>NC_142090.1:20193579-20509100 GCF_054644295.1 Miniopterus natalensis | reverse complement strand
AAGTGCCGAAATGATTAGCATGAAATATTCAAAGTGATAAAAATGAAGGATCTACAACTAGGACTACTTTTCCTGGCAAAGTTATCATTTAAAATTGAAGGAGAAATAAAGATTCCCAGATAAGAAAAAGGCGTTTGTTACCACCAGACCAGTATTATAAAGGGCCTGCTAGAAGAGGAAGAGGAAGAGGAAGGAGAAGGCGAAGAAGGAGGGGGAGGGAGAGGAGAAAAAGAAATAAAGAAGAATATAGTTAAAACAATAAAATGGAAATAAATGCATATCTATCAATAATCGCTTTAAATGTAAATGGGGTAAGTGGTCCAATAAAAAACAGGGTAGCTGAATGTATGAGAAAACAAAACCCATATATATGCTGTCTACAAGAGACCCACCTTAGAACAAAAGATACACATGGACTAAAAGTAAAGGGATAAAAATAAAGGGATAGAAAAAGATATTTCATGCAAATTGAAATGAAAACAAGCTAAGGTAGCAATACTTATATTTGACAAAATATACTTTAAAAGAAAGACTACGGTAAGAGACAAAGGACACTAAATAGTGATAAAGTGATCAATCCAACAAGAGGATATAACCCTAGTACACATTTATGCACCCAACATAGGAGCACCTAAATATGTAAAGCAAATCTTGATGGACATAAAGGGAGAGACTGACAGGAAGTGATCGCAGGGGATTTTAACACCCCATTGACATCAATGGATAGATCTTCCAGACAGAAAATCAACAAGGAAACAGTGGCCTTAAATGACACATTAGATCAGATGGATTTAATTGATACCTTCAGAGCATTTCACCCCAAAACAGCAGAATATGCATTCTTTTCAAGTTGGCTTTATAGTCAACTAATATTTGACAAAGGAATCATAAAGTTACAATGGGGTAAAGATAGACTATTCAGTAAATGGTGTTGGAATAAATGAACAGATATGTGCAAAAAAAATAAAACTAGACCACCTTCTTACACCACAGACAAAAATAAACTCATAATTGATTAAAGTCTTAAATGTTAGACTCAAAACTATAAAAACCCTAGAAGAAAACATAGGCAGTAAAATCACAGACATTTCTAGTAGCAATATTTTTTCTGATATTTCTCCTCAAGTAAGGAAAACTAAGTAAATGAACTTACATCAAACTAAAAAGTTTTTGCACAGCAAAGAAAACCAGCAACAAAATGAAAACACAGTCCACTGAATGGGAGAACATATTTACCGATACATTTGATAAGGAGTTAATATACAAAATTTATAAAAAGTTATAAAACTCAATACCAAAAAACAACATGCAATCCAATTAAAAAATGGGCAAAGGACCTGAATAGACACTTCTCCAAAGAAGACATACAAATGGCCAATAGACATATGAAAAGGTGCACAATGTCAATAATCATCAGAGAAGTGCAAATTAAAAGCACGAGATATCACCTCACACCAGTTAAAATGGCTATCATCAATAAATCAACAAACAAACAAATGTTGGCAAGGATGTGTAGAAAAGGGAACCCTCATGCACTGTTGGTGAGAATGCAGATTGGTGCAGTCTCCGTCTAAAGCTATATGAAATTACCTCAAAAAATTAAAGATGAAATTACCTTATGACCCAGTAATTCCACTTCAATGACTATAGAAACCTGAAACACTGATTCAAAAAAGTATATGTACTCCTATGTTCATTGCAGTGTTATTTACAATAGCCAAGATTTGTAAGCAGCCCAAGTGCCCATCAGTAGATGAGTGGGTAAAAAAGCTGTGGTACATTCACACAATGGACTACTACTCAGAAGTAAAAAAAAGAAGGAAATCTTCCTTTTTGGAAGAGCATAGATGTACCTGGAGTGTATTATGCTAAGTGAAATAACTCAGTCAGGGAAAGGCAAGTAGCATATGATTTCACTTACATGTGAAATCTAATGAAGAAAATGAACTAACAAGCAAAATAGAGACTGACTCATTGATAGAGAGCAGGCTGACAGCTGTCAGGGTCGTGCTGGGGAGTGTTGAGCAAAAAAGAAAAAAAAATTGAAAAAAGTCATGGACGTGGACAACAGTGTGATGATTGCCAGGGGGAGAGGTTGTGGGGGGAGGTAGAAGGGAGTACAGGGAGTATAAATGGTGATGGACAGAGACTTGACTTGGGATGGTGAACATAAAAATATGTGTACAGATGATGTGCTGTAGAATTGTGCACGTGAAACGTGTACAATTTTGTTAACCAGTGTCATCCCAATAAATTCAATAGAAAGGACAAAGAATAAATAAACTAGCTCCTTTTCATTATACTTACAGGCTTTGTTCCGTCACATGATTATACCATGACTGAGTTATTCATTTACCTGTTGATAACATTTTGGTTGCTTTTAGTATTAAAATTCCAACAGTGCCACAATGAGTATTTTTTAATACATCTCTGTGAACACATATGCAAAAATTTCTCAAGCGTACATACTTAGAAAATAAATTGCTGAGTTGTAAGATATAAGTATTTTTGACCTTATTAACTTGCAAAATTGGTCTTCAAAGAGGTTATATCAATTTCCACTCCAACCACAAAGTTTGAGAATACTCATTTGCCTATATCTTTGCCCACACTTGGGATTGTCAGACTAATGCATTTGCCAACTTGATAAATACGATATTATATCCTATTTTTTAAATGTGCGTTTCCCTGTTTATCAGTGAAGTTGAATTTTTATCATTTGTTTATTGGCCTTTCTTGAATCATCTTTTGTAAATTTCCAGTTGATACTATATTTCCATGGATAATTTTTCTTTCTTCTTACTATATTATATGAAATATACTTATATATTATGTTACATATACTATATGTTATATACATATATTATAATTTCTAGATATTGTATTTTGTCTGCTATACATGCTTCAAATATTTTCAGTGCTTAGTCTCAGTTTTGTTTTTTGTATCATTTAGAAGATTTTCAATGTAATATAATTGAATAGATCACATTTTCCTACTTAAAATCTTTGCTTTTGTGTTTGACTTGCTTAAAGTCACTAGTGATATATATACATATATATTTATTTATTTTATTTGTTGTTGACAGTATTACAGATGTTTCCTATCCCCCCCCCCTTTGCCTCCCTCCACCCAGTCCTCACCCCACCCCAGGCCTTCACCACACTATTGTCCATGTCCATGCACTATGCATTATGCATATACGTTCTTAGGTTAATTTCTTCCCATCCCCCCTCTGAGATCTATCAGTGTACATGCATTCATGTCTCTGGGCTTATTTTACTAGTCAGTTTATTTATTTTATTTTTTTAATGTTTTAATTTATCCTTATTGTTGAAAGTATTACAAATGTCCCCCTTTTCCCCTCATTGATCCCCTCCACCCTGCACCCCCCCAGACCTTCACCACACTATTGTCTGTGTCCATGGGTTATGCCTATATGCATAAAAGTTCTTAAATTAATCTCTCCCCACCCACCCGCCCTGCTTTCCCTTTGAGATTCATCAGTCTGTTCCATGCTTCTATGTTTCTGGATCTATTTTGTTCATCACTTCATTTTGTTCATTCCATTCCACATATAAGTGGGATCGTGTGATATTTGTCTCAGACTGGCTTATTCAGCTTAGCATAGCAATCTCCGGGTCCATCCATGCTTTTGCAAAGGGTACGAGATCCTTCTTTTTTTACAGCTGCATAGTATTCCATGGTGAAAATGTACCACAGCTTTTTTATCCACTCACCTGTTGATGGACACTTGAGCTGTTTCCGCATCTTAGCTATTGTAAATTGTGCTGCTATTTAAACTTTAATAGAATCACAAAGTAGCTCACTCTATTATTTCATGAGTAGAGCTAGCTCAGCAATGAAGATAGAAGGATCAAAATTGTACGACTAGACTCAGAATGATCATATTCTAGGTAGAGTACTATCAATCATATGAGAAATATGTTCCTGATTACAAAATACTGCTAAGTAGGCAGGACTGTAAATGCTGAAAAGAATAAGTATTTCCTATTCACTTTGCTTTGTACATGTTTTATGTATAGGATAAATTTGATTGATGAGCTTTAAAGTTGTTACAGGAAATGTTTGGAGCAGATACAGAAAACAAAATCGATAAGGTCTAGATAAACTGAATTCATGTAAACAGATTTATTATCCTGACCTTTTGCTCCAAATGTTCTGTCTAAATTTGTTATAATAAAAGTCAAACATACTTATTATAAAGCAACAGGGAACAAATAACTCTGATATGGCAACATTGTTAAAAATCTCAGGGCTTGAATATAATTTGTGAGCCCAGCACTATTTTTGGCTTCTTTTAGAAATGATTCTGTTCTCAGATTAAGGTCATTTTATTGTTTCCTCATCCCACTGCCTTGAGGACTCAATACAACCAAATTCTGCTCAACTTTTACAGTAATGAGTGAAATTATTTTTTAGTTCCCAAAGCATTTAAGAGTAAGTTCAGTTAATTTTGAAGTTAGCTGAGTTTATCTGAGGTCTATGCATGAAGAAATTTATTTAAAACATAGAACAATATTATAAAGTTCTCTAACTCATATGATTTGTTTTCTATATACACAGATAACTTTGTTTATATATGTAGTTAAAATTTTCTTTTTAAAACGTGTCTATTTGTCCTTACTCCTTTAGTGGTTTTGTCAGTTTCATGAATTAAAAATATCTACTTGATGTGATTGCCTCAAATTTGTTTATCCAGCTATATCAAAATTATTTCTCCAGACGTAATATCTCCACTTGTATTTTGAACGGGCTTCTCTAGGGTAGTATTTCTAAAACTGACTTTCCAACTCACCCTATCCCACTCTCAAGCCTGCAGCTGCCATAATCTTTCCTGCCTCAGCCTTAGTAACTGCATTCTCTGTTGTCCAGGCCAAGAGTGGCACCATCCTCTACCTCACTGTTTCTTACTCTACACACTCCCTTCTACATGAAAACTCCTATCACCTCTTCCATTAAATGTCTAGAGCCAAACACTTCACCATGATTGCTGGTACCATCCTGGCCCAAGCATCATCAGATTACAATATATGACTTACAGCTATAATTTCCTAACTACATTTGGAGTTGAATGATGTTCTTGAGGTGAGGACTTACAGTAATGCCAGGCAGAGGTGCTAAAGTATATGGACGTCCTATCCATTTCACATTCAGGAGAGTACATTGGTCAAGGAAGCAACTTAACTGTTATGGTTAATTTTATGTGTCAACTCACTAGCCCATGGGGTGCCCAGATTTTTGGTTAAACATTATTCTGGATGTGTTTATGAGAGCTTTTTTGATGACTTTACCACTTGAATCAGATTGCTGTCTCTCATGTGGGTGGCCTGAACTGAACAAAAGGCTGAGTAAAGGAAAATTCTTTCTCTGGCTGTTTTGAGCTAGAACACAAGTTTCTCCTGCCTTCATACTTTGACTCAGAGTAAAACTTACACCATTGAGTCTCCTGGTGCCCAGGCCCATGGACTTGGTGTGGAACTGTACCCTTGGCTCTCCTGAGCATCTGGTTGTTGACTGCAACTCTTGAGACAACAGCCTCCATAACCGTTTGCATCAATTTTTTATAAAAAAATCAATCCCCCATCTCTCTCTCCCTCTCTCCCTTTCTCTATTAAGGGATCACATTTCTGTTCAATGTGAGGAAAATATTCCTTAGACTGTTTCCATTATAAAGGGGGGCTATTTAATGAGGTTGTGGGCAACTTGTAACTAAAAGTTTTCAAGTTAAAACAGGGTGCCCCTCTGGTAGGCAGGTATGGTAAATGGGATCCCGTATATGTCTAATGGGTAGATGTAGAAATAGTAATATTGCCTGGCCGGTGTGGCTCAGTTGGTTGAGTGTCATCCCAGGCAAGGAAAGGCCCCCAGTTCGATTCCAGGTCAGGGCACATGCCGGGGTTGTGGGCTCCATCTTCAGTAGGGAGCGTGCAGGAGGCAGCCAATGGATTATTCTTCCTCATCGATGTTTCTATCTTTCTCTCCCTCTCCCTTCCTCTCTCTATGAAAAAAATCAGTAAAAACATATTTTTTAAAAAATAAATAATGATATTAAATTTTATCCTTTCTCTCTTGAAAATATGTACTGAAAATAAAACACCCAAATGAGCAAACAAAAAGGGACGGCACAGTGTTGTGCACATAAGACATGGCCAGTAAATCTATGTAGAATTAACAGATTAACAATTGTAATGTGTTACAACACTCAAAGGATCGTGGTGAAATCACTTTCTCTATGATCTACAAAGGATTTAGTTGTTCGAGATTACATAATTCTTATAAACTTTAAAAAAACATTTCATTGATTTTAGAGAAAGGAAGGGAGAGGAAGAGAGAGAGAAACATTGATTGGTTGCCTCCCACACGCACCCCAACTGGGGATCAAACCCACAACCTGGGTATGTGCCCTGACCAGGAATCAAACCAATGACCTTTCAGTGCATGGGATGACACTCAACCAACTGAGCCACACCAGCCAGGCCTAGATTACATAATTCTTTATTTGGAGATCATAAATTCTGCTCATATACTTTTGGAGCTATATTATTATTTCAATTTTTGCTACATAGTTTACATAAAGCATAGCCTGATAAGTCCCAAAGCTTTAGCATTGAATTCACAAGGTAAATGTATATTCTGTAAAATAGACATTAGTATACCTATACAAAATACACTAGAATGCTGATGTCTTTATGTTCAGGAATTCAGTACTTGGTTTTTTACATTTTGTAGGGAAAGGAATTTCATATAATAGCTAGTGAAATCCAATAAACTAGATGCATTAGGGAATTTCCAGTCTCTTAAAAATATGTGAGGTGTAAATAAACATTTTGTTTTTGTAGACCTCTGCCTACATAGCATTTTGAAGTCTTAAAATGATGAAAATTGAATCTTATTTTCTAAACCTTTTTTAACAAAGTGGCTAAAAATCCCTAATGACTAGATATTATTACCTGATACTAAGCTTATATCAGTACAATTACTCTTGAAAATTATTTATTAAATAATTAAACTTGGTTCCTTTTTTGTATTATTTATGAGTAGATTGGATGACTGTTTGGAATACAAAAATTGTTTTAAACTATTTGTACAAACTACCTCTATGGCCTCACAACCGAATGTTTGATGCTTCCTAAATCTTATTTAACTTAATGCCACAGAAAAGGTCTCTGACAATTCGTTTCACAAAAATTACTGCTGATGAGTCTCTATGACTATTCTCTTGTAGTGATATTCCTTTTTTTAATTGTAGCTACTTATCTGTATTTGATTCAATCTTTTTTTAACCATCCTTTAACTTTGCCTTTTTTTACATTTTTAGTTTCCATAAGCTTCAGAATACCATATAGTCTTTCAATTAAAACAAATTAATATCACTCTTATTTGGATAATTTTACAACAATTGTATCTAGGTGCTGTAAAGTGGGGCTAATAATTAGCTGTGATTCTTAGCAGTAGATAATTTTGTGTAATGGTTGCACAGTGCTACTCTCAAGTACCTGGAGCCTTTTCAGGAGGATCCCATTGAACTCAACAAGTCCCTTCAGCAAATTTGTTACTGAGTATCTCCCAAGAGGATGATTGAGAGTGTTGGAAACTTCATTGGACGTTAAAAGATTATAAAGGGTCCTCTTCACTTCAAGCCTTTGACAGTCTTAATAAAGTCTAAAGAGACACATTGAAGGAGTGCAATGATTTAGGGCTAGTTGATCTTTCCTGTTTTTTATTGATAAAGAAGTTAAGAACAGTCCTAAGTCATTTCATCTATCATTCTTTTTTGGAGGAGCATCCCAGTCAGTAATTGAGCTCTCAAGAAATTTTTAAAAAAAATCTTCCTGCTACCTTATCATTTTCTATTCTGCACTGTTATTCCAGAGAAATAAAAAAATTAAAATCCAGAAATAGGTGAAGTGGAACAGACACACAGTAATGCGATGTCAACATTTATTTATGTCCTGCCAGTTAAGATGGACAAAAAAACAAAACAAAACAAAAACCCAAAACAAAACAAATAACTAGAGGATTTTAAAAACAGTACTTGCAAAGAATTCCATGGTGAGATGGTATACATCTCACTTGTCAAACCAGAACTAGACAGTACAATCTCTATCTGTGGTTATTTGCTTGAGTACACCATCCATTATCCCAGATCCTACATTAATCATTTTATTTCTCTTTGCCTGACATGACATTCCAACTTTAGGATAGAAAACACAGTGTTTTCACTTATCTCATGTATGTTATGGTTACCACAGACCTTATTAGTGTTAATAGATGCTATTTATTTTAAATGTAACAAGCCCCACCTTATGATTGTCATGTGTTGTAAAAGTCTCTAGAATTATTCAGCTATTTGGAACTTGGAATGAATTTGCCCATCAGGGTATTGTTACAAATACATGTTACATTTTTATGGCTAATGATGAAATTGCACCTTCTTCATGATGCACTGAAACTGTAATTCTAAAAGTATTTCTTTGTGCTAATTATCATTTATAATTTTGCTCCCATGGGCATAAGACTTTCCCAGCCACATATATCCCACCACCTATTCATTAATTCATTAAAAAATATTGTACCAGTGTACAATAAGTGCCAGGTATTAGGGATTTAATAGTGTTGAAAACACTATTTCTGTTTTTATAGTCTAGCACAGGTGACACAGAGCACTAGGCAAGACAATAGAGTGTTATCACTGCTGGGCCCCCTTCACTGCAGCATGATGCACGCAGTGGTCAAGGGCAGGGCAGGAAGCAAAGAGATCAGTGCAGAGGCCGTTACAAAAATTCAGGAGAGATATGGTGTTGACAAAGGAGAAAAAAATCAATGGAAATGGTTTCAAGTGGCATCAAGGAAGGAAAGGAATCCAAGATGTCACCCAAAATATTGGCTTGGGTAACTGCTGGACAGTGGATTGCACAGTTTATATTTTATCCAAATTTTAATAAAAGAAATTATCTTTTTATAACAGTAAGTAACTGAGCCCAAGAAACCAATTCTCTGGTTAGAGTGATCATTTAAAGTGGACTTATCACTGTTACCAAGTTTTTCCTAAAAATTTACTAATCCCTTAATTACTAGTTTTATCATTTATGTATTAAAATGATGATGAAATTTATTCCTGATGGAACTCAGAATTATTATCAAGTTGAGATCATTGCATTTATCATGCTTTTCATCTGGCCAAGTGTTTAAAATTGCTCATAATATTAACTACTTAAGCAATGGGGGGTAGCTCAGCTCAGCCAATTAAAAAATTAGCAGCTCTTTCCACCCAGGTATATCAAATATGTCAATAATTTGTGCAAGGAAAGAACTTGATACTTAAGAAATATTTTCCTTTCATGTGTTTTATGTATTGTTTCCTCTTTATAATTTATTGCAAGTAGCTAAGCTGAATATGTTACATTTCATATTAAATTATAATAACCTATTTAATAAGTTTTCAAATAAATGATTCACAACTTTCTTTGGGTGCAAACTTCTATGTAGCTTCTCAGAATTTTTGGCAGACTAGGTTATCTGGGAAATAATACCTACCCATTTTATTAGGCTCATATTTACTTAGGTTCAACAGCAAATTTTATTTAAGATTGGACTTTGCATTTTATTTTTACTTTCACTTTGTTTTCATGTAAGATTGGGGGCAAAGTAGATTGTAGTTATTGTGTTCAACAGTAATACAACAAAAACAGCAAATATATTTTTAACTGTCTGAGATTATCCAGTTTAGAAGGAGGAATGATTTAAACCTGGTTAGGAATTTATGAGAGTTGGGAAATGAGCCATTAATGTTAATAGAAGCTTTTCCCTGATCCCCAGTGCTGGTTACTGCCCACGGTCAAATAAGCAACCCTGTCTATTTTGATCTCATATAATACAGGGGGTAAAAAATCTAATTAAGGATTCAATTTATGTATGGTTACGTCTGTCAGTCCATGTTTTCTGTATCTCAAATTAAAGATATTGTCTGGCTGTTACTAAAGTTAACTTGATTAGTGAGTCCATCACGGTCATTAGGTCAGGGAACACAATTATTTTATGATCTTCAGAGCTTACATGAGTAGTCTCAATTGCCACTACCTAAAAGCATTGAGAAGCCCATTAATACTAACGGTTGCTTTCATCTTCACAAAGATAAGCAAGTGACGATATAACTACAGGAATGACTCAGCAATACCATTTTCTGCATCTGGAATGGTACTGAACCTGTGATTAATAACATGAAGATAGCGCCGAACGTAGGATTACAGGTTTTGAGTTTGAGTCTGTGCTTCACCAGGTACTAACTGTATGACCCAAGATAAGATAACTAGCTTTTGGAACCACTGTTTTTCGTCAGTAAAGAATAGTAATTTCCCTTTCTACCACAAAGGATTTTTTTAAAAGATCATGTAACCTAATGTATTTGAAAAGCCTATAATTTTTATGTTAATATTATATTTATTCTAACAACCCCTTCCCCATAAACCCTTACTCAAGTTTTATTAATATGTTGACTTAATCCAATGCAAGCACCAGTCTTGCTTTCCCTAGTCTCTTTGAAATCGGGAACCATTACTTATACCAATAAGGTAGATACAATCAGAAAATTGCCTTGGCATCTTCTTTATTCTTACAAACTATTTTTCTGTTTCAAAATAGGCAATTGGCATTCCAGTCACCCATGCCCACCTCACTCCCCATGTAAACGAAATACTTCAGGCTCAAAAATGTAGTGAATTATGGAATTGGGCTTAGAGACTAATAGTATTCCATTTAAATTCTGTAAGCATGATATTCCCAATATTTTTTTAAAGACCACAGCTTCTGATGAGTTCAAACCTTATAATGAATCAAAGTCTGTTACAGGAATAGTAAGTTTGACTTTTATCAGATAAGATTTCCCTCAAGGGAATTGGTGGGGAACTCTAAACTGGTCCAGCTTTTAACTTTTCACTCTGTATCTTTTTTGCTTTTCCTTATAGCCCATCTTTAGTGATTTTTTTAAAAAAGCTCATCAGCATATCTATAAGCAGGAAAAAAATTAATGAAATTTAATTAAGAACATATAGTGCATAGCAGCAGTGGTTATATTAAACTATTTAGCCACTGCTTTAGCATGAGCACTGACCAATCATTGACACTGGCAACAAGTTCACGTACATGAGCATATTACAAGTGAATGCCAGCCATGTAACTTTAACAAAATTTGTCAGTGGAAGAAGCTGCAATAATTACATATAATTAGAAAAACAGTTGTAGCATTCCCCTATTCATTATAGGCTTAAGCCACTTAAAAACTTATTGGTCTCACCTCAAATCAAATGAAAAGAGTTCTCAGAAATGTATGCTTCAGCCCATAGTTTCAAATAAGATTTTACAATATGTACAACAGATAAACATACAGCTGTCTGGTTAAAAAAGTAGGAACCTCTGGCACCTTCTCTGTCAGCCCTGAGATACCTCCAGGACATGCCAATATTGTATAACAGTTTGAAAATCCCAAAGAGCAGGGATGCTTCCAACTCCTAAAAACCCAAATCTGTATTAATTTCTTTCAGTAAAAAAATAAACAACATATGAAATAAGTTTTCTTGATACTTGGAGCAGAAATTTTAGTATATAAATGTGTTGATTGAAGTGATCTTTTGATACAATTCTTCAAAACCCAAGAATCATGGAATTTTAATAAATTATAATTTGTTAATTATATATTGGACACTTACCCAAATAGAACATTCCCTTTGGGCCTTCAGAAAATCCAGAGATAAAGACATATAAGTCCTGTATTTAAGGAACTTCATTGTTCTAGAAGATTAACATCCATCAAAGCATAATATCTTTCCAGATTTCTTATTTAGAATTTCCCAATTATTGTTGTCTTCTGCCAATATTAATATGCACTTTTTCTTGAGATAGTATACCAAGGAAAATTGTACAAGAAACTCCATAACTCTAGAAGAAAACATAGTCTTTCTGAAGGTGCCCATTTGTTCATAAGCCTCTCTTATAGCTGGTACCACTTGAGGTGTCTACAGCTGAGCTTTTATGACATTCAAGACAAAGAGGAAGCCCACTCATAAACACAAGAGAGAGAATAGAGCATTCTGGTATATCGCCCACAGACGTTAGCTCTTAAGAGTGTTGTTGAATTTTTTAACCTTTATGATAAATTTATACTTGTACTAAAAATGTTAAATAGAATCATTTTTAAAAAGCAGCTATTTTATGATATTTTTTTGTTAAATTCTAGCTTATAGATTGCTTGTCTTTAGAGAGACTGTAGCAATGTTGGTGTATGAAATACGTTTTTTTTCTTTCTTTTGCTGTTAGTCTTATTGAAATAAGCACATAGGTATTCGACTAATCACATCCTCCACACAATTAAACTACAGGCTTTTATTGTTTTCCTTTGCTGTGAGATCATTTAAGAAATAGATCTTTTTTTGCATTTGTACATAGGTAATGGAGTGAGGTGGGCCTACATGTGCAAACCCTAAAATAGGACAGAATGATAAATCTCTCTGCTGCTGGCCCATCTTTTATGGCAAAATGTTACAGTTCATTCTACCCTCTAATTCTCCCATGCTATGGACAATTTGCATGTATTAAATGGTCCTTATCATTTCCTATAATTAGGGTGTTGCCACACAGTTGAGGAGATTTTTGAAGTAACATATGGCTCATTAATGTCTATTGGTAAGTTCCAACCAGATAATAAAGAATTGAAAGGTAGGAATTATGTGCTATAAATTGACTTTAGACCATTTTCACTCTGCTTTGTAAGTTTAAGCTCTTGCACATATTTTCCCCCCCAGCATACATGTTTGTACTTCATACAAGTAAGAACTAATTGGATGTGTCCAAATTTATATCTGAATATTGAGATCCCAGGGGGATAGTACTTCTACAACATTATTCAAAGAAATGGAATAACCTACCCTAGACATCAAACAAAGGCTATAAAATATTAAGAATCAATGCATATTCTTGGCTTATTGAAAAGATCACAAATCTTGGGAAGGTAATTTTATATATTATAAATGAAAATAATTGGTAACATGTCAATGTGAAAGCTAAAGAAAACAAATCATATCTTGACTCATATGATGAATGTGCACAAGATTCCGGTTTTTCCATGCAGACACCCTGCATTCTCTTCAAGTCTTCCTGCATGTTAGTGATGTGGGCTTGGACACTGGCTATCGACATTGGCCAATCATGGAAAGATGAAAACATGAAAACAAATGATTTCTGAGTGTTCTCTTTACAGGAGAATGCTTTGGCTTGAGCCCTGCTACATGTAGATACAGCATTATTCACCAAAGCCAAGCATTTTACATTGTCAGCTGGCCACACTACATTTAATTCCTATGTGTATGTGTATGTGTATGTGTATGCGTATGTGTATATGTATACGTATACATATATGTAATCTGCATATATATTCAAATTGTATATCTACATATATTTATATCTAATATAGTTGCAATTATTCAAATTGATGCATATATTTATAAAATACAATAAAAATGATAGATGCAAGAATTGTTTAGTTACTAAGTTCCAGTTCAACCAAGTTAAACCTCTTTTAAAAAATAATTTAGTTTATCACAGCACTCAAAATTCATCTTAAAAGTTTATAGTTTTTTTTCCTAAAAGTTTTCTTTGAATAGTATAACTTCTATCTCCATGGAGATGACAGTTTATCCAATTCAGGGACATCGGTTACTGTGCAGAGAACATTTTAGATATAGAATATGGTAATATAGTAGCCTTTACAAAGGACACAGCAAGATTTTATAAGTGACATCCCTTTAGCTTTGATGAATATGCTTTTCATAACAAACCACCTAGCTGTAATGTAAAAAAAGCAATTTAAGGTAATACTTTTTTATAGAGAGAGAGACTTGGCTTGAAGTCTTGCTTGCTTTCATTTTTGCATAAAAAATTCTCAAAAAAGCAGTGAAGCATGGGACTCTGGGACTGTGCTGACCTGCCCATGCTGCAGCTCTGACCCAGCCTTGCTAGGTCCCTTCCTCCCTGCCTGCAGCCCAGGCTCAGTGATCTCAACAGCCGTTTCAGACTCTGAAACCAGCCATCTGTCCTCTGTCACTCTTTAGCAGCCGATACTCTGCACATATCCAGCAGATATGCTACACAAAGGAAATTAAGGTCATCAGGAACAAGGATTCCAAAATTAACAATGTCCAACCCTTGGATGAACAGCTCTTAGACATTTTTTGAATTGCTTCCTTTAACTTCTCCATCATTGACCTTCAGTTCCTACTTTTTCAGTTAATTTTAATATTACATTTTCAGGTCAATTTAGGATTCCACAGGTGTCTCCCAATATAAGAATTTCTTCCATTTTAAACTGTGGCTAAAAATTCCTCAAACATACCACTGCACAGCACTGACGATGATGCCCGTTCCTATGTTCATCCCGCCCTACTTCCTAGCAACCTTAGCAACCAAATTATTTTTAAAACTTTAAGGGCAGAATTCTAATCCTTCTACTCAAGGCACTTGGACTATTTATAAACTATCACAACAAAACAGCCCTTACCTATACTTTCTCTTTCTGGAGCTACTCCTTTTTCTTTCCAGCATTCTCAAGTACCCCAGGTGTGAGGATGTTGTAACTCAGTGCTCCTGGTTCACCTCACCAGGTCCTCTTAAGAATGAGCTCCCATCTGCTTTTCAGTTAATCCACAGCCTCGGGACCCCTCTATCAGCTTCTCCTTGACATAGACACTCTAGGCTGTTGGGCATTACTCATCAAACTTAGTGTATAAATTATTATTGTGCATTTTCATTTGTTGTTGTTTTTTGTGTATGTGTTTTTAAAAATATATCTTTATTGATTTCAGAGAGGGGAAGGGAAAGGGAGAGAGAGAAACATGGATAATGAGAGAGTTGTCATTGATCAGCTGCCTCCTGCATGCCCCTGACTGGGGATCGAGCCCTCAACCCGGGCATGTGCCCTGACCAGGAATCGAACCACAATCTCCAGGATCTTAGGTCAATGTTCAACCACTGAGCCACTCCCGGCTCATTTGTTTTAATTTTATGAATCCCCTGTTCTCCTCTGAATACAGGAAATGTGCTTAGGTTACCTTTTCTTTATCTTTCCTCATTGTGCAATTCAGAGATAAACGCTGGAAGTTTTTCATGCAGCAGGTATGTGCAAAAAATAGAGTTCACTTCCCAAGTCATTGGTAAACTTAACTTAATCTCTCCCCACTGATGAACTGCATGAACCTAGGACATTGCTTAAGCTTTAGCCAAAACTATTGTACCTTTATGGCTAATGTGAATTTTGACAGAATATATTAGGGTAAATTAAATGCTGTAGCAAACAAGCCCAAAATCTGGTGGCATAAAACAAAGATAAATCTGTTTGTTGCCCACATAATAGGCAGGCAGCCTTCTTTGTGACAATCCAAGGACTGGACTCCTTTCATTTTGTTACCTCCTCAGTGCCTAGGGCTCAGATGTCCTCTATTGACTGTTTGCATCAGTAGACACAGGGGAGAGAAATTGTGCAATAAGTTGTGATGAGTCAAGGCACTTCGTCCTACATTGAATTGGCCACATCCAGTCACATGGCACTACCTAGTTATAACAGATTCTTTCAAATATAGTCTTTCAGTGCACTCAGGAAAGACAGGAAATGGGTTTTGGCGACCCATTGCTGTCCCTACCACACAAAGTGATCACCGTGGGTCAGAACTGTGAGGTCCTTCTTGTGTTGCTCACAGCCTCAGGACTCAGGAACAGAAATGTGAAGATTGTTGATTATTACTGTCACCGGTCATAGGAAGGATTAAGAGAACTCTGTGACGCATATTCTCCCAGAATTCATTATCATTATCTAATCTGAAAAAAAATGAACAGAAATGGACCATTGTGTCTTTCTGTTAATTTTGCAGTGGTTGGATTTGGAATAAGGTCATCATATTTCCTTGTATGTTGGAGACCATCCCAATTAATCATTACAAATATGCGAGAGTTTCCACCAGAATCAGAAGCTACCTCTAGAACCAGGATACCAAGATTCCAGAAAATATTGCCTCATGTACTGTATTAATAACTTGAAAACCTTTCAAAGTATCAATTTTCCATCAACAGGAATTACAAATTTCTCCCTTTGCATTGTTATCTATATTGAGTCAGTTATTATTATTTTTTTTTTACTGTATTGTATAATTCTCTTTTTCATTCATTTTTATAGTAAAAAGAAAGTTTAGTAGTGGCACATTATTAATTTTATTTACCTTTTATAAGTACCTTTTACTTACATTGTATTATCTGACCCTTTCCTAGAAATGTTCAAGGTATCTGTTATTATTTTTAGCTTTTAGATGATAAAATAGAAGCTTAAGGAATTAAAAAGACTTATCTAAAATCTCACAGTGGCTCAGAACACAGGTTTTAGAATCAGGACTCAAACTGTTTCCTAATTAGCTTTTCTGGCTCTAAATCCTGTGCTTAGATCTTTTATTAACATCATTAGGGATTTCCTGTGCTGTTAAACCCATCCAGAAAGTACTACTAATATAGAAAGAACATTGTGAATTCTCAGACAAAATAGATAATATTAGAGAGATTTCTTCTGCTCTCCAAAAAAAAAGAGAGACACAATATCTAATTACAGGAGCACAAATGTATTGGGACCTACTGAAATATACTAACCAAGAGAAGATAGGTGGAAATGGTGGATATATATGATTTCTTTAACTAATAAAATAATTTTTCTGGTATATCAAAATTCCAATGAAATGCATACATATTAATTAGTATGTTTTTCAGAATATTTATCATTGTACATAGCTAGGAATAAAAATAATAGCTACCATTAATTAAACAGGTACTATATATACACCATATATTCATTGTCCATATCATTATCTTTAATTTATAGGAAAATAAACTGAGGCTCAAGGGGTTTATAAATTTAACCTAGATTCAAATTGAGATTAAAAACCCAGATCTGTCTGATTCTAAAGCCAAAACATTTTCCATATTTTATAAATAGGAATGCTTTTCCAGTGAGTAGACATAATATACATAATATATTAATATATCAATACTAATGTATGAATAATATCAAACCTTATACATAATATACAAATAAGGGCATAAAAAAGTAGCTTCAATTCCTGTCAGTATTTGATCTTTTCCAAATATACAATACTAAATATAAAATTCTAGATAAAATTGTTTTTACATTATAACATGGTCAAGAAGAGAATTCTACAGAGGTATATCATAGTAGAAAGTGCTGAAGCTGACTCACTGCGGTGGAGAGGAGAGACCCAGAATTGGACTCTTGAGAGAGGGACACAGCTGTCATCATTAGGGATTTCCTGTAACTGTTATTATTATTTTTAATTGATTTAGAGAGAGAAAGGGAGAGAGAGAGAGAGATACATTGATGTGAGAGAGAAACATTCATCAGTTGCCTTCCAAACACATCCTGACCAGAGCTCAAACCCACAACCTTGGCATGTGCCTTGACAGAGAATTGAACCTGCCACTTTTTGGCATATGAGACAACGTTTCAATCAACTGAGCCACTTGGGCCAGGGCACTTCCTGTAACTATTTACAGAAGGAAGAGAGGCAGTCAAAACATAGAAACAAGATTATTTAGAAACATGATATATTTGGGTGTCTTTGGTGATGGTCAGCCTTAGAGAACTCTGCCTGCTGCTTCTGAGATCCCAGGCCCAGGTCTGAGGTTCAGGGGTGAGACTCCAGATTCTAGAAGAATCACTGCTAAAACACAGATAAACTCTCAGCCTTCGAGGAACAGGATTACTAACACAGGAATTAGATACTGACACCAAGTCAGGGGTCAGTTTTTCAGAATTGAGGAAATACACAGGACTAAAGCAGCTGCTGGCATTGGATTAAGGCTTGGGGAGTGACTGGGGCAAAGATGACTTCCTTCTGCATAGTCCAAGTGTTGAATTAGAGAGCCTGAGTATCTTCCAATTACAATTAGATTTACCTTCAGATCTGGGAACAGTCTCATCTGCCCATGATATTCAAATGGCCCTACCTGGGGACCAAAGAAAGGGAAAAGGTCAAGAAATGGAGAAATTCCTGACCTATGGAATACTAAGTATGTCAGGGGTTATTTCTGAAATTTAGGTTGATGAGAAACTTATAATGGGTAGAAACAATTTATTATACTTAAAAATTACTGAGTGGGAATATGCAAAGAAAATCTTGATTACATGAATCAAATTAAATATTCTTAAAGGAAAACTATCATAAAACTGTTTCCAAGTGAGTTATATAATTTTTCCTCTGCTTCCAAAGTAGAAAAGAGAAAGTTCTGGAGGCCTCATCCAGAAGAATGCCCAAGTCATCCTTCATAACTATGGAGTGCACAGGGAGGACAATCTGTTTTGAAAGCGCTGTTTTAAAATGTAGGTTTAATGATTATTCAGGTATGGTGAGGCCAACAGATCAAGATACAATTGTTATTAAAAAGGTAGTTTGTTGTACTCACTGTCCCCAAGAAAGGGGATATGCCACACCCTGGAGGGGACCATGTGGGTAAGTACCAGTGTTGCTCAGGAGATTGAAGGAGTGATGGGAAAATGTGGGCTAGAGTCTTTATTGCTGTTTTTGTGGGAAGGAATGGGCGAGGAAGGGTAATCAGATTTAGGACTGACTAGTATGAATAATTTCATTAAGCTTTGGGACATAGAGCTGTCTCTAGTTGTCTGGTATCTGTCCCCAGAGTGAATAGGAAAGCCGGATAGTGACCTAAAGTATAAAGACTGATTAAAAAGTTGGTTTGGGTATGGGCTCTGGATAGATTGATTTGCATCTCCTCCAGAGCCAGCAAGTGCCCCAAATGGAAAAGCATAAAAAATACAGAATAAAAAGACATGATGAATACAATCACCCAGAGATCCTGCTGGACTATGCTTTCCTAAAATCATTCTCAACCAAGAGCTTTCTATTTGCATCACCATTGTAAGTAGAAGTTAGGATCTGCTTTTATTTCTTCTTGCTTTGGTTAAATTCTTTTCAACATGAGTTCTACTCTTTGGTCTTGAGGGGTGGTACCCAGTCCTACCACTTCTTGCATCCCAATCCTTTCTCTACTCAAGTAAACACACAGATTTACTAAAACTTTTTGCTTTCTTCTAATTAGTGGGAATAGAAGCCAATGAAGTCATAATTAAGACCGAGTTACAAGTTCATTATAAACAATAAAAACATTTTTCTAATCACCATTGCCAGACTTCAAAGGGTTAAGACTAGAGATAGACTTTATCTTTCTCAACACGTTTTCCTGAGCTCTCTCTTATGTTTCTTCAATACATTGGCCCTGCTGAATCCCTCTAGCTTCCATTTTATCCCAGGGCAACTACTCCAGATGCTCTCCTCTGTTTCCACCCATTTGGTCTAAGGAAGTGTCTTTAGAGAGTGAGATAAAGGTAAGCTGTCACTATTGGGAGATGCATTGCCATTATAAGTGACTATAAAAATGTGTATTTGCAGTCCAGGGGTGTCAATAAATTCATCTTCTACCTCAATATCTTACATGTTATAGGAAGATTCTTAGAACTTGGAGAGCCATGTCTTGTCTTTCAATGCAGGCGAATGTGACTTATTTCCAAGGTTAACCTTGGGGGAACTCTTCACGCACCGTTTCTGGAAAGAGCTGTGCCTCCAATGGAAGCTTCAAAAAGACCAACCATTCTGAAAATCATTCTGAATCATTCTGAATCACTGAGAAAATCTCCTGGTGGGGAAACGGAAAAGCACTCTGGAAGCTGTGGATACATGATTTAGATTTCAGGGTGTTTCTGATATGTAATGGGAGTCAACCAGCTGTTCAGTAGACTGAGATCTCTAAGTCTCGAGGAAAGTGCAAAAAGACATTGTCTTACATTGATTGACAATGTCGAACCATCCTTTTGCCCTTGGAATGAACCCCACTTGATCATGATGTGTTATTTTTTGGATGTACTGCTGTGTTTGATTTGCTAGTATTTTGTTTAGGATATCTGTCTGTAGTTTGCTTTTTTTGTATTATCCTTGCCAGGTTTTGGTATCAGGGTTATATTGGCCCTATAAAATTTGTTAAAAAGTATTGCCTCTTCTTCAATTTTTTGGAAGAGTTTGAGAAGGCTAGGTTTTAAATCTTCTTTGAACATTTGGTAGTATTCACTAGTGAAGCCATCTGGTCCTGGACTTTTATTTTTTGGTAGTTTTTGATGGTTGTTTAAATTTCCTCACTGCTGATTGGTCTATTTAGATTTTCCAATTCTTCATGGTTTAGTCTAGGAAGGTTATATATTTCTAGGAGCTTATCCATTTCTTCTAGGTTACTGAATTTGGTAGCATATAGTCTTTCTTAATATTCTAGTATGATCCTTTGTATATCTATGATGTCTGTGGTGACTTCTTTCTCATTTCTGATTCTCTTTATATGGGTCTTTCCCCTTCTTTCCTTAGTGAGTCTAGCCAGGGGTTTGGGGTTTGTTAATTTTATTAATCTTTTCAAAGAAGCAGCTTTTTGTTTTATTAATTTTTTGTATAGTCTTTCTGTTCTCTATTTCATTCAGTTCTGCTCTAATTTTTATTATTTCTTTTCCTCTGCTGACTTTGGGTTGCTTTTGTTCTTCTTTTCTAGTTCTTTAAGATGTGATGTTAAGCCAAGACATGTAAACAACCAAAGTGTCCTGCGATAGAGGACTGGATAAAGAAGATATGGGACAGTACACAGTGGAACACTACTCAGCCATAAGGATGAAACACTGCCACTTCTGACAGCATGGATGGGCCTTGAGAATATTATGCTAAATGAAATAAGTCAGTCAGAAAAAACTAAGAACCCTATGATTTCAGTCATATGTGGGGTATAAAACTGAAACTTGTGGGCACAAACAGCAGTGCAATGGTTGCCAGAAGGAAGGGGGGTGAAGAGGATCCTAATATATGGTGACAGGAGAAGATTTGACTTTGGGTGGTACAATATACAGATCTTGTAACATAGGAACCCACACCTGAAACCTATATGATCATATTAACCAATGTCACCCCCAATAAATTTAATAAAAAAAGGACATCATCTGAAAGCCTAAGGAAAAAAAAAAAAAAAGCCTAAATTCAGCAGACAATAATTAAATATCTCCTATTAATCTTTATTTATGTCACCAGTATTTAGATGACAGCTGATACATCCTGGAATAGCTTGGTTGAATTAAATTGTATTGGGTTTGGCAGAGCAGAGTGCTGAGCAAACCTAGGCATTTCAAAAACATTAAATCTGACTCCTAGCCAAGTTCTTATTTATATATCTTGCTTACATTTTTTTTAGCTGTACCTATATGATGCTCCAAAGTGTTAGTGACATGAGAAAAACAGAAAGGTCATGCTTGGGGATGACTGAAGAGAGAAATGGAGTGACTTGAAGAAATGATTCAACAGACTGTTTCTCCTGAAGTGGGCAAGGTCATTGCTAGGAAGAGGGCTGCTGCGGCCACCCAATACCTATTTCTGGTTTTCTTGATCAGGCATTCCAAATACACCACTTGCAAAATTAACAGATGCCCAAGAATCAATATTTGAGCCATCAAGAGGTTGACTATTTCAGACAAATTATCATTCTGCTAATTAGGGATCCATGAATATTTTCATTCTACTCTGTCATCTGCTATTTGGATGTTTGAAAAGGCAGGAGTGAGAGTATTGTGAGTTTACTGGGATGGAGTTTGGGAAGAAATACACATAATACAGTACAGTGTTCATCCAAGCTTTAGCTCAAACCCTATAGTTTCTAGGAAAACTTCTTTTATTTCTTAGAACACTCTTTATGCTCTGAAATACACGACAATATTTAATACTTAGCACTTATTTTTTTTAATTGTAAAAGTTTTTCTTTTTCATTATCAGATAGTGTTCTGTTCCTTTTGGCACAGGGCTCTCTCCCATACCTTGCACACACGTAAACACATGCACTGTCCCATTACCACAAAACATACAGGTGCATTGCTGTCATCTCCTTTTCTCCTCTGTGCCCCCAACACACACACCTCACATAGCACCCTGAATTATATGCAGTCACCTAGTGGAGAAGCCAATGTTGATTGATTATTAGGGTTAATTTGAGTTTCTATGAAATATACAATTTTACATGGTACATTTATACACATTGTATATATACATTTTGTTGCAAACTTAATAGTTCAGCTAACTTGAGTGATTCTTTTCTTATAATAGCCATACCCTACATTTATTGCTGGAATCTCATTCTTATTCTGTGATCTCTTGGAGAGAAAAAAGAGAAAGAAATTTGCCACCCCCAGGGTAGAAATAGCTTCTTTTAAAATTATATTGTCAAGTTGGCCTTGGTTTTTATTTTAAGATTAAACACTAATTATGGCAAGGCAGAAATAATCCCCTGACTTTTATCGAAGAATAAAAAACCTGAAACAAGGCAATCTATTCAAGTCTGCATGACTATACATTTCAGAGGCAACAAAGTAATACCATGTACAAAGCAAAAACCAAGTTGGGATTCCTTGGTAAGGTGACCCTAGGCAGTTAGGAGCCAATACATGTGAGCATGTATGTGGGGGAAAGAGAGTAAAGCTAGTAAATGTGTGTGTATGTATGTGTGTGTGTGTGCATGTGTGCGTGTTAGGGGAGGTGGAGACTAAGAGAATAGCCTAATGGTTAGACATATGGACTCTGGAACCAGCCTGACTGGGTTAAAGTTGTTGTTTGGTCATTTACTATGTGACTTTGGGCTAAACAAAGAAAAAATAGTAACTTCCTAGGACTGGTGTCAGGATTAAATGAGTTAGTACAGTCATGTGCTCCATAAGGATATTTTGGGCAATGACTGCAAATACAACACTGGTTCCAAAAGGTTATAATGAAGCTGAAAACTTCCTCTCATCTAGTGACCTCCGTCGCCATGGTAACATTGTAGTCCAGCACCATTCTCCCATATCTGTGGTGATGCTGGTATATATAAGCCTACTGTGCTGCAAGTTGTACAAAAGTATAGCACGTGCGATTATACACAGTACATAATATTTGACAATGATAATAAACAACTATGTTACTGGTTTATATTTTATTACTATATATACTTTTTATTGTTATTTTAGAGTATACTTTTTCTATTTATAAAAAAAGTTTGTTGTTCTTTTGTTGATGGTTTCCTTCATGGTGCAAGAATTTTTAGTTTGATGTAGTCCTATTTGTTTATTTTTCTTTTGTTTCCCTTGCCTGAGAAGACCAATCCCCCCAAAATATTGGTAAGAGTGATGTCACAGTGTTTACTGCCTATGTTTTCCTCTAGGAGTTTTATGGTTTTAGGTCTTACATTTAAGTCTTTAATCCGTTTTGTGTTTATTTTTGTATATGATGTAAGAAAATGGTCTAGTTTCATTTTCTTGCATATATCTGTTGAGTTTCCCAAGCCCCATTTATCAAAAAGACTGTTTTTACCCCATTGTATATTCTTGCCTCCTTTGTCATAGATCATTGGCCAGTAGGCGTGGGTTCATTTCTGGGCTCTCTATTCTGTTCCATTTATCTATGTGTCTGTTTTATGCAGGCACCATGCTGTTTTGATTACTATAGCCTTGTAGCATAGTTTGATGTCAGGTAGCATGATACCTCCAACATTGTTGTTCTTTCTTAATATTGCTTTTGCTATTCAGGGTCCTTTTTGGTTCCATATAAATTTTAGGATTATTTGTTCTAGTTCTGTCAAAAATGCCATCGGTATTTTGATTGGGATTGCATTGAATTTGTATATTGGTTTAGGTAGCATTGAATGGGAGAAAATATTCACCAGTGCTACATCTGATAAGGGGTTGATATTCAAAATATATAAAAAACCCATATTACTTAACACCAAACAATCTGACTTAAAAAATGACCAATAGGCATATGAAAAGATGTTCAACATACCTAATCATTAGAGAAATGCAAAGACCCCAATGAGATATCACCAAACACCTGTCAGAATGGCTATTCTCAGTAAATTAACAAACAAGTGTTAGTGAGAATGTGGAGAAAAGGGAACCCTTGTGCACTGTTGGGATTGTAAATTGGTGCAGCCACTATGGAAAACAGTGTACCAGTTCCTCAAAAACTTAAAAATAGAACTACCATGTGACTCAGCAATTCCACTTCTGGGTTGTATCTGAAGAAATCCAAAACATAGGGGTACAAAAGATATATGCACTCCTATGTTCACTGCAGCATTATTTACAACAGTGAAGATATAGAAGCAACACAAATGTTTATTAATAGATGAATGAATAAATATGTGGTATCTATATACACAATGGAACATTGCTCAGCAATAAAAATAAAATCTTACCATTTGTGAATACATAGATAGACCTTGAGGGTATTATGCTAAGTGAAATAAGACAGAGAAAGACAAAAACCATATGATTTCACTTATCTGAGGAATCTAGGAAAACAAAATAAACAAACAAAACAGAAACAAACTCACAGATACTGAGAACAAATTGATGGTTGCCAGATGGAAGGGGGTTGGGGAGATGGATGAAAAAGGTAAAAGGAATTAAAAAGTACAAATTGCTAGTTATAAAATAGTCACAGGGATGTAAGGTACAGCATATGAAATATATTCAGTCAATAATATTGTAGAAACTATGTATAGTGTCAGATGGGTACTAGACTCATTGGGGTGATTACTTCATAAGTTATATAAATGTCCATGTACTATATTGGAAACCTGAAACTAATATTGTATGTCAACTGTAACTAAAAAATAAATTAAAAGAACTTTTTTTGAAGTTTTCTACAAAACAGTATGCCATGTTACTCAACCAAGAGCCTGATACATCTCAGGTTTATCATCTCTTGATTGCATCATTTTCTCTTATGTTTGATTTAATATTGTGTTTTGTAAATTCAGTGTAGCCTAAGTGTACTACAGTGTTTATAAAGTCTAGAGTAGGATACAGTAATGTCCGAGGCCTTCTCATTCACTCACTGACTCACCCAGAGCAATTTCCCGTTCTTCAAACTCCATTCACGGTAAGTGGCCTACAGAGGTGTACCATTTTTAATCTTTTATACTGTACTTTTCCTGTGTCTTTTCTATGTTTAGATATGTTTAAATACACAAATACTTACCATTGTGTTAGAATTGCCTAGAGTATTAAGTGCAGTAACGTTTGGTGCCTAGGAGCACTAGGCTATACCACTAGCCTTGGTGTAGTAAGCTATACCGTATGGGTCTGTGTAAGTGCACTCGATAGCATTCCAACAATGACGCATTTCTCAGTGTATACACGTCATTCGGCAGCACATGACTGTATATGAAAAGCACTTAGAACAGTGCCTGGCACATGGTGAGCATTCAATAAATGTTAGCCATTGTCGCAAACACAACAAACAGGAGTGCTGTGCATTGAACACAAATTTCATCTCTTTCAAAGGTAAGCTTACATTCACCTGCAGTTTACAGTATGAATTACAAAGGATGAAGAAATTGAAATTGAAACTAAAAGGTACTAAAATGAGAGTGTTTCCAAACTATTACAAAGGACTGGCAACATGTAGACAGTTTTTGTAGATAGGCTTGGCAAATTACCCAGCCTCACCCAAACCTCCAATTACTTTAGTTTGCACATCACAGGATGGCAGTGTAAAATTCCCAATAATCTCTAAATAAATTAATTCTATTGGGCATCCAAATACTTCAAAAAAGAAGTCAGTCAGAGAAAAATGAATACCACATGATTTCACTTATTTGTAATCTAAAGAACAAAATGTATGAACAACCAAAATTGAAACAGGCTCATAGACACAGAGAACAGACTGGTGGCTGCCAGAGGGGAGGGGGGTTGGGGGACTGGGTTAGAAAGGTGAATGGATTCATAAGTACAAATTGGTAGTAATAAAATAGTCACAGGGATATAAAGTACAGCATAGGGAATATAGTCAATAATATTGTAATAACTATGTATGGTGCCAAGTGGGTACTGGAAATGTCGGGGGAACGTTTTGAAAAGTACATGATTGTATAACCACTATGCTGTACACCCAAAACCAATGTAAAATAATATGGAATGTGAACCGTAATTAAAAAATAAAATTTAAAAAAGAAAAAAATATGCAAAGAATCACATGAAAAATGTTTAACAAGATTTTATCATGAATGTCTCTGAGTGATTAATGATAAATACATTTAAAGAAGAAGTAGTGCTATTTAAAAATATGCAATGACTAGAGCAAAATATATTTACAAATTTTAAATATATGTATACAAATGAGAATATGTAAATGTGATTTTGAAAAATGACTTTATTTGAATTTACTTTTTAAATTCAATCTGCGGTTTACTATATTTAGATAATAAAATTCCATCAGCATTATACATGACTTATGAATTCAAAATAACTCTTTAGTAGCAGCTCTTGAAACATGTGGGTGGGGCAACACTGATGAGTGAGCTCTGTAATAAGAATAATGACTGGCCTCAGACTCTTGTCATAAGGGATATCTCAAATTTATCGTATAAAGCAGGCTCTTACAAACATGAAATCAAACTAGGAAGAAGAATAAAGGATTTATTCCAAAAAAAATGAACAGAAGAAAAATAGAATTAGAAATATTTGGGCTTTGGAGAGTACTATGTAATCAAATTCATATTGATCAAATATTGAGGAAAAAATGACTTCCAAAGTTTTTCTAGGTTATTTCCACATTCAAATGTAGCCACATCACTAAGGTAATTTTGCATCATATGCTTAGTTGCCGGGCTGGGCTGTAGACTTAGATAGAAAATGATTATCGTTATAATGATAAATTTACTTTGGAAGTGTGGATCTCACCGGCTGGTCAGCTCTCCTGTCACTTTGCCCTAAACTGGAGAGTGCAGTTACAGCAAGGTCTAGGATCTGTCACTGGCCATTTCCACTACCACCAGATATGTGTATTGCAGGTGGGGACCCAGCATCATGTCAGATGACATGGCATGCACACCTCACCCTTCAGGTACCAAAGTGAGGTGAGAGGAGGGAAAAGGAGTGCCTCCTTGGGTTTTACAGTTACTTTCCCCTCTGAGTTTCCAGGTGTTGATGAAAAAAAGATAGAACTGTGAAAGGTATGTGATCATTACAACTAATCCTTTTATCTTAATGGATAACCCAACACTGTGTTTCTCTTTTTGTTGTCATGGCAATGGAAAAAAGCTCTATGGCAGAATGTCCCTCAGTTGGGATTTGTCTGATATTTTTCTCTTATTAGACTGACCCATGGGTTTTAGACAAAAGATCACAGAAATAAAGTGTCCTATTAACCATATCATATCAAATGCATAAATTATCAACATAATTTATTACTGTTGATGTTAACCTTAATTTCCTGGCTAAGATTGTGCTTGTCAGGTTTTCCACTGTGAAGTTACTCTAGACCTCCCTCCCCTTTCCATATGGTACTTTTTAGAAGAAAGTTGCTATGTACAACCAATACTTAAAAAGTGGAGAGTTATGCTCCAAGTCCTTGAGGATGGGCTATATACATAAGTTAGTTGGAATTCTTTTGCATGAAGACTTGTCTATTCTTCCTCATATTTAATCATTCATTCATTCAGCCAATCATTCGTTTATATCACTATAAACTCATGGATATTTATTTTATACTTTAGGTTATAACCTAATGTTACCTTAATTTTTGTGAAAACGATTCTAGCTTTGGTCATTTTGGTGTTCTTTCAGTTGGCTGACCATTACCCTTTGAAAGGTCAGAGTCATTATAAACCAGGAAAAGTCTGAGAATCTGTCACAACAAAGAGAAACCTAAAGAGACATGATGACTAATTGTAATGTATCCTGAATGGAATCTTGGGTTAGAAAAAAAGACATTTAGATAAAAACTGAGAAGATTAAAAAATTAAGGGTATTTGTATAAAGTATATATAGACTTTAGTTAATAAAAATTAATCAATAACTGTTCATTACTTGTGAAAAATGTATCATACAAATGTAAGACATTAATAATAACAGAATAAATGTTCCTGGGAAAGCTGGATAGCCAGGTATAAAAATGTAAAATGACCCGTATCTTACACTACACATAAAAATCAAGTCAAAATGGATTAAAAACTTGAACATAACTTGAAACCATAAAATTCCTAGAAGAAAACATAAGCTCTTTTACACTGGTCGTGGCAATGATTTTTTTTGTTTTTGGATTTGACACCAAAAGTAAAGGCAACAAAAGAAAAAATAAACAAGTTGGACTACATCAAACTTAAAAGCTCTGGACAGCAAAAGAAAGAATCAATAAAATGAAATGGCAACCTATAGAATGGAAGAAAATATTTGCAAACCATATATCCAATAAAAAGTTAACATCCAAAATTTACAACTCAATAGCAAAAAAAACAAATAACCTAATTTAAAAATGGGCAGCCTGGCTGGGCGTGGCTCAGCAGTTGAGCATCGACCTGGGATCCAGGCCATCGGGGTTTGATTCCCGGTCAGGGCACATGCCCGGGTTGTGGGTTCGATCAATGACTCTCTCATCATTGATGTTTCTATCTCTCTCTCCTTCTCCCATTCTCTCTCTGAAATCAATAAGGATATATTCTTTTTAAAAAATGGGCAAAAGACATAAATAGATATTTTCCCAAGAAGACATACAAATGGCCAACTGATACATAAAAAGGTGCTCACCATCACCAGTCATGAGGGAAATGCAATAAGCTACCACAATAAGCTATCACCCCACTCTGGTTAGAATGTTATTATCAAAAAACAAAACATAACAAATGCTGCAAAGATGTAAAGAGAAGGAAATCCTTGTGCACTGTTGGTAGGATTATACACTGGTTCAGCCACTATGGAAAATAGTAGGGAGGTTCTTCAAGGAATTAAAAACAGAACAACTATATGATCCAATTCTGGTTATTTTTGCAAAGGAAACAAAATAAGAGATATCTGCACTCCATGTTCATTGCAGTATTATTCACAATAGCCAAGGTATGGAAACAACCTAAGTGTCCTTAGATGGATGAATGGATCAATAAAATGTGGTGTATATATGCAATGGAATATTATTCACCCTTAAAAAAGAAGAAAATTCTGTCATTTGTGACAACATGGGTAAACCTAGATAGCATTATACTAAGGGAATTAAGCTAGAAAGAGAAAGACAAATATTTCATGTGTCACTTACATGTGAAATCAATTAAAAAAATATGTGGAATCATAGAAAGAGTAGAATAGTGGTTGCTAGAGGATGGGGGTTGGGGGTTGTTGGTAAAAGTGTAAACACTTTCAATTACAAGATGAGTAAGTTCTGAGTAAAGTATAACATGTTGACTGGAGTTGATAACACTGCTTTGTATAATTGAAATTTGCTTAAATATTCTCACCCAAAAAACCTCAGAAAAGGTAAATATGTGAGGTGATGGATGTATTAATTAACTCAATGAGTGTAATCCTTTCACAATGTATGTGTATATCAAATCATAACATTGTATACTTTAAATATCTCACAGTTTTATTTGTCAATTTTACCTAAATAAAGCTGGGGGGGGGGGGACAAAACAAGCAATAACAAACATTTCTAGTTAGCATATTTGAGTTTTGTAGGAAATGACAGTCAAAACTGGACTTTCTGCCTTTCTTTTTTTCCCCCTTTCTCAATGCATACATAATATACTGTTTTTTTTCTAGTCTCTCTTTCAACTCTCTTCTTTCCTTAATTTTTACTCTTTTTATTTCCTGATTTTTTTGAACCTCCTGTTTGCTCCCCCTCACCACCTCCAAATTAATGTAAAACTTAGGGAAGCTCTAAATTGCTTCCCTCTTTCAGCATTATTTCAGAAAATGGGCATTTTACTCTATGTCTACTATTGTGTACTTAGGAAATCTAAAATATTTATTAGTTTTAATTCTGGTAACATAACTGGAAAAATTCAGTGAGCTTTTAGCTTACTCTCTATTGCTTTGTTCTCTCTGTACATACTATAAAAACAGGGTAATATAGAAGATTATTACAAACTTTTTTTAAGAGTAGAAAAACAGCAATCTAGGCCTTGTTTCCTGACAATAGTTGTTATTTCCGCTTCCAGGCATAGTGACCATTGTTCAGTCTGACTTTCATTAAGTTATAAAGTAATTCTATTGAAATGTTAAGTTTTTTATTTCTTGCCTGAAAATGCAACTAATCTTTGTACTATTTGAAACTAAACTTCCATTTTTCATTTTCATATCAAATGGCAAAATATAGGATGTCTCATTCTCTCTCTGAACAAAATGAAAAATAAATATTTTCTTAAGTAAATTTTTTTCTAAAAACATAAGCAAAAATAATAAAATACTGCCTAAATTAAAGGACTAGCACAAACATCTCAAGAAATCAGTTTTCAATTTTAGTTTTTGCAGTAAGTTTTCTCAGGATTGTATAGCAATTGTATGGTTATGAAGAACCAGGCTATGGTACGGTATGCATGATTGTAATTCTTACTGGTTGTTGCATATAATTACAGTATTTTATTTTATGTATACTGAGAATTTTATATACTAAATAAAACAAGAGTCTTGTAATGTTTACCCCAAAATAATAGAGATACTGGCTGTGAGGTATATGGGGTCTCTTGGAACTAACTTTGCAACTTTTTTGTAGATGTAAATCTATACCAAAGTAAAAAGTTAAAAAAAAAACTAATATTTTGGCTTCCATTCAGCATAATATGAAAGGAGTCAAGAACCTGGTTTGAGCAGCTCTCCTGCCTGCCATAAAGACTAAAGAGCAGCTTAGTACTTACCAGAAAGTGAAATATGCAAGATCCCCTCTTCTAAATTGATTTCAAGCCTCTCAGAGGAACTCTTTGTGCTTTTTACGCAATTAACTCAGTAACAGTGATCTAACACTTCTCATCTGCAGACAGGCAACTGACAAGTTAAATTAGAGCCACTGTGTATGGCCACTCTCAGAAGACCTAATGCCACTAGGGACAAGCCTGCCCCATACTACGAAAATCTTGGGTAGCAGCACCTTGCATATCTCTAATTACAGGTGTTCAAATTGAAGGTGGCTCAGTGTCCATTCTCAAATTCACCTTGATAACCACTTATGTATTTTCTGGGTGAAGCCCAGTCCATAAGCAGAGAGCATTATCTCTGCACTATAGGAAGTGATGACTCGGCAAAGCCAGCCCCAAACCGCACTGACCTTTCTGATAACCTGTAGTGATAGGCTATCTTGTAATTACAGTCAATTAGGCTGCCCAGATCACACTTAGGTTTTTTCTTAAGCACTGGAGATTAACAAGATTATTTTTTCCTGTCTCACTAAATGTCTGTATTTCTGATTTGTGTCTTCGTGCACTGACCTCTATTTCTTGGCCTGTTTATTCCTGGACTTGCAGTATTTCCCTTCCTACCTTCCCTTTTCTCTTTGAAAAACCTGTATTAGAATGAAATAATTAACTAATTTTAAGATGTTAAAAAGCCCCAGATAGTGCCGACATTTTCTGTTTGACAAGTAATTGAAAATCAAAATCACATTGAAGGTGTGATTAAAAGAGTCCCCCTAAAATATGCATTTGAGATTTAGGGGCAGCTATGGTGTAATTATTATTATGATAAAGTGATTGCTTCTTTTTTTCCAGTAATTTTCGGGGGTGGGGGCAGGATTTTGTACTTCATTTGGAAAGTCAGGGTAGCTTTGCCACCAGAAAAGCATCTGAAAAAGGAAGTATTTGTTTCTCCAGGGGAGAGTCATTTTGGAAAGGGATTTTATAACAGGGATATTGAAGAGGCAACAAACTTGAGGCATCTACTTCTAAGTCCCCATGACCTACCAGGAAACTGAGCGTCTCCTCTTTAAAATTGCAGGGTTCACACTCCTTAACTAGCCCAGACATGCTAGTTTGCTTTCCTGTTTAATTTGTCATTATTAAAATCGTTGCCTACCATGAAGAAGCATGCATCTGCTACCAGTGGCTCAGAGTTCTTTCCCGAGCAGCTTACAAATACAATTCCACACACCTACCTGGGCAGATACTCTCGCAGTCAATACTGCCCAAGATGTAAAATGAGACAGATGCATCCAGTTCCTGGATGGTACAAACAGTCTTACTCATCTATCTCTCAGTGTATTCAGCACCATGTCCTCTTTATAGGTGCTTAAGAAATAGTTGTTGCATTGTGTTGAATTATATAGTGAGAAAAGGCAGAAGCAGGCGAAGTGAGTGTCATGCCGAATCCCTTAATTCCCCAAATCCACATACAGCCAACAACAAACTGTAAATTAGAACTGCCATAGATATATTTGAACTTCTGTTTAAATTTCTTACCAAGTTAGTGCTTGTAAATGTAATACTCTAGTCACATTCCTGGCAGGAAGCTAAGCACTGGGATGGAAAATTAGAGAGGTCTAGTCTAGTGCTCATCTTGGCATTACTATCCCAGGCAAGATGCATCATGGTTCTCAGTCTCATTTCCCTTACTTAAGTGGTAAAGGGGGAAAGGGGAGTAAACACCAACATTAAACACACACACACAATTTAATCACTTAAAAGAAAATAGAAATTTTACAGATACCCATATTGAACTCTTTGATGACTATCTGTCATTAGCAGCATGCTAATAAATGACCAAAAAACAGTTTTCGAAAGCAATACGGAAGTTATTCATCTTAAAGCTTCAAAGTCTGATCCTTGGAGAGGAGAGGACATACGTAATTGCCCATACTTTAGGTAGCATGTCTGGGCCAGGATCATATGAAAACAATACTAGGAGCTCACTATGGATTGACTAGACTAAACTCTAGACAGGTACTGGGTGACTTCCCTCCTCCCAGAGGGGCAGCATCCAATGTTGGATTATTATGGAATTGAAGGTTTCCTCCTCAAGTAAGCCTGCATTCCAAGCATAAGCACCAAAATTCCCCAGCTGCCCAAGGTCTTTGATATCAGGTAGTTGGTAATCTCAGAACACACTTGTAAATATCTGACACTCAAAATACAGACAACCCAGGGCCAAGCAGCCTCTGTATTCCATCATTAATAAAGTTATTTTCTCATACATATAAATTGATATGCCCACATGTCCCTCTACTGGAATAAAATCCACACTCTGTGGTGCAGACTTCCTGACCTGGCATACCTCTCCATAGAGAGAAGGGGAGCCTGGAGGACTTGCGATATGTCTCATTTGTTGACCCTGGAGTTGTGAATATTTTCTTTCCCTTATAATTCTTGTTCTTTAATCCATGTGATGTGATACTGTGAAAATCACTTGCCCCTTACTCCACCAGTAGAATACTTTAGCAGGAGTGGGGAACTTCTAGCCTGCGGGCCATATACGGCCTGCGAAATCATTTGGTCTGGCCCTGCTAAGGTCTCACCAAAGAGAAGAAGTTCCAGCCATCACATTAGGGGTGAGTTAACTAAATGTTTGACCAAAGATAGTAGGCTAAATTTTAGGTTGATAATTTTGTATGGCCTGAGAATGATGTTATAAATATCCAAATGGCCCTTGGCAGAAAAAAGATTCCCCACCACTGCAAAGGATCATTGGACACAACAATATCAGGAAGGAGAGTCTGAACTTTGAACTCAAAATCTATAGGTCCATTGATTAAAGTTTAATGAATCTGTTTCCTCCACTCCAAAATGAGATTGACAACCACCTCAATTTGATTTGGATATTAAACAAAATGATAAATGTAAAGCATTAGCATGGACTCAACATTTGAGTTATTTTCCATGACTTTTCCAAGGTCTTCCATTGTTTCCCACCATACCTACTTTTTTATTCAAAACTTAAGGGAGAAATTGTGGAAATAGGGGAGAGAATATTGGAGAAGTTTCATCAGATCAAGACTAGGAGTGGAGAGGAGCAATGCAAGGAAGCATACCAGAAAGAAGGATGGCTTTAGAACAAGGGTGTGAGATTTTCAGTAAATTTTTAAATTTCTGACTCAAGTGTGCTTGGATGTCATCATCTCCTCTAAGCCTAAGCAAAGAGCATCTGTAAATAATTTTCTTTTATTCTTTATTTATCCTTAAAAAAAGATGGATGTTGAGTTCTTTACCTCTGGTGCCTGTGAGGTCTGCCTGGTATTCAAGACACACACCAACAGGCGCCAAATAATACAGTATTTCACAACAGCCAGGTCTTCACTTTTGGAAAGTATCACTATTATGTCTTATAAATTTCCCTGCAAACTATCTTAGGTGGTAACAGTTCCTAAACAGGTTATGCTGTCCAGAGGCTGCCACACTATGCTTTTATTTATAACCAAAGCATTTATATTGGGCAATGACAACAGCAGCACCATAATCACTCTGGAATTCAACTTGGAAATACTCAAACTCTTTAAAAAGTAAAATAGCTTTCAAGATGTCAGAACAAAGGAAGAATTGTTCATAACAGCAGCATCTTAACAGGATAAAGAAACAAATGAAATCCTGTGTATAACAGAATGAGACAATGAATCTATCATTAATATGAACTACAAATGTTTCCTAAGCATGAAAAAAGGTATTTCCAATCTTTTTGTTCTCCTCTTGACTTAAAGTACACATTTGTAAAAGACATATTGAGGATTAGAAGTGTAGACGGGTCAGACCAAATACTAGTTCAAAAGCAAGGAGCTCTATTAACATTGGTATTTATCCTCAAAGCTGCACTGATTTTGCCATTTTTCACTATATTAGCTCTGATTATGTATAATCCAGTTCATAAAGAATAAATTCCTGTTGAAGTTATTATATCCCAGGAGATATTTATGATGAGTGCAACTGAATGCTAAAAATCATTTTCTAAATGAAAAGAGACCAAATCATTTCTTACCAAAGATGAAGAAAAAATAAACTGTATATTCCTCCTGGAGCCAGTCCCATATGAAGAAAGGTGATATTGAAAACTATATCTTGAATTTATATGAAATTTGTTGTTTGTTAGCCATGTTCACATATTGCAACTGGGAGTTGCAGGTGCCACGGGTGTATGTGCAAGTATACTTGTTTTAGGAGCCTCTTCAGTCCCAGATCTCTCATTCATTGATTTTTCTCAAGATACATGAAATTCCCATCTAATTCTCTAGAGCAAAGTGAGAAAGGCACTGGATTTGGATTTAGATGTCAATCTTTACCATTTACCAGCTGTAATTCACCATGAGGACAATTACTTCATCTCTTTGAAGCTATTGTCTCATTTCTAAAATCGAATTATTTGAACTTGATGCTTGCTAGGATCCCTTTCAGTTCTAATATTCTATGATCATATATTCTCTCCTTTTTGGTTCACTTTAAAATTTTCTGAATTTAAACCAGGAATCAAGGCAGTCAAACAGCAGAAGTATTTCAGGATGCAGGCTCAGGAGCAGAGTCAGATGCTATGAGAAGCACCAAAAGGAGCACATCAAGAATTCAGAGATGAGAGCTGAGTCAAGGTACAGCTCACAAGCACCAGAGAGTTGAAGAGAGCAGATCTGGCTAGGAGCAGAGGCACTGCTTATATTACTGCCTATCTAAAACTGCTGCATGATAGTGGTGTGTAGGGAATGCCTGGACACACCCTGTAACAAGAAGCCAGGGAACTACCCTCTAAATACTTAACACTAGTCACACCATCCCAAAGAAGCCCTTCTATAAGGGGCTGGAAGCACCAATGAAGACTATATTTGCCTACTTATCATATTTTATCTATCTCAGAAGAATGTTTAGTGGCTGGAAATTGGGACATTTATGAAGGGTGGAAAAGATTGCATATATATATATATATATATATATATATATATATATATATATGCAATAATACAGTTATTATTTTGTATTATTTTGATGGCAAGCCTGTGAAATAGCTGTATTATTTTGAAGGCAAGCCTGTGAAAAACCCACAAGCAGCTAGATGAAGTGAAGGATTTAATAGAAAATTGGAAGAAGTTAGGAAGAAATCCATCCGTGTTTGCATTGATAATGCTCATTTAAATGGTGCCAAGGAATGGCGCACAAAAATGGTAAAGAAAATTACTTGAAAGAAGTTTGTAGAATAAAAGAATTGCGGCAATAGTGGTTAAAACCTTAATTGAGGTGTCATTTTTTAAATCCTTTTAATCCTCACTCAAGGACATGTTTATCGATTAGAGAAAGAGAGAGAGAGAGAGAGAGGGAGAGAGAGAGGGAGAGAGAGAGAAAGAGAGAGAGAGAGAGAGAGATGGATGTGAGGGAGAAGCATGGATCAGTTGCCTCCTATATACACCCTGACTGGGGATCGAACCTGCAACCTAGGTATGTGCCATGACTGGGAATTGAACCTGCAATCTTTTTGGTGTAACGGATGATGCTCCAACCAATTGAGCCACCTGGCCAGAGTGAGGTGTCATTTCTTAAGCATAAATATAGCTCTGGAAAGAATAGTCCGTGGTTAATAGAACTTGAGGTCTTGATCTTCTAGGGGGGAAATCAACATTTTTTTCTGTTTTTCAACTCGAACTTCCTTACAGTTCTCTTATTTTAGTGAACATCTAGAAACAAGTCTAGAATCTGAGTTCAAAGGAAAGTAAGTTAACATTTTTTAAAGAAAATTCTTAATTCCAGCGGTCACAGAATATTAATAAAAAAGAGAACAGACAGCCCGGCCGGGCGTGGCTCAGCGGTTGAGCATCGACCTAGGATCCAGGCGATCGGGGTTCGATTCCCGGTCAGGGTACATGCCTGGGTTGAGGGCTTGATCAATGACTCTCTCATCATTGATGTCTCTCTCTCTCTCGCTCTCCCTCTCCTTCCCTCTCTCTGTAATCAATAAAGATATATTTTTAAAAAACAGACAGATGTCTCTAATGTGTCAAATGGAGTTGACTTTGACATAATGTTGTAAATTACATAACTGTGTAAAAATGGATTTTTGTGATGCTACTTACTGATTTTTATACTAAAAGGTATGATCAGTTTTGATGTTTAATCATTTACTTTTTTCACAAAATATTAAAATTGGAAGAGACCTTAAAGACTTTTTCCCCAACAGACTAATTTTACATTAGATTAGAGGAAACCCGAGCATTGGGAGATACCCCTGGACTTGACCAGGTGCGATCAAAGGAGATGCATCTGGGACCAGAATCTCTTATTCTGAATCCAGTCAGGCTTTAGTTTGCTCTTTCAAACGCTTTTGGTGCCCCCCTTCCCCCATTTCTCCTTCCTATTTTCTTTTTCTTCCTCTTTTTTTCCCCTCCTATTCATCCTCAGATTATGATTATTTATATTTTTTAAAGTTCTAGTTAATTCTAATTACAATTCACAGTATTTCATTAAAGACTGCACTTTCTTTTTAAGCCAATTCTATTCTATTCTCCTTCCATATGCAATGATTCTGACATGTCAATCAATGGCAGGTTTTAAATTTTTTATGAGAAATTGGTCTGATTACTAAAAAGATGGTATGGTGCCTGTCATGGGGATTTAGAATATTCCCATTAGAAAGTAAACGATGTGATGATCAAAGGTAGAACAAATAGGTCCAGAGGCTTGGAGGCATAGAACAGATCTCAGTGGGGAGGGAAGAGAGGGGGCAGGAAGAGATTAACCAAAGAACATATATGCATGTATGCACAGCCCATGGACACAGACGATAGTGTGGGGAAGGCCTGGGGAGGAGCAGGGGCTGGGTGGAAGGGGGAAAAGGGGAGAAAATGGGGGACATCTGTAATACTGTCAATAATTTAAAAAACAGGTAAATCTTATGGTATGTAAATTATACTCCAATAAAACTGTTTAAAAAATGGATCTGAAAAGATTACAGCAACAGCAACTCTTGGAACAGTATGAAATTAATCATCTGGGAAATTAAGTAAAGCAAGTAGCATCTAGGGAGAGAGACTCTGCAGCAGGGCCACTAAAGCTTGAGATGCTGATTCCTGGATATCACCATTCTCATGGGTTACTAGGAATAATTCCTGGAAATAGTATTAACCCAAATCCCACTAATACATGAAGAGTCCTGAGCGCAGCCTCTGAACTCTGAACAATAATTTGTGTGACCAACATAAAATACTAATTATTGAAGACTGATGTCATCTACAAATTTTAGTCTTCTTACTTAAAGTCTGCAGCTGTTATGCCAAGCTAAAAATAATGTAACTGTCACCATCAAAATGCAGTTTTTAAAGGAATGTGTATAGAAAGGGCACCGTGGTGAGTGCTTCATAGACTGAGGAAATTTAAAGGGTCCCAATTTAAGGTGAATGACTGGGTTCTATGACTCAGCTGGTGAAATTTGGTAAGATCTTAATTCTTTGGAGACAAGGCCTATGCTCTCAAGGGGAACTAAGTTCTCTGAGTATTTGTGGACCTCAGTGTTAGGTGTAGCTTCTCATATAATTTATAGCATGTTTGCTTTGCAATTTCCAGCTTCAATTGAAGGCTTCCCTCCTCTGGGGGTCTCAAAACATAATAAATGTCTTCATTTTTTTTCTTTAAATATGATAGGTTTATTTAGAAATAAATAAGAGGTAACAAAAGAAATAGAAAAAAGTATAAATTACCATCTTAATAGTTTTCATTTTGTCAGGTACTTAAATACAGCCTTAGATAATTGTCACAGCAAGATATAGAAATGTCTTTTGATGAGAAAAACACCACAAATACTTTGTATTGTATATAGAAGGCTTTATTACACTTGTTTGCTAAAAACTGCCATTTTAATTGGCAGTTACAAAAATTAAAATAATTATAATTTATTTACATTATCATATTCAATTTCTTCCCCCTAAAGCATAAGAATAGGTCTATATCTACCATATCAAAATAATTACTAGATAGTAAAAAATTTCACCAACAAGGGAGTTTTTAAAAAATAATAGTTCACAGATGATTTGATTTTTTTTAAGCTGAAATTTTTGCATCCATTAGGCTTTTTGTTGTTTTGGGGACAATATTAAAGTAGTAATATGTAGTTGATGCTTTTCAGCATTATATCAAAACAACCAGAAGTCAGAATAATTGGATTATTGAGTGTAATAAATTCCACCTTTTGTTGTTTTGGAACACAACCAATTAGGACCTGAAAACAATAGGAACATTTAAAAATATGAGATTGCACTTTATGATCAACTGAATTCCGAAGGAAAGCATTTGTTTTAAACACTTTCAAAATGCTCTTTTTGGGGGATCAACCAATGAAATGCAGATAAGTAAGCAAAGTAAAAGTATTTCTTCATACCCTATAATCCTGGCCTATTGATTTGCAGCACAGGCATGAGGTAAGTCTTGAGAGAAACATCTTCCTCTATATCTTGCCAGCATCAGTGGTTAAAGAACTGTCACAAGAGGACAGACCAATTTGGGGATAATAAAAATAAATGTCCCTATAAGACTTTTCATAATGAAGAAAAGACTCATATTTCTCTTTGGCTTGCATTGGAGGACAGAGCTATTTTTGGTCACAGATTTACTTTGGAGTCCATTAACCAACTAAAACTGGTGGCTACTTAGCAATAATCCTGAAAACAGTTTTTTTTTTGCAAAATAGAAGTGAGAATTGGGTCATTGGAAAAGTGATTTAAAGGAGCAGGGCTTTACAAACGGCATACCAGGTGGCCATCAGGGATGGACAAGGAATTGTCTTGGGATTTATTAGAAGCCAGTGGCCTTTAAAGGGCAGTTTCAGTCACCCCAGGAAGGTCAAGCAATCAAGTGCCCAGGATCAGAAGCTTTCAGATGTGTTGATCAAGTCAGATTTAGTTTGCGATAATAAGGTTTCCCAAATTTTTGTTTCCAGAGCCCAGTCACTCTGTCATAGCTACATCCCCCTAGTCATCAGCAAAGCCTCCTGTTGAGAATCTGCACAAGGGATTGTTTTCCTGGCACGAGCTGGAAATCTTATGTGTGTTGTCCTGCTCTTCCTGTCAAGAGACTCCAGGCTCCATGGGCACAGGGAACCTAGGGGTCTCTGTCTCTGCTTTGCATGAAAAGAAAGCCTTCCACACCATCCCACAGCCAACACAAGCTTCAACTCTAAAGGTCACAGGCTATACAATCTAAAATCACACTGATCCCTAATAAGTGGGGGACATCTAATCATCTAAGATTTTTCCTGTATCTAATTCTTGAAGTTGAATTTATGATAAATGAAAAACAGTTCTTGGAGGGAACCAGAGATTCCTACAAGGAACATAAGATTTCTGATTTCTTTAATTTTTTTTTAATTCACTTCTGTGATTGTTTTGTTTGTTTTTAGTCACAGAATATACTGTCATTCTAAGTAATAATAAAAACTGAAACAAATGGCTATTTACTGAGTGCCTTCTGTGCTCCAAGAACTATGCTAGACATTTTACATTTTAGATTCAATACATCAAATTCTTATAAAAATCTTACATAGCAGAAATTGGTAGTAATGGAAGAAATTGAAAATCAAGGTTGCAAAGTACTCTGAAGATACTTCTGTATCAATTTCCTTCATCTTATTTCCAAATTTTGATTAAATGAGCCATGCCCCAATGAGTATCCTGTCTCCTTGTTAACATACACCAGGGTTTGCAATACTGAGTCAGAATCATTAGTCATAAAGTATAAACAGCTTCAATGGATCAAGACATGGTTTATACTTTTAGCCAGTGGTAATTATGTGGTATTCTCTATACCAATACGTGGATCTAGGAACCAAAGATGAGCATAGGAGTGACCCTGCTCATTGGGGGAACTTTCGCTTCCTATTCCCTCCCCATAAGTATAGACTCTACTAGGGGTCTTTGTTCCCAGAGGGGGAAAGTTTCCACCAGAAGACTAGTCAAGTTTACTAAACCTAAAGTTATAGCTCCTGCCTGTTATTTTGGGCTCTTTATCATACCAGACAAACAGGAAAAGGAAAGGATTGCCATCCTGGCAGAGGTAATCAATGCAGATAATCACAAGAAGGTAAGGATACTGCTCATAATATGAACAGGAAGGTGTCTGTGGGTCTGGAACCCAAAAGATTCTCTCTGATGCTTCCCTTTCCAGTAATAATCATAAATGGGCAATTGCAGCAACTATGACCGGACAGAACAAGGCCCCTGGATGCTCAACCTCTCAAGCATGAAGTGGCCACACCATTGGGCTAGCAGTGTTCACCAGCACCAGTGCTGGCCAGGAGTTAGGGGCTTCTTGAATGAATGGAAGAAAAGGCAGATTATGTTTATCAGTTATGGCTTTAAAAGCTCCTGTAACTTTTCCCACTAACCTATTGTAAATTTATTTTGAGAAATTGCAGCTGGACAGCACCTTGAAGAAGCAATGACAGAGTAAACTTAATGTTGGGTTAAGTGAATCAGAGTGGGGCAAGGAGATTGCACCAGCGCTCCTTGCAGCTCTGTTCTTGTGCTCTTGTCGACTTCAGTATCTGTATCTGCATCTCCATACCTATCACATAGCCAGCCTTGAACTGCAGAGGAATCAACACTTCTAGAAGCAGCTATCAATCAGTGATTTTCTGGAATTTGTGTGTATATTTCCCAGTTCCCCTTCCTTTTGTGTGAGATCATTGTAATGCATGTATTTCCTGAAGACTTTATCTCCAGTTGTCCACCATAATAGCTGGCTAAATAATGCATCCTATAGTGCCTGCCTTCTACTTCTGTATGATTCTTCCTTTCTCCTGCTAGTATTATTTACACTACATGCACTTAAATTTTTGTCTCACATCCTGCTTCTGAAATAACTCAAATTATGACCTAGGGGTCTCATCTGTATGAAGGAATCTCCACTTTAGCTCATGAAGTTCAAGGTCATGTCTCCATACAGGGGTGGCCCTATATATGCATCTAATTTATGATAGGCCACCCTAGGATGTCATCACTGACTCTGGGTTTCCCTTTTGGTCTTGGAACCAGCAAATTTCCTATTATTACTTTTTAAGTTTGTATATATTTAACTTGATTTCAGGATAAAACTAAAACAATGAGGTATCGTGTCACTTCTATTAGACTGTCAAAAATGAGAACCTTGGATAATGCCACTTGTTGGCAGGAATATGGGGCCTTAGGAATATTCATGTGTATGTGTACTGGGGCAGCCATTCTGCAGAACAGCCTAGCGGTAAGTTTTCACCCAGTCTCCTCTATGACACCCAGCAATTCTGCTCCTGTATATAATGCTGAGTGGATCCACAGGAGACATGTGTAAGAAAGCTCAGCAGTGTCATTTTTGTTGGCAGGAAATTGCAACCAATGCAGGCACCTACCGCAAGAGAAGCCCATGGTAAGAAGGATTGCTGCTCACCCTGCAGGACTTATAGAAGCATCAAACTAGTTATATACATAGCAGCTTGGATAGATCATAAAAATGTGTTGCTAGATAAATAAGAAATCACAAAAATATATATATAACATAGTTCCTTTGTGTATATTAAAATATGCATGCAAACAACAGTTCATCAATAAAAATACACCAACTATGGTCTAAACACATTGAGAGAGGAGAGGAAACGGGAATGAAGTAAAACAAAACAAAGAAAACAGGAATGTGGCTTGTGAGGACCAATGATAATAATGTGCCAAGTACTGGCAAATTAACCCAACCCTGGGAATGTAAAGAAAAAATATATATATGTATTTCTATAGGTTTGCTATAGATGGAAGTCTGACACAGCTTAAATAATTTTCTTGTTGGTAGCTATTAGTTTGATTTAAATTTTTTTTTTCTACTACAAATAGTGCTGCTGTGAGTAGCCTTCTGTGCCCATGTGCAATGCCTGTAGCTCTACTGAGAAGCAGTGAGACGCAATGGTTAAGATTGCTGGTTCTGGTGTTGGAATCCTGGCTCTGCTACTTTATGCCTTGAGCAACTTAGATAGTTATTCTGGGCCTCAGTTTCTTGATAATAATTGTACATACCTCAGAGAGTTATATTGATAATAAAATGAGTTGATGTTTGTAAAGCACTTAGAACAATGCTGGCATACACTGAGCACTCAATCAATATTAGGTATTGCTAATCCTATAGCTTTAGCACACATTTCAATAAGATAAAATTACAGTTATGGAATTTCTTGCTTACAGGGAACACATCATTTTATTTTATTTTTTAAAATTTTTTTAACCTTCACCCCAGGGTATTTTTTCCATTGCTTTTCAGAGAGAAAGGGGAGAGAGACACATTGATTGGTTGCCTCCCACATATGTCCCAACCGGGGCTGGGAATCAGCCTGCAACCCAGGTACATGCCCGTGGCCGGAATCGAACCCTGGGCCCTTCAGTCCCCAGGCCAATGCTCCAACCACTGAGCCAAACAAGCTAAGGCATGAAAAACATATTTTAAATGTTTAAACATGTTTGTTTTTTTATTCTAAATGGGCCATATCAACTTAGTCTACCACCAATGTTACCCATGAATATAATGTTTTAAGTTCTTGCCAAAATTAGATACTTTTATTCCTTTTTATTCTTTTTCATCTAATTGGTGAATAAAACATTACATTCTACCTTACATTACCTTAGTTATAAGTGCCTCTGTGAACCTTTTAAACTTTTATGGGATATTTTTTTAAAAACTGGCATATTAACAAGATTAATCCTAACCAGTTTTAGACAAAAGAGACTTCAATCAACTTCTTTATTTATTTGGCTTATGACCTATAACAGAATTAATCAGCACTAAGCTTAGCATGGAGCATCCCTAAACACTGCCTTACAGATTCTGCCATTATTTTCTTTCTGGCCAGATGGGCTTTTGGGAGAGATAAATGATAATGATTATATCAGAGTGGTGTTGTTGTATTTCTTTTCCTAACATTCACAAACATTATCCTGATTAAAATCAAATCTCTAAGCTGCTAGAAATGAAAATTAAAAGCAAAAGCAATGTTATAAAATAATCCAATGTTTAAAAATTCTGTGTCAATTTATTTATTTTTTCAGGACATGTAAAATTTTAATAGAGTAATTTTAATCCTAATGCCTAAATTCTATTCTGTGACCTTAAAGAAATTCAAATGTTTATTATACCTTTGTTCGACTAAAATGCCAGTTCACGAGGATTTAGAAAATGTCAGCCAGTATATCCAAAGGGGCTCTTTATTAAGAAATTCATTTTGAAAAAAAAATCAAAGGACATGTAATCCTAGGGTCATATATGGGTGAACAAACTAAAAAACTAAAAGAGAAGTGACTGTCAAAATTAGCTTTAGCCTATGATGATTTCTTCTATTGAGTTCCTAGAAAAGAAAAACATTTTTTTTTTTTTTTATTTAGTGTGCTATATATTGGACAATTCTCCCTCTTCTATCCCAAACATATCCTTGATGCACAGAACCCCTACTGATTCTATAGCAACTTCATCAACATAGAAAGCCTGCAGATGTGAGGAAAAAGGAATGAAGTGTCAGAACATGTGTTATTTCATCCATCTTTGTTGTAATAAAAAAACAAGGTAGGGGAATTGTTATTCGAACACTTCTTTTGCTGTCCCATATTCTCAGCTTACTACTTTGGGAATTTGAGTAAAATCTACAACTTAAGATTTTTGTGTTTTCAGTGTTAAACAAGGTTATTAATTATTGTTTGCATAATCCCTGCATTAAATGTTTCTACACTCCAAAGTTTAGCTTATGTTTCAGGGAGCTCATCTGTCTATTGACTCAGAACCTTGCTGAGGGAATAGGGTAAAATATATCTTAATAGTACAGAAACTTCACATCTGAAAACATGATGGTCACAAAAATCCTTTCAAATGGTTTTAGTCTAATGCCCATCTACTATATTTCAGGTTGTGGAGAATGCTACTTTATTAAAGAGACTCATTTCTGTTTGTACAACTGGTATGGTCTTTATACAGTTCTACAAGACTGTGATGTAGAGGTGCTTTGGAGATAACCCTGTGAACACTGATTCTCATCAATACATCTTTAGCATAATTTCTCACTGGCATCCCCAGTGAAATAGAGCAGAGAATGCTTCTCCAACGACTCTTGGTATTAATAGTCTTTTATCTTTTATGTTTTTCCTAATTGGACCCACTACAACAGAGCAGACAATGCCAACATTCAAATGTGCACTTCTCTTTTATTATCATAAAGCATTTTGAGATTAAGACATTCTGGTTATGAAAATCATGAAATAGCCCAATTATTAACTCCACTTTGGCTCATCAGAGATCTTTCATTCATTCAGCAAGTGTTTAACAAGTTACTGTACATTTTAGAGGATTCACATGTAAACAGACTTTTCTTTCCTCAGTGTGCCTAGGTAGATACTTAATTTTTTTGTGATGAAACATAGAAAGGTACAAGTTCTCCAGATATCTAACAAGAACACACCATAAAAATACGAAGAAGATAGTACTTTCTAAATGAGAGCATCATGGAATCTTTCAAAGAGATGTCACTTAATCTGAGCTATAAAAAGTGGGCAGTATTTCAATATGTAGACATGGGATAAACCAAGAATGCAAAACATTAATGTGAGAAGAAATCTCGGAGTGGGACCATGTGGAGAGCATGTAGGAGATATCTAAGAGCCTGGTATTTCTGGGGAATAAAAGAAAGTAAGTGAAAGGGACTGGTGGAAAGCAGTGAAGCAAAATCAGCTGAGACAAGATTTTAAGGGCCTGGCATGCCCATGCCAAAGAGCCAGGGCTTTTCTTGGTCATTGTAGCTTTTAAGCAGAGATTAAGTGATCAAAATTGTGTTTTACTGGGTGAATCTCTTTGAGGTCCTCAGGCTGGATTAGAATGAGGGCAGACTGGAAATAGTAAAAAGAGTATCTTCTTACAAAGGTCACGGGATTTGGCAACAAGGACTTCAACTGAGGCAATGACCCTGAAATAGGGCAGGGTGGGGAAGAGATGTGACAACTCGGTAACTAGAGTAGAAAATGTAAGAGAAAAAACGAGAAGGTGATGCTATTAACTGAAGGACATAGGAGTGAGGAGAAGCTTTTGAAACAGAAACCAAATATTTCATTTTGAGACATATTGATTGGAAGTTTGGGGAAGCAGAAAAGTTTACTATTAGGTGTTAAATAAAAGGAAAAACAAGCGTCGCAGATGAGGGAAGAGTTAATGTGCAATGTTTTAGAGAGACAGAGAAAACAAGAAAAGTCCTTGAACTTAGTGACTAAGAAATGAATCTGTTTTTGAAATATATGAACAAGAGAGAAAAAGAATATTAATTTTATATACAGGTGGAGAGAGAAGACATTGTCTGTACTTTTTTCTACAATGACAGTGCATTGTTGGTACAACAAAGTATTGCAATGAAATGTCAGCAGTCTTTGGTGGCATTTAGGTAGCAAGAACAGAAGCATTTGCAAAGAGGTGGCAAAAGCCAATTGCAAAAGCTCTGATTGCTCAGTTGTAATTATTTCTTTTAGAAAAACTCTTTGAGCTCCATTTCTGCATTCACAGGGAACTGTCCTGCCAGGAGTTTTCTTCCATTACAGCTCCCCGGTCTGACTGAGGTTCCATCACTTGTAGACCTATTGATTATACCTCGTATTCTTAATGTTCTCACATGGAAAAAAAGAAAGAAAAGATCCTTATTTTCTGCAGCTTCCTCTCAACCCTACTGTTCTACAGAGGTTCATATAACTAACTCTCTCCTAGGCAATTATAATTAAAACACCTAATTGTAATTGAAGTGACTGTGCAATGTGTACTTTAATAGTTGATTTACATGCATTACCTATGTGAATTCTCACAGTGACTCTATGGCATCTCTGCTATTATTTTTCCTGTTTTAATTAGGAGGAAGCTGATAATTAGGGAGCATAAGTGACTTGTATAAGGCAACCCAGCTGGTTAATAGTGAGGAATAAAGCACTCTAATCTTCATCGTTTTTCTATTTTTATTTAATATATTGGAGTGATATTAGTTAATAAAATTGTATAGGTTTCAAGTATACAATTCCATAATACATCATCTGTATATAGTATTGTGTGTCCACCACCGAAAGTCAAGTCTCCTTTCATCACTGTTTATCCCCCTTTTACCTTTTTCTACCTCCCCCCACTCTCCTTTCCCTCTGGTAATCACCATACTGTTGTGAGTGTCCTTGAGTATTTTTGTTTTTAATGCTCACATGAGGATATGTTTATTGATTTTAGAGAGAGAGGAAGGGGAGGAGAGAGAGAGAAACATCAATGTGAGAAACATCGATTGGCTGTGCCTGTCACTGTATCCAATTCAGCGGCAGCAGGGCTGAACCACGTAAGGCATTTATTGAGAAGGCCGGCCAACCGAGAAGACAGGGGGCACACAAGCACCCAAAACCTGTCCGAAGGAGTGGCCTGAGGGATCGGGTCACATGGGGGAAACTGAGGCTGGGAACGGGATGCAGCTATGTGCAGTCCTGGAAGTCATTCTTTTGATCTTGGGTGCCTGGCGATGTCTCCATAAGGTGATATCTTGACCCATCGTTAGGTCGGCCCAGCCATGCTCCTTGGTCTCCATAAGGTGATACCTTAACCCATTGTTCACATCTGTGCCACCTCCTTAACTGCCTCAGCCTGGGATCAAGGGGAGTGCAGGGCGCAAAGGCAGGAGAAAGAAGCCTAAGGGAAAAAACACCTGAAATCCTTGCTTACATAAGTATATGTTCTATAATTTTATAAGTAATATATTTCAGATTAATTCACGTGCTCAATCTTTGGAAATTATAAGTGCCCCTATCAGTTGCCTCCCGTATGTGCCCCAACCAGGGATTGAACCCACAACCTAGCTATGTGACCAGGAATAGAAACTATAGCCTTTTTGGTGAATGGACGACACTCCAACTGAGCCAACTGATCCGAGCTTTTCTCTTTTTTTGCTTAATCCTTTCACATTTTTCATCCAGTCTCCCAATACTGTTCCTCTATGACAGCTGTCTGTTTTCTGTATCTAGGAATCTGTTTCTATTTTATTCACTTATTTTGTTCATTACACTCCACGTGTAAGTGAAGTCATATGGTATTCGTCTTTCTCTGACTGGCTTAGTTCACTTAGCATAATAATTTCCAGATCCATCCATGCTGTCACAAAAGGTATGTTTTCCTTCTTTTTTACGGCTGAGTAGTATTCCATTGTGTAAAGGTACCACAGATCACAGATTTTTTATCCGCTCATCTACTGATGAGCACTTGAGCTGCTTCCAAATCTTGGGTATTATAAATAACACTGCAATGAACACATGGATGAATATATTCCTTTGAATCAGTGTGTTGGGTTTCTTCGGATATAATCCCAGAAATGAAATTGCTGGGTCATAAGGCAGTTCCATTTTTAATTTTTCTGAGGAAACTTCATTCTGTTTTCCACAGTGGCTGCACCAGTCTGCATTCTCACCAATAGTGCATGAGGGTTCCCTTTTCTCTACTTATTGTTTGTTGATTTTTTATGATAGCTATTCTGACAGGTGATATCTCATTGTGGTTTTAATTTGCATTTCTCTGATGATTAGTGATGTTAAGCATGTTTTCTGTTGTTTTACATTTGTTAAATTGTGTTTTACAGTCGAGAATGTGGTCTATTTTGATATATGCATGGGAGCTTGAGACAACATCTACTTTTCTGCTCTTGGGTGAAATAGTTTGAGGATGTTTATTATATTCATTCAATTGATGATGTTGTTAAATTCAGCTATGTCTTTACTGACTTTCTGCCTGTTGGATCTACCCATTTATGATAGATGGTTGTAGAAATCTCCAGCTATGATAGTGGATCCCTCTCTTTCTTTGAAGTTTTTGCAGTTTTTCTCTCACGTACTTTGGTGCTTTGCTGTTAGGCACAGACACATTAAGAATTATTACGTCTTCTTGGAGAATTGACCCTTTTACCTTTATGTAATGCTCCTCTTTATGCTGGTTTCCTTGCTCTGAAGTTTGTTCTGTTTGAAATTAATACAGCTACTCAGACTTCTTTTGATTATTGTTAGCATAGTATATCTTTCTTCATCCCTTTACTTTATATGTGTTTTTATATTTAAAGTAGATTTCTTATACTTGCCTTATTTTTTAATTATTTATGAATATGTCTTTTAATTGGTGTATTTAGAACATTAACATTTACTTATTTACTTATTTATTTATTTATTGTTAACCCTCACCAGAGGATAGATTCTCCCCCCCCCCACTGATTTTTTGAGAGAGTGGAAGGGAGGGGGGAAGAGAGAGAGAGAGAGAGATGAGAGAGACACATCGATTGGTTGCCTCCCAAATGCTCCCCGACGGGGCAAGGGGATCAAACCTGCAACCCAGGTACGTGCCCTTGCCCGGGAATCAAACCCGCGACCCTTCGGTGGGTGGGCTGACACTCTAACCACTGAGCCACGCTGGCCAGGGTTAGACCATTAACATTTAAAGTGTATGCTACAGTCGATGAACATCTACCTTATGTGTTACTGTTTTACAGGTTACTATTGCTCTTTGTTCCTATTTTTATATTCCACTCTTTTTCTGCCATTTGTGGTTTTAATCAAGCTTTTTATGTGGTTTCATCTTTTCTCCCTTGAACATTTAGACATGATGTACTAGGTGAAATGAACTGCAGTAAACAGGGCTTTAGTGATGTGCTGTCACGGTGTGGGGAAGATGGAAGCATGCTATGGTCCTGTCTGTGATTAGGCCTCGGTCTTACAGGGAGCTTCACGAGTGCCTCTGAGGTTTTTTCCTTCACCTTAGGTGGGACAGAATGGCTGGAAGATGCTGGGGTTGGGTATGTCCCTTCCCCCAGGTCAGTTAGGCTTTGACAAAACCCCAGTAGGTTAGGCCTATGGTAAAACATTTTCTCTTGAGGGCAGGTCTTGTCAGAAATAACAGAATATTCGGGTGTATTTCAAAATCATACCCCCATCCCAAACCCCAAAGAGATTTTTATCTGATCTTCACAATAAAAGACCTGGTAGAGCTCCAAGAAATAAAACTCACAAAAGTATGAGGGTCTCCTGGAGTTTTTAACTCATGAATTTTCCACTAGGAGCCTCTAGTAACAGGTCAATTACAATTCAGGTTTTCCTACCCTGGTATTGGTTTCTGCAGAGAATTCCACTCCAGTAAATTGTTATCCTCTGTGTTTGCCTGTCGGCCTCTCCAGTTTTGGGAACAATGATTTGTCCTGTGACCTCACTTCTCTGACGAATATGAGAAGAGCTGTTAATTTTTCAGTTTGGCTTTTTAGTTGTTACAACAGAGCGGCAACTTCCAAGCTCCTATGTGCTGCACTGAAAACTAAAAGTCTAATAAGTTTTTTTTACAATGAAATAAAACATGTCAATTCTCAATATCATCAGTGTTTTGGATTACAGTATAGTAACTAAATATGTGGTGTTACACTTTAAAATTTATCTATACCTTCATAACCAACAGGAAGAGAGTTTCTGTTTTGTCAGAAAACATTTAAGGTCATGAAACAATTGTATGTTGCCATTAATCATCAGGGTCTTTGCACAGTTTGCCTGATCCCTTCTGCAGTTCCGCAAGTAAGGACAGCCCGTACTTTTTTATCTGTATTTTATTTCCCAACTATATACGAGTTCCTCTTCTGGTTCAATGATATACTCATGCACTGCTACAGCTTTTTAGTTTTTGAAACTACCGAAACTTGGGAGCATATTTTGATATTAGATATGGACACTTCTCTCCTCATTCCAACTATGGTTCTACTTTTATAAATTTTCTTTATGTGATAAATCATGCATGATCATAATGACTCTTTTAAATATGTTGCTGGAATCCATTTGCTGATATTAGAACTTAAGGTCTTAAAGAAAATCTGCCTCTGCTTGCTTGTTTGTATATTTTTCATATCTTATTTTTGTATTAGGGCTCTTCTAGCTTTTTTAATAAACTGGAAAGTAACTAATGTCTTTCCAAGGTGTAGATCCTTGATTATATTTTCTATTTTTATAAGGCGGTTTATATTTTTTACTCAAAACATGAGTCAATTTTGGCTCATAGAATTTATTCAATAATCATCCATTTTGTCTACATTTTCAAATGTGTTGCAATAAAGTAAGCATATTATTTTGAATTTAAAAAAATCTCAGTGCTTTATATCTAATCATGTCTGAATCATATTTGCCAACTATTGCTTATTTTAATGGTGTTTTTAAACAACAAGCTTTTGTTTATATTTGTCAGTTTACTACTTTTCTTCTCTATTTTGGCTTTTCTTTTTATTTCGTTTTTCTACTTTGTTCCTTTTTTATGTCCACTGTCCAATTCTTGTAGCTTTGAGAGCCATTTTTAACAAGTCAACAAGCTCCACCCACTGTGTTACTGTCACTTCATCAGCTGCCATTAAAATTTAACCTTATACATTGAGTGAAGATTCAGAGGCTTTATTTTGCTCCCAAAATTGTTCTAACATCAGAAAAAAAATCTAGTTAACCCTCATGCTGCTTACAAATCTTAACTTTCTCCAGTTTCACAATTTAAAAAATTATTTTTACCTGTGGTTTTTGGGTGTTTTTTTTTGGTGTTGATCAAAAACTTAGCAATACTATTTTGCTCTTTATTTAAATTCAAAAAATAAGCAAGCCTTCATTCACACAGGTTCACTGAAATAATTTTAAATTATGTATAAACTTGAACAGTGTCCTTTCAAACACTGCATGGTCCTTTCTTTCTAGGTGCTTATAGATTTTCATTCCTACATCTTTTTAAAAAATTTATCTTTATTGTCAAAAGTATTACAGATGTCCCATTTTTTTCCCCATTGACCCCTTCACCCCGCCCCCCCCCCCATTCTCCCCAGGCCTTCACCACACTCTTGTCTGTGTCCATGGGTTATGCATATATGCATATAAGTTCTTTGGTTAATCTCTTCCCACCCCTCACTCCTCCCTTTCCTCTGAGATCCCTCAGTCTGTTCCATGCTTCTATGTCTCCGGATCTATTTTGTTCATCAGTTTATTTTGTTCATTACATTCCACATATGAGAGAGATTATGTGATACTTGTCTTTCTCTGACTGGCTTATTTCGCTTAGCATAATACTCCTATATCTTTTACACATGTCAATTGTGTCATAAACTCTTCCTTCCTCCCACTTCTGGGTATGTATCAAAAGAAAACACAATCATTGTAGAAGAGACATCTGTGCTCTCATGCTCATCACAGCATTATTCACAATAGCCAAGTCTGGAAACAACCCAAGTGTCTGTCGACAGATGACTGGATAAATAATATGTGTTATATACACAATGAAATAATACTGAACCTTGAAAAAGAAGAACATTCTATCATTTGCAATAACCTGGACAAAACTGGAGGACATTATGCTAAAAGAAATACGCCAGAGAAAAATAAGCACTGCATGGTATCACTTATATGTGGGCTTTAGAGTAAAAACACTCTTCCTCCCCAGATATATTTTCTCAGCACTATCTAGGATTCCTACCATGAGTCACATCATTTTCTTATGTTTGAGCTAGGCCACAACGCTGTGGTGCCTACGTGCTTCCTGGTATTCCTGGATTATAGTTTACTGCCTTCTTTTCCCTTTGTTATTCCTTCCTTCCACTTCTGGCACCAGAACCACATTTTTCCCTTGGAGAAGTTCCTGTGCTTCAGGTAAGTTGCCTGTCGTCTTCCTTCCTCCATGACTTGGCCTAGCTAATCACAGTATTTTATATACATTCCATTTGTTTTAAGTACTTATTTCTCTATTTAACATTTTTTTCCTCCAAATTTCAGTCTGCTTATTTGTTGTTGACTTTAGCAGCCCTTTCTGATGTTTGGCTAAAGTAATGCACTCCTGCAGTAGCCTGCAGAGGGATGCTTAGGGGCTCCCGTTTATTAGCGGAGTGAAGGCGATTAGGGAGAGGAACGCTAAGCTGTCCATTGTCCTGGGGAGACCATGAGGTCTTCCCTCCTCACTGGACAATGCCCCACCCCCCCAGAACTCCCCCAACCCCTGAGTCTCCCTCAGAGCCCTCGGCACAAATCCCTGTGTCACCACCTGCTCTCTCTGGACCTGCCTCCTTCGCAGGGATAAAGCGCCCCCCCCCAGCTGGGTTAGGGATTATGTGAGATAAGACTGGTGCTGGTTACATTGTTTGCTACTTTTTTCCATCATCTCACCCTCTGACCTGACCATAGTGTCCTCACGTACACGGTTATCTCATATTTATCTAGTTACTTGCGTCCCCCTTAGGCTAGTTGACAACACGGCCCAGGCCACTCCCTCCCTGGTTATTTCAGGGTCCTTTCACCCAGAGGGCAGTCTCTGGTGTTCAGAAAAAAATGGGCCAAGGAGCTGTGGAATGAGGCAGGGAGATCAGGAAATGGAGGGGGATCCTTCAAGGTGGTGACTTCAGGCTTTTCTATACCAAGGTACAAGAGGAAGTTGACAGGATGGTCTTAAGGAAAAAGAGGGCAGAAGAGGCAGGTGGAAGCAGCCCACTCTCAGCCAGGCTGTGGTCCTTCACTCTGTCTTCACCTCACTTGGACACATAGAGAACTTCTTCCACCTCTTCCAAACCCTGGCCCTTCTGTACTCTGTCTTGCTCCCCAGCCCTGGGGTCCTAAGAGAGGGAAGGGGATGAGTGGAGCCAATTATGGCCTGCTGTGCAACAATCAATTATGTTGCCTCCAAATGTAATCAGCCAAAAATGTGCTCAGGCCTCACTCTCCCAGGCCTGGGGGAAAGAGGAGGGAAGCTGTTGAGAGAGATGGGAAGCCCAAAATGAGCACATCCCCAGCCCAGAATCCTTGAGCGAAAGAAGAAAAACCACAGGGATTCTAGGTGACCTCTTAGCCTCCTCCCTCCTGGTCTGGCTCAGGAAAGCCCTTCCACTTGCAGATGGACACATGAACTTTAGAATTTCCCCTATAAATAAGCATATTATCTGCCTTATTAGGGGCCCAGGAGAACCCCAACAAGAAAACTTCCCTCAGGTGTGCCACCACGTGGGTGGGGCAATCCATAGAGATTTTGGAGAGAAGACCACACACAGGATGTCTTCAAGCTTCCTCCATGACCCCTCCTCTCCAGCTTCCAAATCTAAGCTGGGAGTGTGGTAGAGAGAGCATCGGATAAATTTAGGGTTGTTTTTAGGGGCTGGAAACAACAAATGATATTTCCCTAGGGCTCAAACTCCAGTGCCTCTAGAACTCCACAACCTGGGTGAGAGTGGGTGAGCAGTGGTCCTCAGTGTATTTTGGCCAGACGCCCACGCCCTTCTCCCCAGTAGACAGTAACAAATCCCAGGTTATGCCCCAGCTTTGCTCTTCTTCACACCCTCCCATTCCCAGGGTCAGGCATATAGCAGGACAGTGGGCAATGACTGATGCAATAAATGTACAGAAAGCATAACCATGATCACATTTTCTCTTCTTTTGGGGATACTAGAGTCTGCACATCTTCTCTGCTTCATTCATTCACTTATTCACTCCCACGTGTGTATATATAACTAAATAACTAAATAACTAAATATGTTTCTCCCAGAGAGACTGTTCCAGGGGCAGGAAGCAGAGATATAAGGCATTGTTCTGACCCACCAGTATCCCTCTGGTGAAGGTTCAATAATGCCAAAAATATTTCCAAGGCCCAGCAAGATGCCTGGCCATTAGGGAATCACAGTTGACACTTGAACAATGTCAAGCAGATATTTTCCAATTGACTCTCTTAGTTCAATTGACCAGCACAGTTTAATTGACACAGCTGAAACGCACATTGTTCAAGGTTCAAATGTACCCACAAGAAACTTGCAATATTGAATTGGATCTTAAACATAGCGAGCACCTGTGTCCCTGTCAGCCCCTCCCACCTGGCATCCTGGGCCCCACAGGCTGAGACCCTTTAGACAAACTTCTCCCAAGAAGCCAGGCCTGGAAGCACAGTCCTCCCAGACAGAGGTGCCAAACAAAGATGAGGAGGGAAGAGGGGAAAAGGGGAGGGTGAGGGGAGGAGGGAGTAAGGGACACACCTGGTGGGTGGCAGCAGATTGAGGCTTATTTCTTCTGCTGCAGCAGGTTCTGCTCATCTTGGCTCTGTGCCCATGACTCCTGTGTCTGGAACCATCTACAGAACTTTCTCCACAGGCAGAGAAAGAGCCCCTTCCTCCTGGGCAGCAGCAACTCCATGTCATGTAGGGCAAGCTGCTTGTGGGGCTGAGGCTGAGACCAGACCCTGACTATGGCTTTGGGGCCACATCGGCCTCCCCAATGGCCACCTGCCCTCTCCCTGTAGAGGTCCCATCTCCTGCCCTGGCCCACACAGGAGTCCCAGGGAGGTGCTTCAGCCAGACTGCAGAGAGGGCTCTGAATTTGTTACACTTGGCAGAGCTGGGACTCCCTCACTCGGCCCCTCAGGCAGAAGTTCCTTGGGAGCTGTGCTGACAAATTCCCTCCCTCCCCCCAAGTTACCTGAAATTTAAAGCTAGGAGACCTGCCTGCCCTCTGGGGCCTTGTGGAAACTCCTTCACCTTGGTCTCTCTCATGGCCTCCAGGCTAGTCCAGAAAGAGAAGTCCTTCAGAGGCTGGAGAGACCTCCCTTGGACTGTGGGACGCCTGGTGACATTTTATAGAAGGACCTGGATGGGTCAGAGAGACCAAGAGACTCAGGCAATGCGGGAGGAGGGGGAAGTCAGGCAGGCCTTTGGGGATTGAGGTCCCTTGAGTGAGCAGGTGAGTGCGCCCCCGATTTCTCACAGGGCCTTTCCTGTCAGCCTGCCCACACACTTTTCTGCTTCCCCTACTGGAGACTTAGCTTTTCCTGACTCTTCTAGTTTAATCTCTCACCTGGTCCAGAATAAGTTTACAAATATTGAAAACTGTGGGTCAGCACACTATTTTGGGAAGGGCCAGGATAGTGCCCATAAGTACTTTAGGCTTTGCAAGCTCAGGCAGAGTCCCTGACACACCTCCTTTTCTACAGCCCTCTAAAGATGTAAAATCCATTCTTACCTTATGGGCTAAGACACAAAATGGAGCTGGGAGCAAGGCTTCACCCCTGGACAAAGTTTGCAGCCCCCACTCTGGATCTCTAGAGACCCTCCCCAACACGAACGGCCACAGACCACACAAGGCTTTGTGGAGGGTCCCTGTGGTTCAGCCAGCGGAGCATCCCCGGAGGAGAGGAGCTGTCTTCCCAGGACCCCGCCGCCTCCGCTGGTGTAAAAGCCCGATAGCAAAGGCGCCGGGTCCTGGAGACCAGCCGGGACCAGGCCCACTGCTGGAGCAGGAGCAGGAGCAGGAGCAGGAGCAGGAGGAGGAGGAGGAGCAGGAGCAGGAGCAGGAGCAGGAGGAGGAGCAGGAGCAGGAGCAGGAGGAGGGGGAGGAGCAGGAGCAGGAGCAGGAGGAGCAGGAGGATCAGGAGCAGGAGCAGCAGGAGCAGGAGGAGCAGGAGGATCAGGAGCAGGAGGAGCAGGAGGATCAGGAGCAGGAGGAGCAGGAGCAGGAGGAGCAGGAGGAGCAGGAGCAAGAGCAGGAGGAGCAGGAGCAGGAGGATCAGGAGGATCAGGAGCAGGAGCAGGAGGAGCAGGAGCAGCAGGAGCAGGAGCAAGAGGAGCAGGAGCAGGAGGAGCAGGAGGAGCAAGAGCAGGAGGAGCAGGAGCAAGAGGAGCAGGAGCAGGAGCAGGAGGAGCAAGAGCAGGAGGAGCAGGAGCAAGAGCAGGAGGAGCAGGAGCAGGAGGAGCAGGAGCAGGAGGAGCAGGAGGAGCAAGAGCAGGAGGAGCAGGAGGAGCAGGAGCAGGAGGAGCAGGAGGAGCAGAAGGAGCAGGAGCAGGAGCAGGAGGATCAGGAGCAGGAGCAGGAGCAGGAGGATCAGGAGCAGGAGCAGGAGGATCAGGAGCAGGAGGAGCAGGAGGAGCGGGAGCAGGAGCAGGAGGAGCAGGAGGAGCAGGAGCAGGAGGAGCAGGAGCAGGAGGAGCAGGAGGAGGAGGAGCAGGAGCGGAGGGGTCCCAGCTGGGCGGGGGCGTCATCGCATCTGACAGGGCAAACAACCGGGTCACTGCCACTGGGCGAGGGCCCCTGTCCTTGTCTTAACAGGAAACCTAGGAAGCCAATTGCCCCAGATGGCTTCACAGGTGAATTTTACCAAACATTCAAAGAAGAACTAACACATATTCTTCTCAAACTATTCCAAAAAATCAAGAGGAGGGAAAACTCCCTAGCTAATTTTATGAGTCCAGCATTATCTTAATGGTAAAACCAGATAAAGAGTACAAAGAAAAAAGCTATAGGCCAATATCTCTGATGAAAATACATGCAAAAAATCTCAACAAAATATTTGCAAACCAAATTCAGCAATACATTAAAAAGATCATAAACCATGATCAAGTGAGATTTACTCCTGGGATGTAAGGCTGGTTCAATGTCCACAAATCAATTACCATGATACACCACAGTAACAAAGGAAAAAATAATCAGATGGTCCTATCAATAGATACAGAAAAAGTATTTGACAAAATCCAGGACCACTTATGATAAAAATTCTCAGCATAGTAGTTATCGAAGGAATATATCATATCTGACAAACCCACAGCTAACGTCAGATTAAATGGGGGAAAAATAAAAGTATTTCCCTTAATATCAGGAACAAGACAAGGATGTCCATTTTCACCACTCTTATTCAACATAGTACTGAAAGTACTAGGCCCAGCAATCAAACAAGAATGTGGGAAAAAGGCATCCAAATTGGAAAGGAAAAAGAAAAACTGTCATTATTTGCAGATGACATGATGCTACATATAGAGAAGCTGAAACACTCCAGCAAGAAAACTACTAGAACTGATAAATGGATTCAGAAAAGTAGCAGGATACAAAATAAATTTCCAGAAGTCAGTTGCATTTTTATACACCAGTAATGAATGATCACAAAGGGAAACTAAGAAAACAATCCCATTTACAATTGCATTAAAAATACCTAGGAATAAATGTGCCTGACCGGGCATAGCTCAGTGGTTGAGTGTCAACCTGGGATCCAGGCGATCGGGGTTTGATTCCCAGTCAGGGCACGTGCCCGGGTTTCGGGCTCGATCAGTGACTCTCTCGTCATTGATGTTTCTCTCTCTCTCTCTCTCTCTCTCTCTCTCTCTCTCCTTTCCTCTCTCTGAAATCAATAAAGATATATTTAAAAATAAATAAATAAATAAATAAATGTAACCAAAGATGTAAAAGACCTATAATCAGAAGAAATTGAAGAAGACACAAATAAGTGGACACATATACCCAGTTAATGGATATAAAGAATTAACATAATTTAAGTGTCCATACTACCCAAAGCAATCTATAAATTCAATGGGATTCCTGTCAAGATACCAATGGTGTATTTCATAGTACTAGAACAAATATTCAAAAAATTTATATGGAACCACAAAAGACCATGAATAGCCACAGTTATCTTGAGAAAGAAGAATGAAGTTGGAGGAATCACAATACCTGATATCAAACTATACTACAAGGCCATGATAATCAAAACAGCGTGGGTGTGGCATAAACACAGGCATATAGATCAGTGGAACAGAATAGATAACCCAGAAATAAGCCCACACCTTTATGGTCAATTAATATATGACAAGGGAGGCAAGGACATACAATGGGGTAAGATAGTCTATTCAATAAACAGTGTGAGGAAAATCGGACAGATACATGAAAAAACATGAAGCTAGACAACCTTCCTAGACCATATAAAAAATAAACTCAAAATGAATTAAAGACTTACATGTAAGACTTGAAACCTTAAAGCTCCTAGAAGAAAATACAAGCAGTAGAATTTCTGACCTTTCTCTTAGCAATATTTTTTCTGACATCCCCCCCTAGGCAAGGAAAACAAAAGGAAAAATAAACAAATGAGACTACATCAAACTAAAAAGTTTTTGCCCAGCAAAGGAAACCATTGACAAAGTGAAAAGACAACCCACTGAATGGAAGAACATATTCAGATACATTTGATAAGGGATTAATATACAAAAATGTATAAAGAACTTATACAATTCAACACCAAAACAGCAACTCAATTAAAAAATTGGCAAAGGACCTAATAGACACTTCTTCAAAGAGGGCATATAGTTGGCCAACAGACATATGAAAAGATGCTCAACATCATTAATCACCAGAGAAATGCCAATTAAAACCACAATGAGATATCACCTCACACCTGTCAGAATGGCACCATCAATAAATCAGCAAACAACAAGTGCTGGCGAGGGTGTGGAGAAAAGGGAGCCCTCATGCACTGCTGGTGGAAAGCAGATTGGTGCAGCCACTGTGGAAACCGTATGGAGTTTCCTCAACCATTTTAAAATAAAACTAGCTTATGACCCAGTGATTCCACTTCTGGGTATGCATGCATCCGAAGATACCTGAAACACTAATTAGAAAGAAGAGATGCACACTAGATACATTTCAGTGTCGTTTACAATAGTCAAGATTTGGAAGCAGCCAAAGTGCCATTCAGCAGGTGAGTAGATAAAAAAGCTTTGCACAATTTGCACAATGGAATATTACTTGGTTGGAAAAAAGAAGGAAATCCACCTTTTGCGACAACAAGAATGAACCTGGGAGTGTTATGCTGTGTGAAATAAGGCAGTTGGAGAAAGACAAATACCATATGATTTCACTTATATGTGGAATCTAATGAACAAAATAAACAAAGTAGAAACGTCTCCCAGATACAAAGAACAGACTGACAGCTGTCAGAGGGGAGGGGGTTGGGGGGCTAGGCAAAAAAAGTGAAGGAATTAAGAAAAAAACTCATAGGCACAGAGAACAGTATGGTGATTTTCAGAGGGAAAGGGGTGGGAGCCTGCAGAAGAAGGTATTTGGGAGATAAATGGTGATGAAGGGTACATGACTTTGGGTAATAAAAATGCAATACGATATACAGATAATGCATTATAGAATTGTGCATTTTAAACCAAAATAATTTTATTTACCAATGTCACCACAATAAATTCAATAAAATTTAAAATAAAAATAAACTTCCTTGAGATGTGATCTGCATAAAGTAAAATCTATCCATTTCTAATACACAGTTAAATGTATTTAGGATTTTGTCTATATATATGTAACTACCACCCCAATGAAGATATAGACTATTATCATCACCCAAAAAGTTTTACCCTGTTCTCCTATTTGAATCTCTTTCTTGTTCCCTAGTTCCCATACCCGCTTCTAACCCTAGGAACCACGGGTGTGTCAGTTGTCATGCTGATTAACTTTGGATTTTCTAGAATATCGTAAGGATGACATCTTAGTGTAAATATTCTTTTGAATCAGGTTTCTTGTCAACATAACATTTTTTGAGATTCATTCACACCACTGTGTATATAACTCCTGTATCCCCTTCTATTATGTATGTTATTCCATTTTATAGATATGTCACAATTTGTTTTCCCCAGTCATGTCTCTATGGAAATTTGGGTTGTTTCCAGTTTTCAGCTATTATAAATAATGCTGTTATAAACTTTCATGTACAAGTATGTGTGTAGATTTTATTCATCTTGCATAAATACCTAAGAGTGGAATGACTGGGTCATATTATAGACGAATGTATATTCAACTACATAAATAACTGCAAAACTATTTTCCAAAGTGGTTGTCATACTTTACATTCCCATCAGCAATATGAGAATTCCAACTGTTCCACATCTTTACCAACACTGGGTATTGTCAATCTTTCTAATTTTAGACATTCTGGTGAGTGTATAGTGGGCTCTCTTCATGGTTTTAATTTTCATTTTCTTTTTCTTTCTTAATGTATCTTTATTGACTTCAGAGAGAGGAAAGGAGAGGGAGAGATAGAGATAGAAACATGAGTGATGAGAGAGTCATTGATCGAGCCCACAACCCAGGCATGTGCCCTGACCTGGAATCGAACCCCGATCGCCTGGATCCTAGGTCAACGCTCAACTGCTGAGCCACTCCTGGCCAGGCAAATTTTCATTTTCTTAATAACTAATAATATTGAACAACTTTTTGTGTAGTTTTTTGCCATCCACATATCTTCTGTGGTAAGTGTATATTAAAATTGCCTTTTTTTCCTGATTGATTGGTTCATCTTACTGAGTTGTAAGTGTTCTTTATATATTCTCAAAATAATTTCCTTGTAAAATATATGTATTGCAACTATTTTCTCCAAATCTGTGGCTTGCCTCTTGATTTTCTTAATGGTATCTTTCAAAGAATAGAAAGTTTTAAATTTTGACAAAATTGGTAAACACTGTTCTAAAAACTCTAGTTAAAAGGCAGAGGTTGATACCCAGTTATACATAATGTTGTATGAAACTGTAATTGAAAAATAAATTTAAAAAGGCAGAGATTGATAGGTGGATAAAAAACAAGACCCTGTATGTTGGCTAGAGAGACACATTTTAAATATAAAAACATAGATAGGCTCAAAGCATAGAGATGGAAAAAGGTATACCATGAAAACAAGAAGATAAGAAGACTGGAGTAGGTATTTTAATATGTGAAAAAAGGTTTTCAAGATACGTGTTATTATTAGAGATGAAGAGGAATATTTCATAATGATAAAAGGAACAAAGTATTAGGAAGACAACAATTATAAGTGTATGTGTGTATATTTACAGAGTTTTTAAACACATGAAGCAGAATTTACAGAATTAAAAGAACCAGGGAATTACAAGGTTATATAGTAAGAGATTTTAATAGTTGTCTGTTGGCAAGAATAACCAGACATAAATCAGTACATTGCTTAATTCTAATTAATTTGTATAGAGCACTAGACCCAGTCATTGAAGAATACACACTTTCTCAGGTTCACCTGGTACATTTATCAAATTAGATCATACATTTAAATAAATGTAAAATAATCAAAAATATATGAACTATATTCTCTGATGATAACTGAATCAAATTAGGAATTAATCAAATTAAGATATCTAGGAAAACCTCCCGTATATCTTAAAATTAAACAAAACACTTCTAAATAATTCTAGGGTCAATTAACATTTAACAATTTTTTTGCTTTGAAAACCTTTTTAATAAAGGAAAAATAGGAGAACCTTCATCCACTATTTCGCATAGTTATTGTGAGGAATAAGGGAAATGAGGTAATTGAGATAAAATTGCTTGGACTATTTGGAGGTGATGTACAGATACAATATTCTCTAGAAATAAGACTTTGAAGGCTTCTCTGAATAATAGCAAAACCCTTCTAGTGTTATCTTTTGTAGTCAAAGAGGACAAGCGCTTATCAAATGAAAAAAGCATGTCACTTTTACCAGCAGCTCTTCTGGTTTTGTGACATAGTATGATCTACCCATGATTCACGGAGTCTTCTAAATCCCACCATCACAGCCACTACATTCTTTGATGGTTCATATCCATGTTTCTAATATGGGAAGAAATCATTCTCTTGAGAGGACTGCAGAAGGTTATAAGTGGAAGTTGGTAAACTAGGGCAATCGATGGTGGCCTCCAAGGACTTCTAGTGCAATTCTCTCTCCTTTATTTTGTTATTTTTTTCTATTCCTTCCTTTTCTTCTCCTATGTTATTTCTCTTTCCTCCCCTTTTCTCTTTAATCACCTTCTCCCTCCACCTCTTTTCTGCCTCAGTTGTCAAAATTAGGCCCCTGATGGAATTCAGAGCTAAAGACAATCCTCTTATTTACTGAAATTCAATACTTTTACTCTAAAGAGAAGGTTGGTCTTGGTGCTATGACCCAGAGTAGTTAAGTGCCTTTAATCTGATGTAAGTCTCAACTTTGACCACTATTTACATCTTTAAATTTTAAGTTCCAATGAAGCCCATAAAAATTGTTTTGTGAAATGGCCTTTTTGTTCTCTGCAAACTGCCTAGGAGACTGACTTGGTCTCTATCACTCCCCCGCTTTTGCTTTTTCTAATACTTGGGGTTTGGCTTTAAATTTTTACAACACTGTCTAGAATCGGTTTACCCCAATTTGTGTCACCTTCCGGATCTCTCTCCCCTTGATCTTTATCCTTTGGCTCCCTCCCCTGTGGTTTCTTCCGCAGTGCTTCCCAGTCTCTTTGGGTGGCCACTTTTCCCTTTTTCTTCCATCTCCTAAATCTGAGCATCGCCTAAGAACATCTTTGGCTTTATGTCCTTCTTGCCTGGTTTCCTATCCAGACTCTGTCAATTCCTATAAAAAATAAAACACCACCCTTTGTGTTGTTAATCTTCATCTGAGGATTTTTTTCCATCAAGAGAGAGAGTGGAAGGGAGGGATGGGGGGCAGAGAGAAACATTGATGTGAGAGAGACATATCAAGTGGTTGCCTTGTGCACGAGCCCCAGCCAGGGCCAGGGAGCAAACCTGCACCCCAGGTACCTGCCCTCGACCGGGAATTGAACCAGTGACCCTTTGGTGCACAGGCCAATGCTCCAGCCACTGAGCCACACAGACCAGGGGAAGATACCATTCTTCACCCTTCTCAGGCTACTTCTGATGAAAAAGCCACCTATAAAACCACATCACAGTTCTTCCCAATATGGTATCAACTCCAAATGCAATTTACTTTTGTTTAGAAGAGCACAGGAGGATTGTGATTCCTCTTGCTTTTAAGTGCACTCATTGTGGAGACATCCATCCCTTGAGGCGTTCTAATTGTATAGACAGCCCGACATTAGCACATATTGAAATCAGAGAAGAAAACACAAAGGAATAAAAAGAAACGTATATTTGGTGAGCAAAAATCAGTATTGTCTTTTCTGGAGTAATTCTTTCTTTACCTGCAAAATGGAGCTAACAACCCCTGATCAGCATGAAGTGTCCCTTTTCTTCATTCCTATGTTGTCCTATTTCAGTTTCAGTCATTGTACGTGACCAGTAGAGTTACTCAGAGCTGGAGTCTCTTTTATTTAACTTACAATTTGCAAGACATACTCAGAGCTTCTCCTGTGTGAACAGAATCCTTGTGGCCATACCCTGAATCAAGTACTATTATCACCTTCATTATATAAATAATGAGCCAGTGCTGTCTATATAAAAGACAAACCAAATTTGATTGTAGCTCGCCAACTTCCTAGATGTTGGGCAAGTTAGTTAGCTAGTCTCAGCATCAATGCTTCCCTCAGGAAAATTGCTGTTTGATTGGCAAAAGTGGCCATTTTACAGACAAAGTTAATGAAAGTCTCATTATCTGGGCAAATTTCAGTCACCAGAAGCATTGGTCTAAACTGTAACTAGTTTTGAGGACAGGAGGAAAGCTGTTCTCAGCCCATATGTACATTTTCAGAGGTGCATGGGAGAAGGCAGTGATGACAGGACCTAGTCCTTCCAAAGAAAACCAAGTGGATATGTGTTATAAGTTTGCAAATGCAAGAAGGAGCATATAACAATGGCTATGGTACATAGCCCCATGTGGTATGACTTAATGGTCATAAATACAGGTGTCAATTCACCATAAATGAAGAAAAGTACCAGCTTTGCGATAATTCCCAGGAAAATTAAATCAAATGCATGAGCTTTCATTATTTCAGGTAGGTGTTTATTTGTTGGCAGTGTGAAACTTGTTACCTGATCAGCTGGTTTTGTTAAGCAAATACCCAAATAACCAGAGGCCCAAGATTAATGAAAGACTTGGGATTTAATAATTTCAAATACATTTTATATACACATTTAAATTCTGCCATGTATTGAATTTATTATTTTCTAAGACAGATAATACCTGACCTCATTGTATTTCGAGTAGAGAAGATAAATATTGATTAGATATACAAATAATAAATTAAAGGCATGAAGAAGTATAAAGGTGTGCTATGAAACAAGAGTAGGGGGGACCCAATTAATAGTTTCAGTGGCAATAAAGGAAATGTTTTTGTTAATTAAATTTAAATTAGCCTATAAAACAAGCCTGATCTAAATTATTATCTAAATTATTATTATTATTATTATAGCTCTAGGAGCTTTTGGTATATTGCAAATGAGTTGACAATTAGTTTTATTCTGAGAAATAATGAAATTCAAACCTTGATTGCCACATAGACCTATGAGAAGTGAAAGTCAGAAAACTAAGCATTTTCCTAAATGGAAAAATGAGTCGGCTCTTTGGATACCACATAGTAAGCATGGCTTGGGACATCTAGATACCATACTAAGCCTGTCTCAATCACTAAATATTATGAGACCTTGGATAGGCTACCTAGGACCCTGTTTCTGCCTTCTTGAAATAATCAAAGAATACTAACACCATTCCAATTTATTTTAAAGGGACAAAATGTTGCTGAATAAAAAGTATACAAATTCTTTGAAATTTGGGAGTAGGGCGCACAGCTGTCTTCTTAAATAACAGTGGTCATATATAATTATCCTCCTGTTGTATAACATTGTTAATCTTTTAAAAATTAAAAGACAAATTTTTATCTTGCTCTCATAGCAAAATCTTTGGCGTGGATAGTCAATAATGCTATTTCCCTTCCACTGTCCATTCTCTTTCCTGAGGAGTAAGATATGTATTCAGACAGAAACTGGCCATCTCAGAAAATGTGGAGAGTTGTCAAAAGTAAACTAGCAGCCTTCCTTATGAATATTGAAAATAGCCATTATAAAAACACTCTTCCATTTAGACTGATGTGCTTCAGAGGGAAGGGGGGAGCGGGAAGAGATTAACTAATGAATTTATATGCATATATGCATAGCCCCTGGACAGACAATAGTTCAGGGAAGGCCTGGGGAGGTGGCCATAGCGGGGTGGAGGGAGTCAATGGGGAAAAAAAGGGGGAACATCTGTAATACTTTCAACAATGAAGATAAATTTAAAAAATAAAATAATTTCTGTTATTTTAAAAGTCACCTGTGGTTTTGGCTCAAGTAGGACAAATCTTAAGAAATTTATTTTTCTGCGCAGCATAATCAGTTTGCAAAGAAATAAACAGTGACTACAAAGCATTTTGTTACTATCAGCACTAATATGAGAAAAACTGACTTTTAATTCATAGTAGTCTAATCTGATTTTTAAATAAGGGTTTCCTAATCTCAGAAAATAAGCAAGCTACCCCCTTTTTATATCTCTAGAAAGGTAGGTATGAAGGGAGATAGATGATGATAGATGATAGATGATGATAGATGATTGATAGATAGATATAGATAGATGATAGATGATAGGTAGATGATGATAGATAGATGATGATAGATTAGATAGATATAGATAGATAGATAGATGATAGATAGATGATAGATGATAGATGATAGATAGATAGATGATAGATAGATAGATAGATAGATAGATAGATAGATAGATATAGATAGATAGATAGATGATAGATAGATGATAGATGATAGATGATAGATAGATGATAGATAGATAGATAGATAGATAGATAGATAGATAGATAGATAGATAGATAGATGATGATAGATAGATAGATAGATAGATAGATAGATAGATAGATAGATGATAGATAGATGATAGATGATAGATGATAGATAGATGATAGATAGATAGATAGATAGATGATGATGATAGATAGATAGATAGATGATAGATAGATAGATAGATAGATAGATAGATAGATAGATAGATAGATGATAGATAGATAGATAGATAGATAGATAGATAGATGATGATAGATAGATGATAGATATAGATATAGATAGATGATAGATGATAGATAGATGATAGATAGATGATAGATAGATAGATGATAGATGATAGATAGATAGATAGATAGATAGATAGATAGATAGATAGATGATAGATGATAGATAGATAGATAGATGATATAGATGATAGATGATAGATAGATGATAGATAGATAGATAGATAGATGATAGATAGATAGATAGATAGATGATAGATAGATAGATAGATGATAGATAGATAGATAGATAGATAGATAGATAGATGATAGATAGATAGATAGATGATAGATAGATAGATGATAGATAGATGATAGATAGATAGATGATAGATAGATAGATGATAGATGATAGATGATAGATAGATGATAGATAGATAGATGATAGATAGATAGATAGATGATAGATGATAGATAGATAGATGATAGATAGATAGATAGATAGATAGATAGATAGATAGATAGATAGATAGATAGATAGATGATAGATAGATAGATAGATAGATGATAGATGATAGATAGATAGATGATAGATAGATAGATGATAGATAGATATAGATAGATAGATGATAGATAGATGATAGATAGATAGATAGATAGATAGATAGATAGATAGATAGATGATAGATGATAGATAGATAGATAGATAGATAGATAGATAGATAGATAGATAGATAGATAGATAGATAGATAGATGATAGATAGATAGATATAGATGATAGATAGATAAGATGATAGCTAGGTGATAGATAGAATTTTTCTTCTTGTCTTACCAATAATAATAGCCAGTGGTGATCTATGGCCAAGTTTCTGATGACTGAACAGAGAGAAAGAGATTACTGAAGCCTGAAAGAATCCTGTTGTGTTGTTTCTCTTGGTCCCTAATACATCTCTACTGCATTAGAATGAATTATTAGGTCTGAGTGTAGTATTTCCATTTGGGAGTAGGGCACCAGCTGTCTTCTTAAATTTCCATGCCACTTAATCTAGCTCTAAGCTTGGTTAACTTTCAATTCACAAAGAAGGCAACAACAGCTATGCAGGGTCACATTTTCAGCAAGGTCTCTGAGGTAATGAAGTGTACAAAGTATGCTAATAAGGAAAGCAGCTAAGTTAATTCCTTGAGGCAGGTGCAAATATATGGCTCTAAGAGCCACTTTTTTGGTGCAGTGCAGTAGGTGACCTGTGAACAGGAGGATTAACAATGGAAGGCAAGAATTTAGAGTTTCTCAGCATTGTTGAGGGATTGCCACTCAGTTAGCCTTGCTGATGCTAATGTTGGATTTACTACCTCAAAGGTTCAATCCATCTGCATAATTATCAAAAGATTCTTAGAGTCAAAACCCCCAAATGGTCATGTAGAAAGCTATTCACATCAAAATCATCTGCTGTATCAGTCATCTAAATGCATTAAATAAACTAGCAAAAGGTAAAATATTGATATGTCCATTCTAATTACCACTAAGATTTTTCATAGGCTTCCTGGTATATTTGCCAAAATTTCCAAGTCCTTCCTGCCTATGCTAGGTTTGGGGGGGGGGGGGGGGAATGTTTAAACAGGCTTTGTACCAGTCCTTTAAAGAAGTCAAATAATTTTGTCAGAACATGATATTCTGGAGTTTCAGAGTTCAGAACACACCCCTGAAAATAATTTATCATCTGACTCCTTAATATGTGCTTGTCAAGAGAAATGGTTTATTAATATTAAATCACTGAATTAAACCTGTACTACATAACCGTACACAGAAAAATACATGGAAAACAAAAACTGAAAGTTACCAAGAAATCATATTATTATTTGTGTGCATATCTTATACCTTTTTAAAATGAGTAAGTAGTTGATAGGCATAATCCAGAATAAATCATAGAATTAGAATCATAGAATATTAATGCTATAAGCTATGCTCATATATCTATCCCCTATTGTCATTGTAAATGCTGTGTAACAAAACGCCCTAAAACTCAGTGGCATAAAATAACAATCATTTATTCTCTTGTTGACAGGTCACCTGGCATGGCTTTGCTTTAGTTTGCTGACTCTGGGACTACTGATCATTTGCACCAGGCTATGAATGAACCCAAGTCTGCTTTCTGAGTCTCATTCTTGGCCTACAGCTATCTATCTCAAGATGTTCTAATAACAAAGACTGGAATATACCAGATACGTGAATAAAAACATGCAATGCTTCTTAGCACTTAGAACTCTCCCATTAGAACTGGCCCACAGTTAATAAGTGATTCTACTTAAGCTGTAAACAAAAGCCCAACATCCTTATTTGCAGAGAAGAACATTGGAGGCAGGATCACACGTGCACACCTGTGTGTGTGTGTGTGTGTGTGTGTAACATGTGCCAGGCTAAAGATTAATTTGAAAACTGGAACAATAATAACCATGTGCCTCATGTTTTAAAATGGGAAATTCCACTATATTTTAATATAGTGATCTATATTATATACTGTACCCTTAGAGAAACTGACATTTTTATCAGGTAATATAACAAACAATTGCTTCTCAAATGATCATTGGAGGCAGAATAAAGGGCATGATATGAGGTTTATAAAATCGATGACCCCTTCCTCCATACCCAGTAGATACATGCCTACAAATAAACACATATCCACACATGTATGGTAGGAGAAAGGGAAAGAGAAAATACTAATGCAGAAGTGTAATTATTTACCAAATTTAAAGCTAAGCCAGCCCTAACTGAATTTGGAGCTGCAGTGTTTTTCTAGGAGTTTAGGAATTTCAAGGATAAAGTAGAAGCTGCTAGGCGATTCCTTAAAAAGTCTGTCATTTTGTTACCAGGGATGTGATGTGTGGATTGATAATCAGGGCAACAATCCTAGCAGAGCCAAGAATGTGTATTCCTTTTCTCTCAGTAAGCATGGAAAACAAAAATTACTACTTCTTAAAATTTTCAAGACTTTTTCTTTTTAAATCTCAGGAAAGCAGGATGTGCTGGCAAGACAGGTTAATCAGAAGCTATAGGAAGAACATTTTCTTTCTTGACATAAATCCTAGGAACAAAAAAAGAGGGGAATTGCTATAAGGCAAAAAATACTATACAACTGCGGCTGGTTTTATGTATTGAACAGCCTGCAAATCTCACCCCGGAATCACTGTGAAATCCACTGAGCACACATTTACTAAGCTGCAGATGGGCTTCTTGCTTTTCTGATGGCAGTTAGCTCTAAACTGTTGAATTTACCCAACACTTAACTTTTTGAACAAATTTTCAAAAACTTCCCCCAGGCTCCTTGAATTCAATGAATGTAGAAAGAGCAGGTAGTTACCCTGACACCACTTTGCAACCCATGTTGGTGGACACGTGTTAGTTTGCTAAAGGAGGCACCGACTGTGGAATAATTCCACAAGGCAAGAGGCAAAACACATTTTCTTGACATTAATGATTTTACTCAGGATTTTTGTGTGCTCATATCCAATTTATGTTTCGGTTTTTCAGATTTATGATGACTAGTGTAGAATTGATCTTTCAGATGTTTTCCTTACTTTGAGTTTCCATTAAATTAATGGGAGAATTGACATATCCCAATAGAAACCCTACACTTTCCTCATTAGCATAACTATTACTTTTTTCTCTGCAGGAATTCAAATTAATATTTTCAGCCCATGAAGGGAGGGGTTTGGTGGCTTAAATGCCTTTAAGACAAAATTGGCCTTTCTGTAGTTAACCAAATATTCTCTGATTTCCCTCTTCCATCATGGTTTGCCTCCATCTCCAAACATAAATAGGAGAGCTATTAGAGAGAACGAGTCCTTTTTGAAATGGCTATAGAAGGCGTGCAAAAGGAAAGAATAGAAAGACCAGTGTTTTTCTTCTTCATGAACTTTATGTTATTTATGAAACCTTCTTTAAATCCTCACCTGAAGATATGTTTATTAATAATTATTTTGAGAGAAAGAGAGGGAGAAACATCAGTGTGAGAGACAAACATCAATTGGTTGCTCCTCATACGTGACCCAACCGGGGACCGAACCCAAAACATAGGCATGTGCCCTGACCTGGAATTGAACCGGTGACCCCTCAGTGTGTGCGATGACACGCTAACCAGCTGAGCCACACCAGCCAGGGCATGACACTCTTTTGATGAGACATGGTGTCTAAAGCAAGCAATCCAAACACACCCTACCCCCACTGCTTCATGCACACCTAGGCTGCTTAGGAGAAAAGAAAATGAGGCAGATAGACCTGAAAATTTTATCTCTGCAAATAGCAAGAGAATGAAATATTTAAAAACTATGCAATTTTGTTTCCTCCTCTGGAAAAATAGGAATAATACCTATTTCATAGAGTTGTGATGTTAAAAATTACATATGCAAAGTACTTGGCACTTGGTGTATACTCAGTAAGTGAACACTTGCTATAGGGTTGCATATGACAAGCCCTGCATTAATTTTTTAATTTCCTAATTTTCACGGGGTCATAGGGTTTTGGGGGGAGTTCTTGGCCCCTGGACCCTTGCTTGGTAGACAGCTGCCACTTAGTAAGTGGTAGCCAGTAGTGCTACTGGTGAAAGTAGTGGTATCAGTACTCCTAATGAGCCAGTGAAAATCCTTATTTAATATAATTCTCATAATTTAATTTTCCTTATATAATATATATAATATTTTAGTCCCCATTTCAGATAAAATGCAGTGAAATCTTCCTGAGAAGCCCCATTGAGACCACATTTCTCTTCTGACACATCACCAATCCCAAGTACATATATATCTCTAAGAGGAAAATGACAGTTGTCATTGTGACTTGTCTAGGACCTTTACCATCCCATTCCTAGAGGGTGATCTCTCATAGGTGGGGAGGACTCACATGCACTAGAAGCTCCCAGGGTGACAGCTTTGCCTCCTTAACTTTACCTCCATGTTTCCCTGACTGCCTGGGCAATATCATTGAGTAAAATATTTCCTTGGAGGAACCTGGACATTTTAAATTTGAAAGGACAGGTTGAAATATAAGAGTGCTCCTGACTCATAGGCAGTTGGCTGCCTCCGTCATCTGTTCCCCGTGTGACAACCAGATTCACCTCTTTCAGAGTCTGGAAAGCTGTGACACTGCTCTTTCAGCATCCTGTAAATTCAGTGTGGAGGGTCACTTTCTGTAAAGATTAATCTCACGGGGCTACTAGTCTTATAGTCTGCTGTTTATTCACAATGTAATCATTATGCTCCAGCAAAGCAGACATAAAGTAAATCTTATTTTTATTTAGAGGTAATGGGTAGAAAGAAGGAATAGCAAGAACTATTTCAGAGCCCTGGCTCTTAAGCCCATGGGACAAGTGGGAAGTTTGAGGAGGATATACATTAAGGGTTATTCTTTCTCCCCCCTTCCTCACCTGTTATGATGATTGATGCCTTTCTGTATGTTTCCCCCAATATGATAAATAAGTAAATAAATGGATGAACAATGACACTGCATTCTCAGTAGGAGCAGGGGTCCGAGAAGAGACTAGACTTGAGTGTCCTGTGGACCATTCTGGGTCTTGGAAACTGGCTTCAGATGAGAAGATTGCTGTAGTGTTGACTAATTTAACTGTAACATCTTAAGAGATCCTTCTCATAACCATTGAACATCATTGACCAAGGAAGTTGCATCTCTAATTTTTGTTGAGGCCAGTCATTTTACTGGCTCCATAGCAGGGGCCTCAGCCCCTAAATGCAACCAGCTTTTCAGTCAATCCTGTTGTTAGTAAGGGTAACTGGTGAGGATGAGCGAGAACCTTTTTTCAACATTGGAGCAGAAGGGGCAAAATCTAAAGTACATGTCCACCTAAAAGAGTTAATTTATGGCACACAGGGCAGCAGCTATTTTGTAGGAATTATCTTGGAGAACAGGGCTACAGGCACCTAAAAAGCAGGCATGCTTTAAAGTCTAAAAAAATTAGAAACGCACATTTTTATGTAAGAATGTCAGCAATCTGGCAAAAACCCTTTTATAAAAAGCAGTCTAGTCTAAAAGGCAGACTAAAATGTCCCAATATGGGACAAATGTGGTATTTTTCCAATGTTGCCACTTGGAAAATAAACACCTACAACCACTGAAATGGATCTGATGCAGCCCTGAGCCATCCTAACGAGATACGATTGGAAATCTTCAATTAGGATTCCTTTGAGCAGAGGGAAGGTTCACAGAGCAAGTAGCAAGCTGCAGAAGGATATGAGGTGTCCGAAAGGTGAGAGGATTACTCATGAGAGAAAACAGACTTCTTTGATCTTCAAATTGTCACGAATCAAAAGTGCCTCTTTAGAAATCATATTAAAGATATAAATACAAATCTACTTTTGACATGCTCCATCATGCTTGTTACGACTCACAACATGAACTTAGATTTTTCCCCCATTTACTTGGAATGGTTGTTGATACCAAATTCATAGGATGATCTATATTGATAGGTGGACGGTGGATGGTGCCCACTGAATACCTTCTCAGTCCCTCCTTTTTGGAACTTCCCACCCTGCCCACAGAGGTTGGCCCCTCTCATCTTTATTTAGACTGTATCTCCTACCTTCAAACCATAACTGATTAGATCAAAACTAGACACCTGACCCCAGCTGGATTAATCTCATTCTCTCTATTCGGAATTTGGTATTGTTTAAACTAGCTTTGAATTCACACATGGTAAAGCTTACACACATCTACTCAAATAGAGATGCTGAAGGAGGGGCGTACTAGATTGCTTTATTTTCTTAAATGGCAAAGGCATTGAGAATTTAAAATAATGAAATAAAAAGAATTCAGGAACAATTAAGCATGATTCTGTGGCAAACTCTCTTCCCACCCACTGATACTATATGGAGAGCAGTGAAGCATCCCTGTATCAGTGATGTCAGTTTCATTAATAATAAGAGCAATAATGGTTTTTGACATTAAAAAACCAGCAAAATGGTCTATTCTTAAATATATTCTCAGTATATCTTTTAAAAATGTAAATGCAGGCAGAGGCCCATTTTTACTGTTTGTTCTGCCTCTGATGGCTGGACTGCAAATCACTAAATCATCAGCCCAACACCTCCTCACCAGGACCCAGAGACACCTGTGCAGAAGACAAGGCCAGTGGCCCACTGTGCATTACTAGGTGTCCTACCCTGCCCTTCTGTCCTAAGAGTCCAGGGATGAATAACAGGTTTCGAGAGGTTCTTTATTTTCTCTGGTGTCTCCTAACTTCAACTCTTTTTTTCTATATTTAATTTTGATGCAAATCAATCATCAGTCAAACAAACCTTAGAAAATAAACTCAATGGAAAGAATAAAATAAATAGGTACTGTAAAATAAAGTAGATAGTATTACTTTCTCCATTACGAATGAGGAACTTGAGATAAACAAGTATTTGCCTCAACTCACAAAATTAGCAAGTGGTAAAGCCAGGACTTAAAGTTTTTTCAGATATTTATTCTCAACCTCTATAATATGCTGCTAGTTTTTAAATTAGTGAAAGAATTTTAAACAAATAAATCTTTTGTTTAAGACACTGAAAACTGTCTTCCATTTAAAAAAATGTTTGATTTACAATACGTTGTCTTAATCAGAAGGAAAATTTGACGAACACCCTTTGTCCTCCTGGCATTATATTCTGCATCCCCTGTTCTCCATGCAAAGGCCAGATTGAGAGCTGAGTAGCAGAAGGGAAAGAAACCAGGATGAAATAAATGGAAACCATTTCACTGGTAACAGTGTTCTGATATTTTCTTTTAGAAGAAATTTTAAAAGGCTTATTTTATCACCATCTGTGAGAAATTCCATTTCAATTGTAGAAAAAAAATGGAAAATAATTTATGGAGCAAAATTTGCTCTAAACTGTGAAAATGTTTTTTTGTGGTTGGTCTTTTTTAACAGAAGATGTGGAAACTGGTAGAACAAGTCACCTTTTCCTTTTAAAGTAACCTTGATGTCACTGGAAAAAAGCTGAGTCTCCAAATGGACTGTGGGACAGGAGAAAAATATACTCACATTTAATATACTCAGAGCCCCAGAGATTTTACTTCTTAAAATTTATTTGTGAAGTTACGAAATTCTTTAGTGATTGAATGTGCCATTCCTCTTAGCTTGACAGCTGTCTCGTTTTCTTCTCTATGGAGAAGAAATGTTTATTTCTATCAGAACTCTAAATCATGAGTGGTTTGACACTTCTGGCTTACCTTCTTAAGCTGAAAAGTTTAATTTAATGCTTTCTCCACTGCATGTGAGAAGCAGTTGTGAAAGCAGCAGCTTCATATAAGGAAAAGGATTCAGAACATGACCTCTTCTCACTCAGATTCCTAGGCCATCACAAGGTTTGGCTTCAGAAGCCAGTTCTAAACTGCTGCTCCTGTTGAAACGAGTTGTCTCATCACCTGTGTGGTACATCCATCTGTGGCCCAGATCCCCTTCCAGATTCAAGACTTTCATCCCCTAGCTGCTGTTGGAGACTGAGGGCTCAGACCTGAAATTGCCCTGACAGAAGTGAGCTGCCTCATTCAATGTTTCACCTAATCCATGGAGTAGTAAATATGGGGCTACAGAGGCCCAGCTCCCTTGCCTTTACTTGGCAACTAGAAGGTCCCTACCATGTCCAGAGTGCCCCCCATGACCAGCTGAAGATACTGCTAAAATGTATCACAGTTAAACTCTGCCCAGCCCTACTTCCCTGTTTCCTCACAACTGTTTTTTCCAAGAACACTCCCCAGCAAAGCTCCTGCTTGGAGATCTCAGAGACTCAGAGCTTGGGTTCTGACTGCACACACGGAACACTTGGCTTCATTGAAAAGGCATGGTTCATAAGCTCCTTCATTCATTCATCAAATATTTTTCAAGTTGCCACTATGTCAGACATAGTACTAATTGCTACAATAATAAATAGGACAGGTGTGATACCTGACCATACGGAAATTGAATTCTGGTGGGATTTATAAGAAAAGAATCAGGTATTTACAATAAATTGTAATAGGCGCTGCAATAAGAAAAAGTCCATCCAAGGAGGGAGAACCAAATTCGTTACTGTGTGGCTAGGGAAGGGCCTCTGAAGGTAATGAACTCTTGCTGAGAACTGAAAGGTAAATAGGATGACCTTGGTTGTGGGCAGCAGGGTGTACAGAAGGCAGAGAAAATGCTGGACTTTGAGACCCTGAGAGCAGAGACAGTGTGAGTCATTGAAAGAATGTCGATGTAGCTGAAATTAGAGTGCAAGACATAGGAGTGGCTGGCATTATTAGGGCCATGTTAGTGGCTGGATTGGAGAAAAAATGAAGGATTTAAAACAAGCACATTTTAACAGCTTCACTTAGGTATACTAGATATATAATAAACTATGCAGATATATATAGTTAACATATAAAATTTGATAAATACACACAAGCACATAACATCATCACAATCGAGACACTGATCTGGGATGTGGTTAAATTACAGTTTTGTTCTTGCTTTTATCATTTGTTAGGCCAGTGTTGGTCTAGATCTGATTGTTCAGTCTGGCTCTAATTATGCACCACTACCAAGGAAGAACCTTATGATTATTCTACCTAGTGCTCCATTAGTCATGAGTTTTTCCAGTCTGACTAGCAGAAATAGGCACTGTTCTGGCCACACGTGAGTTCCAACTACTGTTCCCTCAGATCCTTTCAAGTAGTTCTTTACTTGGCCTTCGAGAGGTTCTTCACATGCACATGCTGATCAGGACTCAGCTGAACACTCAAGAGGGATACTCTACGTGTGTCTGAAGTTCTCTCTCTGAGTGCTCTAATCTCTGTCCTCTGTCCTGTGTACTCTAGTTACTGCAGTCTCCCCAGACTCTCAACTTTCTCCTTAACACAGGGAATCAGCAGGCTACACTTAGGTTCTCTTTTCTGATGCTGAAACCTGGAAGCTCTTTCAAGGCAGTAAAATAGGGACAATTGTAGGGCTTGCCTCATTTATTTCCCCTCTCTTATAGATCACTGCCCCTTTTAGCCTGATTTCCAGTGTTTTAAAAAATACAGGATGGGGCAAAAGCAGGTTTAGAGTTGTTGGTATGGAAAATAATATAATAGTTAATAAATAGCAATACAAGAATGTACTCATAACTGTAAACCTACTTTGCCACACCCTGTATTATTTCATGTACATGTGAGACATATATCAGGATTTTAAATATAGAATGACTTGAATGACTTTGAGAAACACCAATCTATAGTATGGAGAATGTTGAACTAAAGCAAGCCTGGATTCAGGCAGAGAGATCAATGGGTAAGTTTTGTCATAGGTCAGGTGAGAAATCCCAGCATGCAGTAGATTGTATTATTCTGCTCTGCCAGTTACTGTCAAAGAGGAATCACGATAGTCATCATTGTGTAGAAAGGAGAGAGAGAAGGGTGTGTGCGTGAGTGTGAGTGTGTGTGTTTGTATATGTGCACACGAGCAAGTGTAAGAATTGATAGATAGTTCATAGAAATAAAAAGAAAGGAGTCACCTTCCCAGTTCTTCTCTTCTGCAATACAATGTGGGGAATTTCATACTTTATGTTGCAAAAATATATCCAAATATTATTCTCTATGTTTTTAGTTTATTTCTTCCTTTTTTTTGCTTGCTCGCAGATATCTCAGAGCCACCCTTCCCCATAACAAGCAATTGAAAAAGTAACACTCAAGAATTTGAGTGTCTGTATGGAGAATGAGGTTTTCATTTCCCAAAGATTAGATAAGACAGAGTGGAATAGGAGGTGCATAGAATGTGTGTACGCGGAGGAGTGTGTTGCCGTGTCTCAACCTGAAATAGAAGTGGTGAACAACCAAGTTCCTGGAAGGGGGCTTGAGAATCAGAATCTTTTCTTGCAAAAACCAAGGAGAAAGTGTAAGGCACTTAATATCTAGGCTGTCCTAGACTGTGAAGTTCCACTGAACCATCACCTATGGACAATATGCCAACCAACTGCCACTTCTGAGATCCCAGAACAGAAGGTAGGAAATGCAAGCAACTTATGTGAAAACAGAGCTGTGAAGAAAACACTTCAGCCCATAGCAAAGTTGGAATTAACTAGAACCAGCTGGGCCTTTCTCCATCAGCCTCATTAACACTATGGCTTTGTTACTATCTATCTGTTTCTTCTTTCTTTGTGATAACCTCTCCTCTCTCCCTGACACCTCATAGCTTCCTGACTTTTCCATCTTCTTTTCTATCAAAAAATTACCCACAAGAAGAAATAGAAATGGCCAAAAATGCAGTTATCCTGGGTTGACAGCTATAGCCACATAGAAGAATAATTAATGAAAAAATAGAGATCATCATTATTGAAGTATAGAACTAGGAAAAATAACAACCAGGTGATTTTCTTTTTGAAATTATCATATCTACATGTGACATTCCCTGGAAACAGATTGTGAGCTCTACATCCCTTGATTTATGCCATCTTTCCACCATAGGACAAGGTCTCATAATGAAAATTAAATGTTGACTGACTGACAGACACTTATGGAGTGACTTAAGAGAGGCAATTAAAATCTCTAAGGCCTGCTTTCCCTTCTATAAAATTATTTTTTAACTAATTCACTCCACTGTGTTTTGAGAAACATAATACATATACAGTACCTTAAAATATGAAACCTTGGTCCAAAGATCTGAAAAAGACCACTATAGCAGTTATATAACATCTGCCTCCACCCCAATTCCCTGCAGAGTTTTTAATATTATTAAAGCTAATCTGGCCAGAGTAGGGAGAAGCTCTTAAAACTCTGACATTAGACTGGCAGGAGTCTGCACAGTCAGTTGGCAGATTCTTCACTGAAGAAAAATGTACAAATGCATCATGTTAGAGGCAAGGACAAAACCAAAGTTAGACAAAGTTTTGCTAATATATCATCTCTGCCATTTTCATAGCTTGCAGGCACCCCTAAGTAAGTCTCTTCGACTTGGCAATGCCCACCTTGGCCCAGCAGCCTCGTAGTCCCCGTCAAGTCAAGACTCTATATGCCCTCCACTGGGTCTGACTTGGAGCACATCCTCCGGTTCAGTGAGCTGACGAGCAGCAGTTCCGAAGGACGACACTTGTCAAGGTCTCAGGTTAAATTGTGCAGGCCCGATGCCCTGCACATTGGTATCTAAAGTTAACTTCTGAATCCTCCCTAGAAATAATGGAGGATATTATTACTCTACTTTAGGCATCATATTAAGCACTTTTACAAATTTTACTTGATTTATTTCCATAAATACTCTGAATTACATAGCTCAGAGAAACTAAAACTTAAATAACATGACCTTTGCTCTCTATGCCTCTCCACAGCTGGCAGAAATTGCCCAGTGAAAAAACACCCCTGCTTGCGATTCCAGTTTGTTCCAGCCCCTTTCCATGCAAACTACTGATTGACCAGGCCATCCCCTGCTCAAACTACTAGTGAACTGAATGGTAACTCTCCTCACTAAGTATTTGACATTCCCTGTTTTAGTTGATGCTTTTTAAGCTCTTTATTCTACTCGGTAAAGTCCCTAACAAACAATTAGAAAACTTAAAGAGGTCTAATCGGTTTCATCCAAGGGCGTTGTTGAGCTTCTATTCTTTGTAGGGCACTGTGCTGGACGGGAGTCGCGACAAGGCCCCTGCCTTTGGAAATTATCTTGTCTAGGAGTTCTTCTACATCACAAAACATGGCTGGGTATCACAGGTTTTCTACTTATTTTGTGGTGGCTTAATAAGTGATCATCTCAGTTAACTGACTTCGCTGAGTTAGACCATTTTCAACAGTTCCTTTACAGAAAGTGATTATGAAAATGAGCAGTTTTCCACAACATCAGAGAGAAGCAACCATTACCATTAATAGAATTTATATAACTCAATTTTACCACCATTAAAGGGTCAAATCCGAAAGGTTTTCTTAACATTACTTCCTTTCAAAGAAGTTGTTTCTGTCAACAATAAGGCACAGAGCTAAAAAGTGATCATTAAACCCCCCCTTAACCTGTATTCACTATTCTTAATCTCTCTAGACCTTTGCCCATAAATGATTTTTTATATATATGTAAAATACATATATATTCCAATGTGGAACAATTGTAGCTGAGGTTTTGTTATTTTTGCTTCCTATAAAAACCTTCTAATTGTAGAGACTGCCTACCAAGTGAGGCAATTTAAGTGCATAGACACCCTTCAAAGAAGGGCTATTTTCCTATTTTCCACTTAAGTATCTTTTAATCAACAATCAGTGGTGTCTCCTCTTCAAATAGCAGAAAACAACCTAATGAAAGCTTTACCATGGACTCTTTTACAGACAGATGGTCTCCAGTGGTGTTTTGTCAAGCAAACTGGGGCATAATGAGAGAAGTAGAGTACTAGGTTAAGTGTGAACATGGCCCCACAAGCCAGTTCTGTTAGGGAGGCACCTGTTAGCAGCCCTTCATCATCCCCACCCTCCGTGTCAGTCACGTTGACTCCTGATGTCTGAAGCTGGAGGTGGCTCCTTTGGTTGGTGCAGATTCACGGTGGGTATATCTGCTGTTTTCTTGAAACTGCTTGTACATAGGCCAGGAAAAGGAATGAAGAGAAAACGGCCAACCACTGATCTTCAGTTATAGCTCAATCCTCACGCCCCAAACAGGCAACCATAACCTTACTCTTAAAAAGGACAGACTGATCATGACTGTGCCTCACTTAGGAAAATGACCACCCAACACTAGGTAAAGATGTAATAAATATTTGGTTTTACAAATAACAAACCTGGATTTTTATTTGAAGCCTGGATTTTACTCCTATTGGAGGCACACTGAAAAACAGTACCTTGGAATATAGGGTTAACCAAGGACATCTAGCTGCCTGGAAGTTGAAATCACACCTCCCTGTTTGCAGCCAGCAGGATTTCTCCCGGGCCACCCGTGGCTGTTGTCAGTGCAGACAGAACGGAGTTGCTCAGCCAGCTTTCTCCACAAGGGGTAAGGAATGGGCTTTGCAGTGGTAAGTGCAGGATGTAAGTGCTTTAGAAAATGATCTCTAGCTCCAGCTCTCCTTTGTGTAAACATCTAATTTACATGTAAAATCAAACACCTACAAATGCATTAGTTGCTCACAGAACAAATACATTGGAGATGAATGTGCAATGTCAATAATTAAGAACTCCGAAGTATTATGAGGGGCAGCTTATAAGTTTGTTATTTTTGGAAGGAAATTTGTATGATGCACAATAGAAGAAAGTTTAAATGCAATAGGCATATATTGTGTTACTCAGTTTTTCTGTGCAAAACCCAATCCCAAAATATGACTAGTATGTTTTTCTTTTTCACATGTCTATAGGTAGACTGAGGTTATCTGCTTCTGGCTACAGTCCGTGGTTGAGCCCAGGCTGGAGTGGTACAGTTATCTGAAGCATCTTCTCCTGGCAGAGGTCAGAAGCTGCTAGGCACACATGTGGGTACAAATGAGAGATGCCTCTTGAAACCTTGGCTTGGGACAGGCACGCTGTCACGTCTTCCCACAGCCTCTGGCCAAAGCATCCCAGCTCCAACTGGACAGGGATGTTTGTTTCTCTATAGAGATGAGGCAAAGAGAATGACCATTTGCTGAACAATAAGCTAATCTGACACATGTTTTTATGTTCCCTTTACAATTTAGAAAATGTCAGTAATTAAGAAAAGACAAAAATAAATATCACTGGTTAACCCAGCATCCAGAGGCCATCAGTGCTAATCTTTAGTGTATGCCCTTCCTGTCTTTTATTTATGGGCACAGGGGAGAGCATGCGGTGGGAGGCATTGAGAAAGGGTTCGTGGGAAGGGGAGAAGGGTTACCAGGAAAGGGAAAGGGGGAAGACTGGGGCAGTTCCCATCGTGGGAGATTAAATCAGACTGCCTGTGTTTTTATGCTTCTCACTTTTAGTAGCAGTATAACTGTGGGTGAATTAATTAGCTCCTCTGAGCCCCAGTTTTAATCTGTAAAATGCCGCTAACAATTGTGTCTACCTCACGGGTAGGCCTGAAGACTAAATGAGTATTGAATGTAGATGGAACAGAATTTGCAACATGATAAATGCTCAGGAAAAATTAGCCACTATCTACAAATACAATGTGGTGGGGTTTTATCTTTAAGTATTGGCCTGTTTATATTGTATGCATTATCCATACTCTGTTCTCTCACTGGCAACTCAAGGGTCTCTTCTTCTGCCTAAAGCATAAATAAAAGACTCAAACAAAATACTATAATAATGCAGGAGGGAAAGAATTGGACGAACACTTACAGAATGGCAGAGCCTCCAGGGATGCTCAGTCTAAATCAGTGGTTATCCAGTACTTTCTAAAATAATTGTTGGAAACCTATGTATCCTCTTGTATATTTTAAACTTGAGAGCAAAGATTTTTCATAATGAGTTTAAATAGACATGCTTTCTAGCGTTTGATAAAAATGGAGTTATACTACTCTTAAAAATCAAGCGAAATTTAAGGGACAATGCAACGATTTCTTCCTTGACATGCAGGAATTTTACATCTTTTGCTTTCATTTCCCCTTAAATTTATATTTCCATTTCATTTTTTAACCATAAAGTTATATCTTAATATTATCAATTTTTATTTCTGAAAACTCCTATTGATAATCCTTCTATTATTCTTTGTAAAGAAAAAAATACATATAAAAAGTGGATTTTTTTTTTTGCCTGAAGGTTATAAACATTTAAAAATTTTTATGGTTTGTGTCATTAGTATTATAAATGTAGTATTAATATTGCTATATAATTATTGCACATTAAAAGTAAAAAATTTTCAGAAATGCATTTCTCATTGAGATTAGTGGTATTTTTTCAATTAGTTCTTGTTTCTGTGAATGCTTAAAAATGGATAGAATTGGACAGAGTTCTGTATAAATTGTACTCCAATTTATCTTGTTTTTATAGATGTGAATACAGAGAAATTATTTTCACAGAAATTCATAGAGAGGACTGGAAGGAAGTTGTTATTTATTTTTCATAGATGTGTCATTCAATTCCTTTCATGCCAAAAATCACAGTGCTCTATCATCAAAAATGATTTTTAATATAGGCTGGTTGACACATTTTTGAAGGTCAAAATCACAGTGATAAACCACCAAAAATTATTTTTAGCTATTTTTAATTAAGTCCCATTTCAAATTGGCACAAAGAATTGGAAACCACCTGACTTGAAAAATGATTTGTTGTCTAGTCATTACAGACCACACTTTCTCAATATCTGGTATTAAACCAAAAAACCTGTATAAACACATACCAAATGACTATAAATTATATCTATTATTTTTTTGTTTAAAGATATCTTATGTAACCCAGTATGCTTGAAAGGGTTAGAAAAAATTAAAATATTATCTCATTATATTATTTCTAATGTAATGAAATAATATTGTTTTTCTAGGTTGAGCAAGTTGGCCTGGGCATGTCCTTTTCAAGTTGATGGCACAATTAAAATAAAATAAAAAATATGTTTCCAGACACTTAAGCCTCTCTTGACTTAGGCTTGAAATTCACATATTGTTTACTATTTTATTGGTCAAAGCAGGTCACAAGACCAAACCTAGGAGTAGGAAATCAGCCTGGGTCACAGGGAGAGAACAGGGCACAGTTGCATGGCTAAGGACATGGATACAGGAAGGAATGGAACCCAGTTGGGTAGACCCAATTCAGTCTATCATTACCACTGTATGGTTAATGAACTTTTGAAACTATTATAATGAACCCAGGTATTAATTAATTAACAGGAAAGGAACAAAGGGAAGCCAGATAATATAGGCTTGCCATTTGATCCAGGAAGCTGCAGTTTAACATGCTCCTGGTCTGTTCTCTGCAAATCGAAGAGAGAAGGGACTGGACAATAGATGCCGGCCCAGTAAGGTCTGGATAAGGTGGGCAAGTGTTTGTTGGTTAATCACACTTGGGAGCCAGTCATTGGCCAGAATTGATGTGGCCACTGCAGGGGCTCTACTCTCTTAAAATTGACTCCTGGAGCTTCAAATCCCATCTGGGGGCAGCTACTGTGCCTTCCCCGGCTTGCCCTCTCCTGCTCAGACCCCACAGCATTGCCTACCACTGTAAGGCACAGCTTGGGAATCTCCCCTTCCCCATAGCCCTGCAGGCATTGGGAGAAGCCAGCTGGGCCCCTGTGGCTGTATGCTGGGAAGTGGGGAGGGACTCTAATCAGGGTCTCTGTCTGAGATGACCTTCCCTGGCAAGCAGAAAAGCTGCTTTAGGGTCCCATCCCAGAAGCAAGGCGATTCTGCTAGCTGAGATAGCCCAGCCCTCTCTCTACTCCTTGCTAGGGGGCTTAAACAGCAATGTTGCTATTAGGCTTTGACAGTCATATTGCTTAAGGGCAAAAGTTGTCATTGAAACCCCTTTGAATTGAGGGCAGAAAGTCATGCCCCTGGTGGCCACCTTGCTTGGGGCAAAGGTTGTAAGCAGGCCATGGGACCAAATTACTGCAAGTCTTTTAAATGCTTGCTAGTAATACTATTTTCTTTTGCAAACACAATAATGTTTTAATCCATACAAATGCTACTACCTGTCAATTAATGCTTCTTCCACAGGTAGAACCTAAAAGAAAAAGCCTCAAATGTACAGGTGCTCAAAGAAATAAAAAGTTTTTGTTACCTAATCTTGAAAACTGACTAAATATAGAATTTAAACCCAGGGCCCAGGATTTTAAATTCTATCCAGTCAAGTTAACAGAAAATGTTTATTCCTTTCATGAGGGAAGCTGTCTCATGCTACCAAGCCTCTTAAGGAACTGAGGCTGTTAGAAAAATATGAGATAGAGACAGGTTGCTACCTCAGACAGTAGAAACAAGTTCAAAGAGGCAGACTTTTTCTACCCAAGACAGGTACAGGGATAAAAGCTTCCAATGAAATCAGAGGCCATCAGAATCTCCCATGTGGAGTTAAATAAGTCTAATTAATTGGTGCTTGTTCAATGCTGACCTTGGTAAAACTCCATACCCGGGCAAAATTGTATTCTCATTTTGAGAAGGTCTCTGCCCAAGTGTAGAAGGGGTGAGACAGGAGTCTCTGAACACAGACTGGCAGTGAGAGTCACTTGCGGATTGTAGGCCCTTGCAACGTGACAGGAAAGCTAGGGAAAATTGAGAACACATATTTTTTCCCCAGCTTTCCAATATCCCTACCCAAGGAGACTTCTCTCCCTGAAAATCAACAATAACACAATTTCCATTCCTCAAGAGTGCCCACTCTGACATGGAACTCTGGGTTTGTCAAAAGGAACTGTTCACCTTCATAATATGATACTTGGTCTCGAGAATGCTTATCTGAGTCATCTATTGGAATGCAGATTCTGAGAAATAGATCTTACTAAGTTATCTAAGCTATCTAAGCCAAACAATTTAATTCAGTTCATCTGTGAATTGCTGAATCAATGAGTTCTGCTGTATACCTTTCTTCATGAATGCATTTCTCTTAAAGTTGTCAATGTGGTTTCCAGTAAAAAAAAAAAAAAAAAAAAGCCCATGTTTCTAAAAGGTATGGAACATATTTGCAAATCTGTAGAATGTTAATTACTCACATAACTTTTTCTTACTATCTGATCCCTTCCGAATTTGGCAGTTCTTAATAAATAAGTCATGGCAATACACAATACATCTCTTTGCATAAATCCAATACCAGTTCTAAACTATGTGGTCTTACTGACTAAGACTTTGACTGGAATGCCATGTCTAAGAGAGACATGCCTGGATTCTGGATGTCACCAGAAAGCTCTAAGTAATTAAGATTGACTCAAAGCCAATCAGAAGCCACTTGCAAAATATCGCCTGGTTCCTTGCTTGGCCACATGGTTCATGGCAGTCTTTCCAGGAAAGGAACAAAGGTTGCTTTCCTAAAAGATAGCCAAAAAGGAACCTCAAAGCACTTTGGGGACCTCAAGGACTTGAGGACAAGACCCAAACCTAGAGGTATTCCAGGCAACTGTGGCTTTGGCTTCTCCACCCTGAGGGGCTAACTGCTCATGGGAGCTCAATCTAAAGATTTTTTTTGTAAATAAATAAAATTACAGCAAAGCACATTTGAGAAAGCCTGTGCGATCAATTTGATCAATTGCTACTCTTACTGTGTTTATGCAAATAATCAAGCCAAACTAAAACTGGACTTAATAATGTCTCTTTAAACATTAGGGTGATCTAGGGAGAAAAACTGTGTTTCAATGAAAACCACAATGCCCAATTGTGGGTACTGAACTCCAATGCAATTAACTATCTTCAATGTTTTGTTTTTAAGACTATGTCTATGTATGCCATCCATACAGACTTCAACACCTGATGACATTACTAAAGATGTTCTAACTGCAGACAATCTACCAGATTGTCACTGTTTGCTTCCATTCCAGCAAAAGCCCTGCATTTGGAAATTTTCACAACTAAATTACAACTCACTGTGTTCATTAGCCCTTGTGTTTCGCTTTCTTGCTTCTGTTTCATGGAATATATGCCTATGTCCTTACTTACCTGATTGCTTGTACACTCAATATAGGCCTCACTTTAGAAGCCATCTGCATCACTGTCTTCTGAAATGAGACTCAATGGTCTGGACTTCTGGTTAAGTCAATAAAACAGGGATGGTCTATCAACTTCACCTGAAACTGTTTTCCCTTTTCTGCCCAAAGAGATCAGACAGAAAAGACCTACATTTTCTCATAGGGAATATCTTAGAATACTTCCCTTAGCTTAATTTAGATTAAATATAGTGGACAAAGGGACTTCAGACAGATGAGACATACCTGCCCCCAAGGAAACCACTCCTCCAACCTAATTGGGGAAACTATAAGCTAATCTTTCCTCTTTATCATGTGGATTTTTTACTTCTAACTAGACCTTTCATTGTTATAAGTCTCTTCACTTTTGAATTGTGCCTTTTAACCTTCATGTCAAGTTTGTCATTTCTAAAATACAAGGACACCAGCTTGTCCAACCTATCATCCTCCTGGACTTTGCCCAGGTCACTTCCCACGAACACCAAACTGACCTGGACTTTGCAGAATCCCTCTTCCCTGCATAAAGACTCCTTTCCCTTTTTGCTTCCCCCTTCCTCTGTTGGACAGGGAGAACCTTTAAGCCCTAGGATAGGCAGATCTACACCCCTTGACAATGGAAAGTACTTACAAGAAGACAGAGAACTTTGTTCATTTCTCCTTTGTAAGATTACAAGAGGTTCCTGTTTTCTTGGGGGGAAATGATGCCATTGTAATTAACCCAGTTATTAATTAATTAACAGGAAAGGAACAAAGGGAAGTCCAGATAACATAGTCATGCCATTTGTGCCAGGAAGCTGCAGTTTAACATTCTCCAGGTCTGTTCCCTGTAGACTGATGGGAGAAAGGACTAGACAATAGACATGCCCAGTAAGGTCTGGGTGACCTGGGAAAGTGTTTATCAGTCACACCTGGGAGAAAGTCATTGGCCAGAATAGGTGTGAGCACTGCAAGGGCTTGAAATCTGAGATACATAAACTCCTGAACAAAGGGCATTCTCTCTCTTGGCCCTCTTTCTCTCTTTTGACTTTTGTTGTAGGGGGTGTGCTCTCACACTCTGCACTCATCCCAATGGCCCACAGCCGTGTGGGCCCCCCATACAATGCACTAATGGATTACAACTAGCCTGATGCTCTGCTGGACTCAGCTCCACCATGGAATGGAAACTCTGGACACTGGCTTTGCTTTTAGCTCTACTGAACCCCCAGCTGCACCTTTTCCAGGACTTGTTTAAAACAAATGGGGCTTTGCAAACTGAGGAATATAATTTCATGCAAATAAAAATCACTCATTCTCCCATGTGAGTCTTAGAAAATCCTTTTTCTCAAGATATCATAAGTACCCCACTCCCACTAACAACAAAATATTCCACCTGTGCAATTCTCTGATAACATTTTGACCTTTGGTTTTTGGAAATAATTAAATGTGAATCATAAATAAATATCATACATTATTCAATTGAGTTCATTAGCCATCATGATCAAACATTTCCTGTATGCTGGAAAAAAGAGAAAGAGAGAAGTACATATTGCTAAAATATAATCAGTCTGGCAAGTTGCATGTAGTCTTATTTTTTGTTAGTACGAGATAGTAAATAAGCATTTTATAATATGAAATGAAATTAGCATCATGAGTAATTTGTATAAATAGTTCCTTTTATTTTACCAAATTATTCTAAATATCTTATTGAATAAACTATACCAAATTTGAAATAAATTATGTTAAAGTTTACCACTGAGTTTTAACTAATATACTTTGAAAAAGTTGGGTGACCTGAAAAAAATTCCAGTTACAGTCAAACTAATCAACATCATTCACCTATACTAAGGTAATTTGAAAGTTATTTGCTTTCCAACTAACTATGTGTTCAGTCTGATATTTGAAAGAGTTACTTATTTCTGACCTACTGCCCCTTTACTTTGCTCGCAGCACTTTCTGTCGATAGTGATGCATCCTTTGATGCTGGGGGGAGAATAAGAAGCAAGGTCTTAAAATAATTGTCTTTGATGCACACATCCCAGGAGAGCATATATCTAAATTTCAAGCATCTTAACATGAGTCAAAATACCCATTTCTTAGAGAAACGCATGTAAGATAGTGATAAACTGGATGTATTGTGACCTTAAAATGCAATTTAAAAATTATCAGTCATGTCTCTACTTCTTATAGTTACTTTATATTTCTTAACTCAAATTAATTCTGTGTAAATTTTTTCTCCTAGATGAATTTTGGATTCACTTTGTCAAGTTCAAGCAGTGTCGTTTAATATTTGGCTTGTAATGTATTTAAATGCATAGACCGACTGGAAGTAGCTATCACAACTTTGCTATTGTTTTCCTATACAGGATTATGACATACACATATTTATTTATAAAATAGTCATAATATTCATAAGCTAAACCTTATTTCCTTCCCATAAGACTTTCACATTTCTTCCTTAGTTTATTATATGATATTCTTATTTTTACATTGGGAAATAAAAATTGTTTTAAATTATAATAACTAATTCTTTTTTTTAATAGAAAAGAATTTCAGAACACATATTTTCTGGGTTGTTAGTATGTAAATGGATGGCCTCAGGATTTTTAGGGAATTTTAATTAATGTTTAAAATAATAAATGTTAATTTAATTATACTTTTGAAATGCATGTATAAGTTTTATCTTTATTTAATAATTTAGGTACTTTTAAATGACATTCAAACTTTTACAATTATCCAATGCTAAATTTGCACTATGTTTAGTTTAAAAGATCTCTGTTTGCCCGGCTGGGCATGGCTCAGGTGTTGAGCATCGACCTAGGACTGAGGAGATCAAGGTTTGATTCCCAGTCATGGCACATGCCTGGGTTGCAGGCTTGATCCTCAGTCAGGGGCTTGCAGGAGGCAGTTGATCAATGACTCTCTCATCATTGATGTTTCTATCTCTCTCTCTCTCCTTTCCTCTCTCTGAAATCAATAAAGATATATTTTTTAAAAAGCTCTCTTCTTTCTACTTATTATTGTTGGCTATAATGAAACATCTGGAATTTCAAATATTTAAGCCTATTTTCTAAATAAAGTATGTAGGTACAATAGATAGTTTTGGCTGGTTGCAGTCTCACTGAAGTAAAATTCTCTTTGTCCACCCTTGTAAAGATACGTTTTAGTGATAGATAATAAAACAGCTTTCTGAATATGTTGTCATAGTAATTAGCTAGCTTATTAATATGAATAATAGGAATAGAGCAAAGGGGAGGCCAGGCATTATAAACACAGTCATCTGGGCAGCTTCACCAGGAAGCTACAGCTTCACACACCCCAGGGAACCACCGGTCCATTCCCTGCAGATAACGAGGAAGGGACTGAACAAAGGGGGAGATGGGCGCATGCACAGTGAAGTTGGGATGATGGAGGGAAGGTGCTTGCCTGTCAGTCTAGCCTGGGGAAAAAAAGATCATTGGCTGGGGGGTGGACCCCATCAGAAGTGCACATACCTTAAAAAGTTAATTGGTTAGTTTGAAAAAGCTCCTGGTTAAAGTCCACAAAGAGTTTCCTCTCTTGCTCGCTCTCTTCGCTCTTGCTCCCTGACCCACACTCTCCCATGCACTCGCCTGTTCTCTCTCCATAGCCACGTGGCCTTAAGCAGCCACATGACCCCACATGCAGTGGGCTGCAGCTGGGAACACAAGCTAAGCTAGCCAGATGCTGGACTAGACTGTACTTTAATATGGAGCAGAAATTCTGGGCAGTGCCCCAATTGTGGTCCTGCTGAAGAAAAGACTGAACTTCTTCCATGGCAAGATGGACAAAGATGGGACCTTGGAGAGATGAAACCCCTTAATTTTACATCATCAATAAAGCTTTTTATGTAGTCCTGTCCTCCCATAGGGGCCTCAGGAAATTATTTTCTCACAGTACCCCAAGAACTCCCCTTTTACTGATAACAAGCAGAGTTTATGTTTCTGTTCTTTCCCTTTCAAGATTTCTCTTCTACAACCATAATAAAAAAAATTGTCACAAGTGTGCATTTTGATGTACCTGCAAAAATAAAATCATATTTATAATCTCTGGTTAGGATAGGGAAATTTTATATATTTAATATAGTTCTAACTATAAGAATATATAGGCCACTTAAGTGACTGGCATACAGAGACACAAAAGTAAAAATTTTGCCTTAATTTTTGTGTAGAAAAATCTGTTATTTTAAATTATTTTTGGTTCAAAGATTGATGAAGTAAGTAGTTTTTCAAAAAAGTATTGCAATCCCTCTCTGAAGTCAACCACAATAATACAACAAAAAGAAGTATCACCCATTGCCGTTGTCATTAGCAGTCACCTTACTTTGTGCCTGCTGAAAATTGATGGCTAAAATAGAGAATGACTCCTTTATTTGCTTCCATTCATCCTGAAATTCAAAAGAACAAATGACTGTCTTCAAAACATGAGAACAGGCAATTTATCTTTGTTCATACTGGATAAAATATCTCTGCCCATCAGCCCCTATACAAAGGGTAAATAGAAATGTGTAAAGGGGTCCTTGGTGTGGCTCAGTTGGTTGAGCATCAACCCATGCACCTAAAGGTTGCTGATTCGATTCTCCGTCAGGGCATATATTCAGGTTGTGAATATATTTGATCAATTTGATCCCTGGTTAGGGTGCATAAGGGAGGCAACCAATTGATATTCCTCTCTTGCATTGATGTTTTTCTCTCCCCCCTCTCCCTCCTTTCCTCCCTCTCCCTTCATGTCTCTCTAAAAAATCAATAAAAACATATTTTTTAAAAAAGAAAGGGGTGTGTGGGAAATGGGGAAAATACTATACTGGGGGAGGAAATGGGAGAAAAGTCACCACGTTTTTAATAAAAGAAGACAGAATATTAGAGACAGAATTTTTGAAAGGAGGAATTGGTAAAACCAAGAAGGAAAATTAAAAGAAACAATAAAGAAATGGAATAAGCAGACATAGTGCAATGAACCAGAGACAAATACAGTCATGATAGAAAAGGAAACATGTGGAACTCATAAAAATAAGGTAGTATTACAGCTTAAAATTCTGAACCTCTGATGTTATTGGAATACAACCCACAGAATAAAATAAGTATCTATGAGTCCATTGTGATGTAAATTGAAGAAACAAATCAATGAGAAGAGACAGCTTTTTCTTAATAAAGAATCCTAATAAGGAGGGATTACCATTGGCAATACACCATAATAATAATAATTGTTACAGACATGACCCACCAATGGAGGCTAAAATTAGTGGGTGAAATTTTGAAGGGGGATTGAACAATATTTGCATAGCCTCAAATATTTCCCCCCAAATACTTATTAATTGCAAATGGGCAAAGAATAGCTTAAGACTAGAAATTCAAGATCCACAGACAGAATGTTAGCCAAGTGACCATTAGCTATGTCACCAATAATAAGACTTACTGACAATATGTACCCTGACACGCACTGAGTAGGGTACAAGGTCACCTCTATGGTCTTTCTAAACATAACCTCATGAAGATAACATCAGGCAAAACAAAATGGGAGATATTCTATAAATTAATTGACCAATACTCCTCAATAGTGTCAAAGTCCTGAATGGTAAAAAAAAAAAAAAAAAAAAGCTTGAAGAATGATCGTAGCTTGGAGAAGCCTAAGGAGACAGGAAAACTAAATGCAACATGAAATCTTGGACCAGATCTGGAAAAGAAAAGGGTCGTTAGAGGAAAACCTGGTGAAATTGGAATAAGGCCTGTATTTTAATGGATAGTACTATACCAATGTTAGTTTCCTGGTTTTGATCATTTTGCTGGAATTATATAAGATGTTAACTTTAGGAGGGGGCTGGGTGAAGGCAAATGAAAACTATTTATAACGTTTCTGTAAACCTAAAATTATTTCAAAATAAAAGTTAAACAAAATCTGGGCTTCAAGCAAAAATTTTAGACAAGGCTTCTGTTGTAGAAATAATGCCTGATACATTTATTTGTGTTTGGTTTTTGCTGTTTTTTATATATTCGAGTGATGATTTTTCTTCTCTATATGCCCCTTTCTTCAAGGGTGATTACAGGGCACTGGAATTCTCAGCTCCTACCAAGATTCTGGATTCCAGCCTTGGCAATGTGACAAGGACATAGAAGAGTGTCAACCTCCTGGTGATTCTGTGGACTTTGGCCACTATCAAACCAGTAGCAATCACAGCAGACTCACGTGAAGGGCATTTGTCTGTACCCTAGGTACCAGGTAGTTCTGGTTTGCTACATTTTGAAGAGGGTAAGGAGAGGGGAATAACTTCCAAATTTACTTAAATGCCTATCAAATGGCTGGACAGAGGTTTGGGTCACACTTAATTTGACTTAAAGAAAATAATAAGACATTTCATGCATCTTCAAGATTGTAGATTAAGATTTATACTCACTACCCGCCCTAAATCGTCTGTTAATTATTAAATAAATAATACTGTGATGAAGAAATGTCCTTTTTTTTTTTTGCAATAACATATAAAGCAGAAGTCCTCTGACTTGAAGTGGTAATATTTGTAATCCCTCCACTCCAGGCTTTGGAAAAAAGCCCTACTATTGATTATTTGGCTCAAGTATCTGTAAAATATGGCCTCTCCATTTTTACTCTTCTTTTGAGATATGGAAGAATTGGCAAATTTCATGATGAATTGCTATTTCTGTAAGTTTGAGGTGGAATGGTGTGCTTTATGGCAATGGATTCAGAGAAGTCACCTGACAGGTTCGTGGTACAGGGCATGAAACATTTCAGTAACCACTTAGTCTGCTTAGCAACCAGATGAATATCTCTCTCTTGTTTATTTTAGACAAGCAAGTAGACTTAATTTACAGATGACTTTGATTTTTCACTTGATTCTACTAAAGTTCAGAAAAGAAGTTTCCAGGGTTACACTCCATCACTACCAATTTCTTTTTCTCTTTGGTGTGTGAGTGCATTTGGGTGAGGAAAGAAGAGTTTGATAGATGGCTTATCCAGAAAGTAAATAACATAATGGTTGCCAACTGCTGCTGTCTTTTATGCATGGGTAACCTGGATTTGCATTAGAATCCAGACACAGTTCAACAGCATAATTTATGGTGCTTCCAAAAGACCCACTTCTTAAAAAAAAATTCCCTGGACTGATCACACAAGTTCATTCTTATTGTCATATTAGCGATTTAGAGATTTCTATTTCCCCTTGAAATTGTCGGTTTAAGAATTTATGGTTGTACCTAAAGTAAATAGTCTTTAATTCAGCACAAATAGTTTATAATGACATTATTCATGACACATGGCTTTCAGTGAGCACTGGAATTAGACAAACTTTGATTCTCTGATCATTACTTGAAAGTTGTACTAACTAGAAAATTAGGGTTATATGTTCGTCTTCTGAGCTTTAAAATGCAGTGTCAACACTATGGTTTAGAATGTAGTTTGTCAACAACTTAAAAGGAAACTATTGGAGACCTGCCACATACTTTCTAGTAAGTAAATTAAATATATTAATACATACAAGATTGTTTTCAATCAGCAGAATGAAAGCCCAGCTATCTTAGAATAATACCATTAACAGTTTGACTCATCTAACTCTTCTCAGATTTCATGATCTACAAGCATGCCCTGTATTTCCATCCCTCATGAATATGATTTCCCTTCAGAAATAAAACAAATGACTACCAATTATTTTTTCCAAACTTCTTAAGAGCAAGGACTATTATTTTAAGAGCAAGAGTATTATTGTGAATATTTCCAGAATGTATACACAGTTGTATATGTGATTGTTTATTAATAATTTAGCTTTCTGGAATCTGCCCTAGTGAAACATGAATCGGATCCAGCCACCTTTGAGCGCTGAAAGAGGAAGTCTTTGAGGTTTTCAAAGAGATGGTTGAGGCCCAGCTACCCTTACCTTAAATCATAATGAACTAGCACTTCCAAATTTATTCTTTTAATGATTTGTATGGAATAACATCTCTGTGTTAGTTGCTAGCTGTGTGTGATTTAGGCAAGTTACCTAGACTTCTTTAGCCAAATTTCTCTAATCCTAAGTGAAGCTAACAATTTATATCTTGCAGAGATGTTGTTTGGATTAATTATAATACTTAGGAAGTATATGACATATTTGTTTGAGTTCATAATAAATATTTAATAAGTGGTAGTAATATTAAAATATAATGCATTCAATATAACATGTTTTTTAATAACTAATCATCACTTTCTACTGCCTTAGAGGTAAAGACAAACCTAGTGTCGCAACCTCAGAAAATCTGCATTAGAAGATCAGAAATACATTTTATTTGCTCTATGGAAGTTATATTCCCCAAACCTGAACACTTGGGCAATATTACTGGTCATCTGGTCCAATCTCATCAAAAAGTATTTCCCACTAGAACTTTACTGAGATTCTTAAAGACCTTTAGTGATTAAGAATCGATCTCTTTATAAGACCCAATTCCTTACTCTATTTTTAAATAAACCTACCCATGAAGTCCAAATGTGTATTTTTTGTAAATTCCATCCTTTCATTCTAGTTGCTTCTAAATAATCAATGACACAAATAATTCCTCTGTGAAAGCTTCTGTCAAGTTTCTGTGAATTTTTTTCAGGTTGAACATCCCAAATTCCCTCAAAGTTTCTTATAGTTCTTCGTTTCTGAGCTCTTTACCATCTTTTAAGTGTAAGATAAGGCTACTCCACCTACCCATAACCTTCCATGAATGGTCTGACAATGGCAGTAAACAATGGGAAAATGGACCATTGCCTTCTTTGATCCAATTACTATCCTCCTACTATTGCAGCTTAATCATAAATTAAGGTTTATTACTTGTCTTAGCATCTCAACACAATTTTTTGTTCACATGCAGTTTATAGACATCTAAAGTCCTTTTCATAATTTCTATCAGAGTAAATTTTCACTAATGTACTATCTAATTATGATATTTTTAACCCTGACTACAGGCCTCCATATTTATCTTAAATATCATCTCCTTGATTTATTTTCATCTAATATAATATTTATTCCTTTTAGGCTATTTAAACATAGGTGTGATACTCACTACATTATCAAACAATTCAGAATGTAATAAACAAAATAGGGAAGTTGGTCTGAAACCACTGAGCTAATATAATGGGCTTGACTTTAAAGAATTTAGTAACAATCCTCTAGGTAGGAATTTGAAGAGAAGAAGAACATAAAATATCCTTATTATAAAAGATTTGATGGGCATGGAATAATAAATTAAAAACACGTATTTTGTTTATTAATGATTCAAATCAAAATATTTGAATGTATCCATGGTCTAGACTCAGCAGCGTATCAGGCAATAGTGTCATTTACAAAATTTGAGTACATAAGTCAGATAAAAACTAATATTTTTAGCTTAAGTTTTCACTCATTGCAGCTCATACAATCTTACAATCCTATTAAAATTTCAGCCCATGTATTTAATTGGTACCATATGAATTTTACACAGTTATTGTCACTGTAACATTTTGGTTTTGAGGCAGAATTTTCTATACAAAGAGACAATGCAGAGTTTATTCAACAACTAGCAATGGCCATTTGCAGTGAACTTGGGCTTTCAAGGGCAGTTCACTGTTATTGAATTTTTAGAAGTTAGTATGTATGCTTTCTTAGAATCTTGATGACATATGTTCCTTAATTTCAGGCAAGTACAATAAGAAAAGACAAACCAGCAGGGTATCTGAGAGTGTTTCTCATAATTTTACTGTTTGCAAAGCATCTAATGCATTTAAACACTTACCAACTGTTTAAACGAATGAAGTAAATGGGTGACTTGACCTTTTACTTGGCTCCATCTCAGTAGTGCCCCACTGAAAAATATTGATTAGTTCATTCAGTTAAACAATGTATGTAAACATAGCATAGTAATAGAAATTGGCTTATTACTAAATTACTAACTACTCCCTAAGCTTTATTCCATGCAAAATTTTAAGTATAGTATGGTATACTATAAAATGAACGTAAGTCCTGCCCTAAACCTTAAGAGTTCTTCACTTAAAAAAAATTAAATTTTAAGCTAATCATACACCACAGTAGACTCCTGTTCTACCTTAAGTTCTGTTATCATTCTGAGTGAGCAGACTTCACCACCGTTAGACAAACATTCAAAGACACCTTCTCTGTACATTAGCTACTTATTCCAGAAAAATCTTGTGGCTGTCATCATTCAGAACTGCTTCTCTCTAATCTCCTATTGTTGAGTGTGATTTTTTTTCCTGTCCTATACCTATTTAGCTAGATGGACACCCCCAGAAAAGAACTGTCAGTGATTATTAAAAAGCTGAAGAAGGAAGACAGCGCTGCAGTGGTGTTACAGGGTAGACAGGGCTCCATCGACTCCTGGGGATGAAAGCAGTCACACCCGGCCTGCTATTAGACAGCACAGGTGACAATCCCTGGCAAGAAGCCCGGGCTACACTTAAGCACAGCGAGTGCAGTGTAAGGTCCAAAGCCCCGGGGCCAGCGGCTAGACCTTTCTCTCCATTTTATTCTGTGCCAAGTTCTCAGCCATGGCTCAAAAACATTAAAATTAAAATAAGAAATTCCATGTGTCAGTGAGGTCATATTATATATGGTATGAGGTCAAACTCTAGAAAACAAAGAAACTATTCAAATATAAAAAATTAAAAAGCAAGATAGCAGTTAAAAGTTGTAAAAAATAAGAAGAAAGGTCAAAAATGAATTCTGTGCTCAAAAGGATAACGTGTCAATTGTTGAATGATGTAAAAAGAAAAACGGCACAATGAAGTGTTTACATGGAGGCAATGGAATCCTGACTGAAGTAAAACCTCTTTGATTGAGTTCAAGTCAAAAATTCAAAAACGTGTCACCAGAGACAGCGAGATGGCAGCGCAGGTGACAGCTGCCCCCGCCGCCTCCCGCAGCCACATCACAGTCACAACTAACATACAGAACCACCGTCGCTCAGAGCCTCCTGAGATCCTGCTGAACAGAAGCCCCACAGCCAGGGAGCTGAAGCAGCACCAAGACCAGGAGGAGGGGCGGAGACCTGGGCAGATCGGGGATCCCGGAGACGCGGCCGCCGAGGGGTAAACCCAGGAGGGAATCTCGGCAGCAGAGGTTTCCCGGAGGAGCGAGGGGTCCCAGCCCCAAAGCAGGCCCCCAGCCCAGGGCTCCAGGGCCAGGAAGAGACGTCCCCACAACTACGGGTTATGAAACCAGCGGGGACTGTCGCTGAGGGTCACAGAGGCTGCGGGAGCCCCAGCAGCTCCTCTAAAGGGCCCGGCACGGACTCACTCGGACGCTCCCTCTGAGCCCAGCGCCGGGCAGCAGCCTGAAAGGACCCGGGACACTCGGGGAGGAACTAACCTGCCTGAGATCCGGGCGAGAGGCAGAGGGGCGGCTTCCTCCCAGGGAGAAGGGCTGGCGGAGGCCATGGCTCCTATGGCGAGTCCTCCCCGCACAGCTGGCAGGCAGGCGCCATGTTTGAATCGCCAGCACCTGACTCGCACCTTTGCCCCCCCCCCCCGTGATCCTGGAGGCCCCTCCCCTCCCTACCTGCAGCTCATCCGGGCCATTTCTAGCGGCTTTTCTGTGCAAGTGGCCTCTCAAGCCTCAGGCTTAGGACTTTCCTAAATCTCTCAAACAAGCAGCAGCTGCCCCATACGGCTTGATAAGCGGCCCCAGGCCTGGCACTAGCGGCAGCTGCACTGGCTCATAGCTTGGCCTCTCCTGGGCTCCTCCAAGCCCAGCACAAGGAGCAGCCAACTACGGTTTGCTGTGTAGCTCATGCTGGGCGGCCCTGGGCAAGGCACTGGCAGAGGCTGATTCTGCACCTCCCAGGAGACAGTGCACCTGGTGGTCAGACTCGACCACGCTGGATTACAACCCTACCACATCCATAAGTGACACACTCAAGGGGCACACTTGGTGAACACAAAAGCTCCACTGAAGTAAATCCTGCTCCATAGCTACAGCCCTCTGGCTGTAGCTGTAGCTGGTCCTCACAGCTGATTGGCCTGGGGGTCAATTCATCCCAGTGACACCAACAACAACCAAGGCTCAACTACAACAGGACAGTGCACACAGCGCACACAGGGGAGCACCTAGAAGGCCCAGCTCAGGTGACCAGGGAGGCTGAGCCACTGGACCCTACAGGACACCTACTACACAAAGCCACTCTACCAATTCCAGGAGACATAGCAGCTCTACCTAATACATAGAAATAAACACCTGGAAGCAGTCAACTGTGGAGGCAAAGAAACATGTCACAAAGGAAAGAACAGAAGAAATCTCTGGAAGAGGAACTAAATGAAATAGATCCAAGCAAGCTAACAGATACAGAGTTCAGAATTTTGTTTATAACGAAGCTCAACCATAGTAGTAAGAGTTTTACAAAAATAACTGAGAAAATCGAGGACATAATAAAGCACCAATTTGAAATGAAGGCTACATGAACTGAAATGAAGAATAATTTACAGGAAATCAACAGTAGAGTAGAGGACACTGAGGGGAAAAAGCAGAAACTTGAAACATGAGGAAACAAAAAATACCCAACCAGAAGAGCAAAAAAAAAAAAAAGAATCCCGAAATAGGAAGATAGTATAAGGAGCCTCTGGGACAACTTCAAGAGGCCCAACATTCCTATTATTGGGATGCCATAAGGGGAAGAAAGAGACCAAGAAATTGAAAACCTATTTGAAAAAATAATTATAGAAAACTTCCCCTATCTGGGGAAAGAAATAGACTTACAAGTCCAGGAAGCACAGAGGGTCCCAAACAAGAGGAACCCAAAGAGGCCCACAGCAAGACACATCATAATTAAAATGCCAAAGGTTAAAGACACAGAGAGAATCTTAAAAGCAGCAAGAGAATAGCAGTTAGTTACCTACAAGGGAGCTCCCATACGACTGTCAGCTGATTTCTCAACAGAAACCTTGCAAACCAGAAGGGAGTGGCAAGAAATATTCAAAGTGATGAAAAATAAGAACGTACAATCAAGATCACTCTACCCAGCAAAGCTATCATTTAGAATTGAAGGTCAGATAAAGAGCTTTACAGATAAGAAAAAGCTAAAGGATTCATCACCACCAGACCAGCACTACAGGAAATGTTGAAGGGTCTTCTTTAAGAAGAAGCTAATGAACAAAAGAATCTGACAAACTAAAAGGATTCAGAGAACTGAAGCATGCAACAGACAGTCATATCTCAGAGGGAAGAGGAAGGGGGGGAAGAAGGGGAAGAGATTAAACAAAGAAGTTATGTGCATATATGCATAGCACATGGACACAGACAATAATAGGGTGAAGGCCTGGGGAGGGGGTGGGAGGGAGGTAGAGGGGGTGAATGGGGGGAAAAACTGGGATACCTGTAATACTTTCAACAATAACGATTAAAAAAAACAAAACAAGCAAACAAACAAACAAAAAAACCTGTTACTGTATGTAATGCACTGTCGGTTCATTGAATGAGCAAAACAGAATAACACCCTCTTCCAGGAACATACAAACCAGCAATGGGGCCATATGAAAGTAAACAGGATGCACAATTCTTTGTGGCCCAGGTCTTCAGCAACTCCATTCCATGTCCTCACAATCTCTATAAAGTATCTCTTGCTCAGGGCCAACATCCACTTAAGATTTTGGAGTCCAGATCTCAGACTCCCTTTTCACCATAAATCTAACCTATCTTTTGAGTGTCTTTAATTTCCTGCTGACACTTGGTCTATCACCCTAATCATATATAGCCCCTTAAACAATTTCACTGACCTTTAGAGATTATACACGTTTTGTGGGATATGAAAAATGTTGCAGGCCTGTTTTTTTTTTTAAAAGAACACAATTTACAAATTCAAAGTAAGTACAAAAGTAAGTATTTCTTTAGAGAAAAAGAAAAATCACAACAAATCACCAATCCTAAAAAAAAATCCAAAAGATAATTATAGCATTAAATACATTTTTAAAACTTACTCTTTTTAAACTACCTGCTTAACAAACTTTTTATAATTATATTTTTCTACATGTACAGCTGCATGCTCTGATCACCTGTTCCTAATCCAATGACTTTGGAACTTTATTTTCTGTAGATATAACAGAATAATTCAGTCGTTCCTCTGACAAATTTGGTTGAAATTTGTTTTTATTGCTGATAGTTTAAGAAAAGTTTCTTTCATTTTTATAATTCATTATTGTTATTAATGTCATGTAAAAATGTAGGATTTTTTTTTCAAATTGGGAAAACTTTTATCAACTTTCTATTATGCACTGGCTGTTAGTCTTCTTGCACAATGACTAATTTAAAGTATATTTTAAACAGAAGACACTTAGAAAGCTAATTTATTGTCAATGTCACCATGCCAGGTAGGTAAATGGGCCCATGCGTGTGATGAGAGTGTTCTGGGAACTCAGCCCTGCCCCAGGCAGCCTGTCACTCAATTATACATGAAAATGACTGAAGCCATACAAAATACATTTCAATGAACTCAAATTAAATGTATCCCCAAATACACTTCACATTTCTATGCCTACTATTTTAGCACCATTCAACAAAAGCAAAAGTATACTGAAATGAAAATGAAAGTTGAAAGCAATAATTTTAATCTCTCATGGCCATCCTATGGTTAATTATGTCTGTGTTTCCCTCCCTCCGCCCCTCTTTCTCTCCCTCCACCCCCATCCTCTCTGTTTGCCTAGCAAACTGCAGACCCACTATAAATCTCAAAACCTGGGAGTCATTATTGAATTTCCTCCTCTCCTTACCCTCCAGTATAATAAATCAATACGTCCTTCAGATTCCAAATCCCATGTATCTCTCAGCTCAATCCCTCCATTACTGCTACTAATATCATAACTTTAGCAATATTCCTCTATCACCAGGACTACTGCAGCAGCCTCCTAATTAGTCTTTATGTCTACAGTTTCGCATCTTCAAAGTCATTGTACAATTTCAAGGATAATTAATTTAAAATTCAATTCTGACCACATCATTTCTCTGCTAAAAACAATAACCCTTACAGCCCACAGATCATGGGCAAGACAAACCCTCTGAGCTCAGTCTTGTACTGTTCAGGATAATAATTTGCTTATTTTGTCTTATTTCATTCCACACTCAGCTTACATTCTATAACCCCCAAAAATCTCTGAAGTATATGTAATTCCCTGCACCCCATGGTCCATCAGGTTAAAACGAAGCATTCCCCACTATCCAAAATACTTCTATTCACCTTCTCCAACTCCACACTTGTTTTGTAAGATTTGGTTCAGATGTGAGCTTACGAAGAGACTTTTCTGGGGCCCAAATACTAAAAAGGTTTTCCTCCTCTGTCCTCTTTACTGTGTTGTGGTTAGTTCCATTACTAAATCTACCACATAATTTTTAGTTTCCCCACTGGTTTGTAACATCTTTGAGGGCAGAGACCCTGACTCATTAATCTTTGTGTCTCTGGCATAACACAAGACAGTGCCCAACAAATGAAAGGTGCTCAGTGAATTTGAATGGATGGAAAGCAAAATGTGATGCTCAGTGGTACAGGTGAAATGAAATCAGAGTCCTGAAGAAGTTCAAGAGAGAGAAATGAATTGTGAATTGTGTCTTGAAGCTTTTTAAATGGAGCTTGAAAGATACATAAGATTTTGAATAGTACCAAAATATAAGATGAAAGGGTGGTGCATTTCAGGAGAGAGATTTGATAAACCATGACTAAAGATCAAAGAGCTTTACTGCAAGAATACATCCCAAATTAAACTAATGAAGGAGAGCTTGGTGGAATACAGGAGAACAAAATATTCTTTAACTCCTGACATGGGTGATAGGTCACAAAAGGTAATCAAGAGGACATAATTGGCCAAACAAAAGGATGTCTTTGTGGTTGAAAAAGAAACATTATTTTTTACATTCATGGAGGGCACATGAGTAAGAATGTCAAAATGCAAAAAAGCTTTCTACAAGAATTGACTCTTTTGAAACTTAAAAGTATTGTAAATATGTGTAGTATTGGTTATATTTTTGTGTTGGTAAATCGCTGTTAAAATGAAAGTAAAATATTGTAAGTATAAGTAGCATTGGTTATGTTTTTGTGATGGTAAATTTTTGTATGAATAGAAACTATTATGTGTAAATGACTAAAAAAATAGCACTAAACATACAGACATTAGGAACCAGGAAATGTTGGTCAATCAACAATTAAGAGTCATTTTTCTTAATTACTGTGGAAGATACAACTGAAGCAGAAAGTAAGATCTTTTACCTGAAGAAGCCTAAAATCCAAATAAAAGAAGTAGATAAACATAAAATAGAAAACATAAATAACAGATTCTAACAAGTAAAATGTACAATTATAATTTAAAAAACTAAGGATATCCCAGAGAAGACATAAGTTGACCTAGATATGAATATTAGGTGGAAGGAAGGAATTCTATGTAAAACTCTGCCCTTAGTAAAGGCATGAAAGTTCTGTCAAGCACAATCCAGTCACAGAACAGCAAGGACGCCAGCAAAGCTAAAGTGAGGGTCTGTCACACGGGCGAGTTAGTCGGATGTAATGATGAGAATATCAGGGAGAAGCCTGAAAGACTAAGATAATTTTAGATATATACTAACATAATATGAAGGTGATATAAAATTTTTAGAAGGAAAATAACATGAAAAAAATATTGTCAGTGTATAGGTTATCTGGGCTGTACATATGAATGAAAACATAGTTCATAGATTATTGTTAAATAGCCATATTTCATTTCCTTCCCTCTCTTCTTCAATCATTTTCATCGATACTGTTTAAATGGCATCAAAAAGAACCACTAAGTTTTAAATTTTTCAATAAGCCTTGCAGTTCATTTATCCTTACCATCTCCATTCCAATATATAGAAACACAGGAACTGGCTTACATATTGTTTTTGTTTTTGTTGGTAACTAAAGAAAAGAAAGAGAGGGAAAAGGGAGAAAGGAAAAAGAGAAGACTTGATAGGTAATACGATGTACTACAAAAAATAGCTGAATTGCCACATGCTAGACACCCTGGAAAAAATTTACCCACGTTATTTAACCATCTTAATAATCTTACCAAGTAGGAAATATTATTACCCTCACTTTACAGATGAGGAACCTTGAGATGAGAGAAGTTAATCCAGGCTGCCTGTGATGAAACAGAGACCCACGCCTTGGGTTTTCTAACTTCAAAACCCTGCTTTCAATAAATAGACTGTACTGTCCCAGAGCTGATGTGTGTCTTTTCAGACTCCAACCAGCAGTATTCTTTCTTTATTTATGTATTTATTTATTTTTGTTACTCCTCACGTGAGGATTTTTTTCCCATTGCTTTTCAGAGAGAGTGGAAGGAAGGGAGGGAGGGAGAGAAATAAAGAGGAGCATTGATGTGAGAGGGAACCCAGCCGGCTGCCCCCGCACTCACCCTGACCCCGACGGAGCCCGCAACCTGGGCCCAGCCCCAACGGGACACTGAACCCGCCACCTTCTGCTGTCCACCAACAGTGCCCGAGCAATGTTTTTAAAGAGTACACAAAACTAAAAATAATCTAAAAGTTCTTTTAAGAAATGTTATTTAGATAAGATAGTAAAATTACGATTTCCACAGTTTATATATTCAAAGTTATAACTTGTGTGATGACTATCATGCAAAAGCTTCAGAAGAGCATTTACACAGATAAGAATATTTAGCTTAATGTGCTTGTTTCAAAGGGCATTTGGTTCAAAAACAGGAGGAGGAAAGGAGGAAGGAGAAGGAGGGAGAAGGGGAGGGGAGAGGGGAGGGGGAGAGGAGGGGAGGAAGAGGGTTACTGGAAAAGAATAAGCTTAACTAATGAATTGGGTAAACGACTACATGTAAATAGCAAGATCTCATAAAATGACGATAACTGTAAAAGGCTCAGGGAAAAAATAAACTCAGAATTCTAGCATATTAAAAAATAAATAAATCTGCATGGGACTTTATGCATTTGAGTATGGGGTGGGTTCAGTGAAAATATACGGCTAGTAAACAGAGAGATTTAGGAAGAAGAAATACAGACTAAATAAAATCACTAGAAGATTGGCCTTTTGCTATTTCTAACTTCACCAAAGTGCTTGTTCTGATTAAATCTCTCTCTCCCCATCGTCCTACTTCTCAATGTTTGTTCAGTCACGTGTTCCCATCTAGAAAACATGACCTTGGTTTCCTCTCCCTTCACTCAAGGAGATGTGTTCTGGTTGCACTGACATGACTTGCAGGAAATGGTCTTTCATTCAGGCCTGGACTGAATATGCAGCAAGAGTTTTACCAGGACCTTGACCCTGGAGACTAGGAGGATGCATGGAAAGTTACATTACGACTTTCTTAAAAGTCCTCAGCAGCATGTCAGGAATAGGCAAGGGATTAGAAATAGATCGACGTACACTTTGAAGGAAATGACTTGTGTTTCTGTTAAAAGCCTCTGCTGCTCCAACAGGGCACAAATGCCCTGGAGAAGGAGAGAAAGACCCCAGAGAGATCTCCAGGAATAACAGCCCCCAAAGGTTAACTCATGCAGAAGGACTGGAAAACATCACATTTTATAATGTCAGTTTCTATTATGTCATACACAGAATAACGTCAAAATATAACATAATCAAATAAAAAACCTCAAAGTTTGAAATAATTTAAATGCTTCTCCGACTCTAAGTCATTCTGCAATCTTCCAGCAGTCGTGTTACTCTCAAGGCTTTTCTATTCTTTCTTTCAAAAGTCCCAAAATATATCCTTGTCAAAACACATTTTGTAAGAACTTTTGACCCATTTCACACATGGAGAATCTGAATCAGAAGGAAGTAAAATGCTTTTATCTGGCCACAAAAAAAGGTCACAAAAGGTGACTGACTCCCTTCCACTGGGTTATAAAGTTCATGCAGTGGTAAAGGGAGCAGGAAACTCCCCCAACAGGCATCCTGGGGAGACAAATCCTGAGTGAATCCCCATTACAGTAAAAGGCTCATTCTTTTCCCAAACCTGTTTCCTCATAGACTTTGAGATACATTAACCTTTAAAGAAATATAGAGAAGATATGTATTTCCCTAAAGTATATAACTCTGAATCTTTCGGAGCTAGAATGCCCTATCGTTGGTTTTTCGCAATATTCAATATCTTCTTAAAGTCTTGCATAAATAATTTTTTTGAGTTATGTGCCCTAATTTTGCTAGGATTCTTGAATTAAGTGAAATTATTCTACCGTTTAAATTCTTTTCCCAGGGCATGATGATGTATTCACGAATTCATTCTTTTTCTTTTTCTCTCTCTCCCTTACCTCCTCCTAATTACTTTCGTTTGACTGTTCTTATCTCCAGTTCCCTGAAAGCACAGGCGCAAGCAGTTTGTTTTCCTATCGGAAGCAGACTGGTGTAAGTTGTATCTTGTGTGACAGGCATCACTGCATAGCCGTTAATTGCACACCCTCTGGAGTCAGCCGGCCTAAGGTCGAGTCCTTGTTTCCCCACTTGTTAGCTGAGTAACATAATCAATATTTGTATAAGTGAGGCCTTTCTTTGTCTCAATCTCATCTATAAAATAGATATAATACTAGTACCAACCTCACAAGATTGTGTTTAGGATGAAATGTTAAGATATAGAAAGAACTTAGAGCAGACCCTGGCATATATTATTCATTGTCTGTTAGCTATTACAGTTTTTGTTCCCTCCATCCATCACCTTGCTAAATATTAAGGAGCTGTTGAGTTCGAAGCAGCTTATGGTCATCATATATTTTCATGTCATTCACAGAAGGATGTCCTACCAGATTCTAAAACAGAAAAGTTTGAAACCCTGACACACAGAGTCTCTGGCAACCTATGGCATGTGCATGGACTTGGCTCACCTGAGGACCCCTTGTTGATTTTGCATCTGGACATAGTGGGCCAACGTTGTGTGATGTACAAGGTGTCACTAAAGCCTGCAGGGGACCCTGTGACCATAAGAAAATGACACGTCTCATTGTTTCAGTGGAGAGCAGACAGAGACCAAGTGACTTAACTCTTTCAAATGAGTAACATCCTAATTTGGATTCTGCCTTGGGAGGTGAGCTACATATAATCAAATGAAATTGTTTTATCAGTAAATGTGTACTGACTCTTTTCCCAGGACCCTCATCTCTTCTCTCTGATAACTAGCATAACTTTCTCCATAAAGTGCCTACATCAGACGAGTCTTTTTATCCCCACAGAGTCTATGTGTATTAGCTGCTTTGAAGTTTCTTCTGAATCACTGCTTTAAAAGATTTATGTTCTAAAAAAAAAGGAAAAGAAACAGACTCATTGATACAGAGAGCAGACTGATGGTTGCCAGAGGGGAGGGGGGTTGGGGGACTGGGTGAAAAAGGTGAAGGGATTAGGAAGTACAGGTTGGTAGTTATAAAATAGTAATGAGAGTATAAACTATAGCACAGGGAACATAGTCAATAATATTGTAACAGCTGTGTATGGTGCCAGCTGGGTACTGAAATATTGTGAGGAACTCTTTGTAAAATATATGATTGTTGAACCACTATGCTATACACCAGAAACTAACTGAAAAATAAAATTTAAAAAAAGAATAGTAAAAAAGATTTTATGTTCTCAGACCACCTTAGAAGGCTGTATTCTCTTAAATTTTTACCCTATGCCCACTGATGAGCCATATATATATATATATCTTGTATTGAAGCAATATTGTTGCCATTGATGAAACTCCAGAGAGGGATTGTATGAAAATTCTACCTCCAGAGCCATGCAAATTCATAAGCTTTTTAATGGTTTTAAACAAAAGGCAATATCTTTATCATATTAAAAACAACCTGATAACAATTTCTTATACATGTTAAGACAAATGATATATACAACTTACACTACAAATTTCAAGCATTTTTATATGCATAAAGACAGAGTAACAAAAATGATTGTATATAGACAATCTTAGAAAAGAGCCCCTATATCAATTTGCTAAACTCTCACCAGGACACAGTATCCTATAGGGTTTGTAAACTTAAGGCTGGGACTCTGTCATATTCAGAATTGTATTTCCAGGAGGAAGTGCCAGAAATAATATAGATGCTTAATAAACAGTTATGAAATAAACAAATGAATAAATATCTAGGTATATTATACAGCTGCATTTAGCACCAATGCTTTGAAAAGTTAATGTCCTCTTAGAAAGTGTAAGCAAGGCTCCTATTAGAAGAATGTCCAAAATATATTTGTCCTGAAATTAAAAACAAATGCTATTCTTCTTGGTTATAATTTGGGGTGATTATATACTAGGTTATGCAAAACCTACTCCCTCAACCAGACTGTAGCAAAGCAAAATCATTCTTTCTTAAATCCGTAATCAATGCTCATTAAAGAAATAAAAAAATAATACCTAAGATAAATTGGCAGACAGAGGTGGCATAAAAATGTGCTACAAGTTAGTTCATAGTTTTAAAAAAGTGCTTAGTTTTGAGTTGAGAGCATGTTAGCCCCTTTTAAAAAATGATTTGAAACATTTTGACTAATGTTGAAATTTCCAGTAAAGAGGAATCTCATAAATGTGCTAATTTAGATGAAAGATAAAAACAAGAAGAAGAACCACAGGATGAATAATTTGTAATGTATATTAATTACTTGTTTTAAATATGATGAGTAAAGCAAGGGAACTCATAGAGGAGATACTGCTATCATTTCTAGCAACTCTATCCTGTTTGAAAGAACTATTTCATATTACATTGTTAAAGCCAAACAAGAACTTAACTACTGTATTCAAAGCCTGAAATAATGACAGTTGAAAGATAACTTATGAATAATCATTTTACATTGATATTTCTCACTTCAAGAATATGTGTGAACAGAATGAGTAAGAAAAAAAGATGGAAGGAAAAGGAATCTGTACGTTGTAGCTTCCACATGCTGATACTGGATTAATTAATTTTCACAACCTGCTGGAATTTTTTTGGTAAGGTTGCTGTTTAAAGTTATAGTACCGAGTGTTGTCCAGGGTTCTACCACCAGTAGCCTAGACCATATTTTAGCTTTTGGAAAGTTTGTGATTTATGTTCAGTATAAAAAGATATAGAGATATAAAGAAGAAAGATAGGGAAAGAATAATTCCCAATTACTCTTCACCATCCTCTAAAGCAGTGTTATCAACATCCACTGAACACTGGAATCACTTAAAGAGTTTTAAATATTGCCGATGATTGAGTACCATCCCCCAAATTCTCGTTTAATCTATTTGGGTGTGACTGGGCATTAAAATCTTTAAAAGTTCCCCCAAGTACTTCTAATGTGCAAATGATTTTGATCAATCCAAAGGAAGTAGGAAGTAAGGTGTAAGAAATGGCTCACAGTTAAACAGTCCTTTTTTAAAAATCACAGATGAATTCAATTAGATCATTTGGTCTCTCTTCCATTAACAGAGGCAGAAATTTTTGCTTATGTTCATTTTAGGCTTAAGGCAACAGATAGAATTGCACTAAAAGCAACGTTTCCGTTCCTTATTTATTATTCAATTATTTAATTCAACTTAATAGTCACTAAATAACCTGTTATCAGCAAAGACCTGATTTAGTGTTACAGAACATTCAAAGGTCAATAAGATCTGACCCCCTTTTTTTTAAGTCCTTACCCGAGAATGTTTTTTCCATTGATTTTTAGAGAGAGTAGAAGAGAGGGAGGAAGAGAGGGAGAGAGAGAAATATTGATGTGAAAGAAACACACCGATTGGTTGCCTTCCACACTCGCCCCGATCAGGCTGGGGATTGAAACTGCAACCCAAATACATGCCCTTGTGCCCTTGACCAGGAATCAAACCCGTGACCCTTTGGTGTACGGGCTTATGCTCTAACTACTGAGCCACACCCACCAGGGAGGGTCCCCTTTCTGAAAGAGCATATAAACAAGTGAAATGTGAGCTAATTCAACTAGAGTCAGAAGTCACAAATAATCAGACCTGGTAAAGAAGCTAATGGCTTCTTAAATAGCAAATGAATGTCCCCAAAGTTGTCACACTAAAGTTGCAACATCAATTTCAAAAACAGCATTAGCCCAAAGACATATATCACTATGTCTGACTAGGCCTAAGAAAGTGGAGAAATGAGCCATTAGCTGATGAGTTAGAGCTCTGTATTGTTTGCCAGACTGGGAGCTGAGGGGTGTTTTGTTTCCAAGCATAGGATCTAAGATCTAAAATAGTCAGTGAAAGGTCTTATTCTCTGGAATTTACCTGTCATAGTGATTCCTAGGTATCAATTAGATTTTTGCAGTTCAAATTAAGATCAGAATTATTCATAATCAATTAAATGAGTTTTTAGATTTGCCTTGAGCTTGTCAGGTGAGTTTTACCCAATAAAATGTGGCTCAGTATGTCAGTATGTGTTCTGTTCTGATTCATGAGGCAGACACACACAGTCTGAGAATGTGAGTGTGTGTGTATTTACATATATGTTTATGTGCAACACTGCATGTGAGGGAATTAGAGCAGAAAGACTCAGCTTTTTCTCCACTCAAGCCTACTTCATCGGCATCAGCCTGCTTTCCCGGGCATTGCCAGAGGATCTGGGAATCAGAATGTCCCTCTGTTCCCATCAAGCTTTGCAAATGTGCAGTCAAAGCTTCTTGGGCTCTAGAGTGGAATCTGTTCTTTTTCTTTCTGACTTAAAGAGCAAGTTTGTAAAAGCTATTCAGCAAATGTTGAAAAGCTTACTCCTTTAGCCATGACAACTTTTAAATTACTTATAAGGACTCTAATTATATCTCTCAGCACTTCCTGTTTGGGGGAAGAGAGGGCACATTTGCATGCGATATTTTCAGAGCCATAACCATTTAAATCATTTCATGGAGTGAGCAGTTGATGGAGAAACAGAGCTGTGGGTTCTCAGAGCTGCTTCCCTTGGCTCCTGGACCAGCGGGTGGAGCGGTTTTCCAGACAAAAATTGTCATCTTGTCTAACCCTTTGGATCCACTTGGCAGTTCTCTTGTGACACAGGAATAAAGGGTATGGAACCAGATCTGATGTCTTCTTTATATGGGTGATTTTCAAAAATTTGGAAGAGTGATGGGTATCAGGGGCCAAAGATTACAAAACTAGAAAAACTGTTCACAGGCAAAGGACAGCCATAAGCAGCAAAATCATCTCATCTCTGATGGTTCAAAAGCATGCCCTTTGGGTGCGCACATGAGATGCAATTTTCTGTTGTTTTCACACCCTTGACAAAACTCAGAAGATATTTTTTATTGTTGTACTTTTTTGGTGCCCTGTCAGTCTGATCTTCCATTCATGAGAAAATCAATGAGCTGCTCTTGCATTTGGTACACAAGCAGAGACATATTATCTAGTGCACAGAATTGGTAAGGTTCTCACTATTTCAAAACCAAGTAACCGTCACAAGTTCGGAGAAGGATGGTGCCGCGGTGATCGTTTTCAGTGGGACAGTGTAGTGACAGGGGCGACGTCTTATGCGGCCACAGAACTTGGAGGTGGAATATGCATTCACCACGCACAGCTGAGATGGAGTTGAGGCAACACACACTCTATTGGAGCATTAGGTGAAACAGAGTAAAGCAAAGTGAGACAGAGAGTAAAGCGAGCCCTCACCACCCGCAGGGTGTTTCCAAGGCGCAGGGGATCTGCGGCAGCGCCTTGGCCTCGGGGGGTCCAGCAGCGTCCCCATCGGAGGGTTCTGGGACCCCTGGGAAAGCTGTTCCTATAGGATTTCTTATAAGAGCTTGATTTATGGGGTTTTCTATAGCAAGGGGGCAGCCTGCGCGAGGTTACCGAAACCACGGGGTTGGGGCGCCTCTGCGTGACCCCATGTGTGCGTTCCAGGGGGGATCGGCTACCGGTCACCCCGGGGGGCTGGAGGGCCCCCCAGCTCGCGGCTGCTGACGCAGGAGTCGGCGCCCGGGGCCGCGGGCAGAACGTCCTAGAGCCCAGTGGGGGGGGGGGGGCACGAAGGGGCGCAAAGGGGCGCCTACCCCCCTCGTCTTACTTAGCGCGGGGCCAGCACAGGTCTCCCCAAGCGCAGTGCGTGTTCATACAGGCTCCAGAATTCACCGGGAGGAGCAGGCGTCCAAGGCAACAAAGATAAACTTCTAGTGGGCCAGGAAGAGGGGTCCGTGCCGAGAGACGCGGGGGCCCGAGGCAGGGCCACAGTCATTCAGGGAGCGGGGCTGCCACGGGGCGGCGCCGGCCGCAGGGGGAGAGCCCGCGCCAGGCTCAGGCGCGCAGGGCTCTGGATGCGCGGCGGGCAAGGCCCGGGTCCGGCCGCCAGGCACCTCGGCTCCCGGAGGCCGCTCCAGGCTCTGGCCGCTCGCAGCCCCAGAGCCCCCCCATATCATAGCAACTTAGGTTTTCAAGGACGGACACCGGATTTCCCTCACGCTTTGCATCTCCTTCCTGAGGAAGAGCTCATTGCCTTCCAAAGGCTCACCTGATTAGGTCAGGCCCACGCAGGACAACTTCTTTCTTCCTTCCTTCCATTTCCTTTCTTCCTTTCTTTCTTTTCCTTTTTTTCTTTCTTTGCTACAGTGAGGTATAACTGACAAATAAAATTGTAATATATTTAAAGTGTGCAATGTAATAATTTGATATACGTATACAATTTGAAAAAATCCCCACCATGTAGTTTACAAACACATCCATCATATTTACCTTTTTTTTTTTTTTTTGGTGATAACCCTATCAGTAAATTTTCAATTATACGCTACAGTATTGTCAACGATACTTACCACACTATTCATTAGATCCTCAGACCTTTTCATCTTATAACAAAAAGCTTATACTCCTTTACCAACGTCTCCCTATTTTCCCCACCCCTCTGTACCTGGCAACCACCATTCTACTTTCTGTTTCTATGAGTTTTACTTTCTTTTTTTGTTGTTGTTTGCGAGTTTTTGTTTTAGATTCCACATATAAGGGATGCCGTGAATGATTTATCTTCTCTATGTGGCTTATTACACTTAGCATAATGCTCTCCAGGCTCATCTATGTTTTCACAAATGACAATATTTCCTTCTTTTTTAAGGCTGAATAATATTCCTTTGTATCTATGTACCACATTTTTTATCCATTTATCTATTGATGAACAATTAGGTTGTTTCTGTATCTTGGCTATTGTGAATAATGCTACAGTGAACTTAGGTGTGCAGATATTTCTTCAAGGCAATGATTTCATTTTCTTTGGATATATTCCCTGAAGTAGGATTACTGGGTCATATGGTACTTCTGTTTTCTTGAGGAACCTCCATACTATTTTCCATAGTAATGGTACCAGCTTACATTCCTACCAACAATGTACAAGGTTCTCTTTTCTCCACATCTTTTGCAGCATTTATCTCTTGTTTTTTTGATAATAGACATTCTAGCAGGTGTGAGTTGATATGTCATTGTGGTTCTGATTTGCATTTTCCTGATAATTAGTGATGTCAAGCACCTTTTTATGTTCCTGTTGGCCATTGGTATGTCTTCTTTGGAAAAATGCCCATTTTTAACTGATTTTGTGCTATTGATTTGTATGAGTTCCTTGTATATTTTGGATAGTAACCCCTTATAGGATATGTGGCTTGCAAATATTTTCTCCTGTCACATAGGTTGCCTTTTCATTTTTTGCTGGTTTCCTTTGCTGACCAGAAGATTTTTAGTTTCATGTAAACCACTTGTTTATTTTATCAAATCCAACAAAATCGTCTATAAGACCAACATCAAGGACTTTACCCCTATGTTTTCTTCCAGGAGTTTTACAGTTTCAGGTCTTATATTCAAGTCTTTAATCTACTTTGAGTTGATTTTTGTGTATGGTATAAGATAGGAGCCAGTTTCATTCTTTTGTATATGGCTTGCCAGTTTTCCCAATACCACTTATTAAAAAAAAATCTTTTCCTCATTGTATATTCTTGACTTTTTTGTCAAAATTTGGCCAAATATGCACAGTTTATTTCTGGCATCTTTGTTTTGTTCCATTGATCTATGTGCCTGATTTTATGCCATAAAATTTTGATTACTATAGCTTTGTAATATAGATTGAAATCAAAAAATGTAATGCCTGGAGATTTGTTCTTTTTTCTCAAGATTGCTTTGGCTCTTTGGGGTCTTTTGTGATTCCATAGGAATTCCTAGAATGTTGAATAAAAGAAGAGAGTGTGCATCATTGTCTTGTATAATGTCTTGTATAATGTCTTGTAAGTATAATGTTGCTGTAAGTTTGTTATATGTGGCCTTTATCATGTTGAGTTATGTTCCTTCTATACCCAATTTGTTGAGAGTTTTTATCATGAAAGGATGTTGAATTTTGTGAAATGCTTTTTCTGCATGCGTTAACATGATCATATGATTTTGATCCTTTATTTTGTTAATGTAACATATTACATTCATTGATTTGCATGTGTTGAACCATCTTTGCATCCTAGGAATAAATCCCACCTGATCATGGTGTCTAATCTTTTAAATGTATGTTAAATTTGGTTTGCTAATATTTTGTTGAGAGTTTTTGCAACTATGTATTTTCATCAGGGATACTGGCCTATAATTTTCTTCTGTAATGTCATTGTCTGGCTGTGGTATCAGGGAATGCTGGTGTTGTAAAATGAGTTTTAAAGTGTTCCCACCTCTTCAATTTTTTTGGAAGAGTTTGAGAAGGCTTGTATTCATTCTTTTTTAAATATTTGGTAGAATTCACTGGAGAAGTCATCAGGTCCTGGATTTGGGGTTCTTGAGAAGTTTTTGATTACTGATTCAATCTTCTTTCTAGTAATTGGTCTGTTCAGAGTTTCTATTTCTTATGATTCAGTCTTGGGAGGCTGTATGTTTCTGAAAATTTATCCATTTTTTTCTAAGTTATCTGTTAGCATATAATTATTCATCATATTTTCTTATGGTCTGTAGTATTTCTTTGTCATCGGTTGTAATGTCTTTCTTTACATTTATTTGGGTCTTGTTTATTTCACTTAGCTTAGCTAGAGGTTTGTCAATTTTGTTTCCTTTCAAAAAACCAGCTTTTATTTCATGACCTTTTCTATTATCTTTTTAGTCTCTATTTCAATTATTTCCACTTGAATCTTTCTTAATCCCTTTCTGCTAGGGTAATCTCTTTTTTATTATCTCAAAGACATCTGATTTGAGGCCTTAATTATATATTCAAAAATTGTTCACCTTTATCACGTAACATATCCTAATCAAGGAGTGACTATACCATTGCATTCATAGGTTCTACCCACATCCAAGGGGAATGGGGTATACAAGGTGAATATACAACAGGGGTGGTAAATGTGGGGGGCATCTTAGATTTTGCCTACTTTTTGCTTTTGTGAGTTAGTGGGCTGATTTTGACCTCCATAATGTCTTTTTCAAATATTTGTTAGAGTCTAAAATAATAATTTTTATTTTCCTCAAAACTTTCCCATCATGTCCTGAAATATGTGCTATCCTGACTTGACTCAGCAGTAAGTTTAACTTTATTTTTTAACTAGGGAGCAGCTGGTTAAGCCTGGGTTTCTATTATCAAAGTAATTTTCTAGTCACATCAGGCATGGATTAATATGTACATTTGAAATAATTTCCTGATTTAAAGCAAATTTAAAAGAAAACTTAAAACTACCCCACAAAAATTAAATTACAAAATTTCTAACACTCTCAATGGATCACATAGCTTTTAATTTCAGCATTTGGCACTTTTGTCATTTGCACATGAAACATAATCATATAGATGAATTTTCCCAAGTAGCAGGAGAAAAACTGGAAAATCCAGTAAAATGGATTTAAAAGTTTATAAGCTGAAACTGCTTAGAAATTAAATTAAATCTTTGATTGCATCTATTTTTGGCCAGATACAAGCCGGGGCACACAATAGAGGCCAGGGCTAAGCTCTCTTGTCCTGACATCAATGAGAATCTTGTGGAGACAGTTTTCCCCAAAGGCAGTGGAGCAAGATGAAAATAATCGACTTCCTCTCTTTCTTGTTGCCATTGAAGGGATCTATGATGTAGGGGTAATTAAGTGTCCCCAGAGAACACAAAGGAATAGAAAAGGCTGGGTGACGGGAGAGTACTTAGTGAATGAGGCAGACAAATCGGTTGGCGCGGCATTGGGCAGTTTTAATAGCAGAGTTTCTAATAGCGAGCCCCCAGAAGGAAGAGAGAAAAGAGGAGACCGTCATTCGCACATGACCTCCATGGAGAGAGAGCAAGTTTGGGGTCACAAGTGTGTTCTGTGCTTTGTCCATTGGAGGGGGGGCTGCACTTCCCAAGCGGTGATTCCTGATTGTTGCTGTCCCTGTGCATTTTCCTTGAGTGGGTTAGACAGACATTTTCCCTGGTTGTAGTAGCTTCAATTTTATATCAGTGAATTGGGCTTGAAAGCATACAGGGTGATAGTTTGTAAATAAAATGCCTAGGTGCAGTTTTTGTTTGTCTGGCATTTACCCTTTTAGGCGTTCTCTGAGCTTCCTGCGCCTGTGGTTTGGAGTTCGACATTAATCTGGGGAAATTCTCAGTTGTTATTGCTTCAGATATTGTTTCTGTTCCTTTCTCTCTTCCTTTGCTTTCTAGTCTTCCCATCACACATGTTACTCCTTTCGTAGTCACCCGGTCATTCTTGGATATTCTGTTTTTGGTTTCAGTCTTTTCTCTTCCTAGTTTTGGAGATTTCTATTGAGATACCCTCAAGCTTCAGGAGTCATTCCTCCACCATGCTTAGTTTATGAACAAGCCCTCCAAAAACATTCTTCATTTCTGTTTCAGTGTGTCTGATCTATAGCATTTTTCAACAAACTTTCTTAGAATTTTCATCTCTCTACTTACATGATCCACCTGTTCCTGCATGTTGTCTGCTTTTTTCATTACTTCCCTTAGCATATTAATCATAATTTTTAAAATTTCTGATCTGATAATTCCAGCTTTCCTTATTTGTCTCTTCAAACTGTGATTTTTGCCTTTTAGTCTGTCTAACAATTTTTTCTGTTCAAAGGTGAACATTATGGACTATAAAAAGATATGCAGTAAATAGGCCTTTTGTAATATAATAACGTTTGGGGGAGAGGATGCCTGCTATAGCCTTATGATCAGGTCTCAGTCTTTTTGTAAGTCTGTGCCCCTGGACTGTGAATTTCATCAGTGCTTCTCAGATTTTTGGGACAACTTGGCTACAGGGGGATCGAGTAGGATATTTCCCTTCTCCAAGGTTAGGTTAAGCTCTGATCAAACCATAGAATGTTAGCCTCTGGCAAAGTAGTTTCTCCTGAGAGCAGGAGATTTTTCTATGATACCATGAGGCTCCTGGAGGTAAAAATCACAAAAGTGTGGGGCTCATCCAGTGACTGGATCCTCCTAGATATTTTAACTCTCAGACTTGTGCACACTAAGCCTTTAGTAATTCACTAATTACGGTTCAGGTTTTTGTACCTAGTGCTGGTTCCTGCAGAAGGGCCCGCTTGTGGGTATCTGCTCCAGTAAGTTCTGATTCTCAGTATCTGCCTTTCTCTCCAGTTTCTGGGTCAGCATTTTGTTCTGTGATCTCACTTCTTGAAGGGATCTAGGAAGAGTTGTTGATTTTTCAGTTTTTCTCAGCTTTTCACTTTTTAGGACAGAGGGGCAACTTCTAAACTCTTGACATGCTAGATCAGAAACTGGAAGTTCCCAACATATTCTTAAAATTAAATTAGTAATTCTTGATCTTGTTTTGCCTTGATGTCCAAAGTTTCTTATTAATGTTATGAGATCTACAAAGAATTAAGCAACAATTTGTTAAATGTTCATAGACTGATTTATGTAAACTTTTATTTTATATTTAAAATGTATGACCAAAATACTACATAGAATGTTAATTTTTCTTTTTAAGAGTACAAATATTAGATGACTTTTTATTAATGAGGCTGCTGATGTATGTGCACATTAAAAATACTTCTTAGTTTTAACCTACATTTTCAAAGAACAATTCATGTTCTTCCACTTTCTCTCTTAGGAGACAAATTTGAGCCAACTGATAAATTATATTACTCTTTAACTAGAGGCAGTTTTCTGTCTTAAATAGATTTTCTGCAATGTGTCATTTATGGTTAAAATATTCTCGAGTTATTTTTTTTCCTTATAGAAACTACTTGAGAATTGCTTCTCTCCTCTATTTATGCAAAATTCATAGAGTATGAAATGTTCTTCAACTACACATTTTCTAAAAGAGAAATTATAAATAGGATCAGGGATGAAATATTTTTTTTTTTTTTTTTTTGAGTGAACAGTACAATAAGTACATGAATAGGTAACTTTTAAAGATGTTCAAATCTAGAAATTTAAAATTGAACTTTGAGGACATCTAGTGTAAACTCTCATACAATTTAAGAATCTTCTCAACTACATCTCTGGGCAAAAATCATATAGTTTTCTCGTAAAATCCTAAAAACTCTTTCATATACAGAGTGGATTTTAACCCACAACATTCAAATGAATCATTAACAGATTGTTTTGGTTGAACACATATATTGAGCGATAGGTGATGGGTAAGAGAAGAGAGGAATAAATGGAGCCGAGACTACAGCTCCTGTCTCCACACTTCTCTTTGGGGTCGCCTTACCATGAATCCAGAACGATACCATCTAGAGTCTGAAAGAAGGCAGAATCTGGGCTCAGGGAACATCATAGGGGCATGCTTTTGGCATTTTTTCATCACTCTTTTGGAGGAAAAAAATGCATTTTCACTAAAAATAGATTGTCTAAAATATATATCTAGACTGACAGATAAGCCTAATATTGTGCCTAGAAAAGGGCCTCAATCAAGGCACCATAGCATTGCATAAAATTATCCTCAGCATGTCATTTTAGTAACACATAGGGTGTTTAAGATGCCTCCAAACAGAGCTTTTCAACAATTCTAGTTGATTGCCTAAGGGAGAGGATCCTAAACATTCTGTCATCCACCTTATAAGGTATTAATTAAACTCCGTTATCTCAGCATTATTCATGTGATGCATTTTAAAATCGTAACCTGATAATCTTACTTTATGTCTCCCACTATCTCTTCACTTCCATTTACATACACTTGAAATGTTTTTAACCCAAAAGAACCTTACGGATTGTTTATTTTGTGTAAGGTAATGGAAGTGCAATGTAATAAACCTAAATTTGATATCAGCATATGAAAAATATTTTAGAAAAATAAGTCTGCTATCCAAATTAACATAATTCCCTCCAAAGTTAAAAAGTATGCTACGGTTATCACAATTTTGTTGCATTTATCTGTGCATTTTACAAATATTTATTGTTGACAATTTTTTGTAAACTTTAAAAAATATATATGTTTTTATTCACTTTAGAGAGAGAGGAAGGGAGAGGGAGAGAGAGAGGAACATCAGTGTGAGAGAGAAACATCCATCCATTGCCTCCCTCATACACCCTGACCAAGGATTGAACCCACAACCTGGCTATGTGTCCTGGCCGGGCATGGAAGCAGCAGCCTTTTGGTTACCAAGATGACACTCAACCAACTGAGCCGCACCCACCAGGGCTGTTGTTGATAACTTTAAAGACTGAGATGGCATTGGACTTAGCTATTTAGAGATTATTGGCCACCTTGACAAAAGTAGTTTTAGTGGAGCGGTCGAGGTAAAAGGTAGTTGGGGTGGTTCAAGAGAGTGAAAGGAGAAAAACCAGTCTATGAGTAGAAGAACTTCTTGAAAAATTTTGACCTAAAAGTAAAGGAAATAGAGAAATGAAGACTAGCAAGTATTTTTTTCTTTTTTTAATACAGAAAATAAGATGGATTTTCCTCTATTTGTGGTTATTTGAGAGTTGTTCTTTTTTTTTTTTTAAGAAACTTTGTTTAAGAATATGTGTGCCAAAGAGAAACAAGATAATATAATCTCTGAAAGTCTATTTTTAGGCCAGGGAAGCATTAGTATCTGAGGGTAATGGGTGATGTAAGTGCAAGAGCAATGGTTTATGGCCCATAAACACAGTATGACCCTATTTCAAACACACTCAGCTTCTCCTTCCTGTGTTTACAAAATATTAGGAGCAAATCCCAAATCTTTGAATGAATCTTAAGAGACAAGAAGGCTGAGACTAGAGAAGTGTTTTAAGTGCAGAACACCCAAGGATATTGAAATTCCCTCACTTTTGTTTAGGTTTTGTGTAAGCCATTCTAGGAAAAATGCAAGCCAAATCTCAGTTAAACAAATGTTTTAATTTTCAGAAGCTTACAAAACTTGAAAGGCCTATTTTTAATGGGAAAAAAAAATTATCTTTGGGCAAAGAATCTGTACAATCTTATGGTGTTGTTATAAAAATTATATAATACTTTTGATAACAAGCAAAGCAGAGAAAGTAAGTTTTCTATAGTTGTTATTAAGTCTTAGTGCCAAAAATTGTTAACTAAAAGAATTCTTCTCACTGTTTCCATGCCTGGAAATTCAAAGACACACTGTCAGGGAATGTAGTACAAGTTAATACTACATAGTAAAGAACAAAACTTTTAAAAATGATTTTTCACACTATTGGAAGCATTAAAATAATTAGATGTAACAACACACTTTTTGGTTCAAATTCTTTGGTTCTCTTTTTCTAACACACATATACAAGCATATACAAACATTACACACACATCTACACACACACACTGCTAAAGCAAAGTTCAAAAAAATCAATAATTTAGTTACAAATGTAGACTAGACAAGAAAGGGAAGAAAACACATTTATGTCAACACTAGAGTATTTTTTATTGTGAAGAAAAGATTAAGACCAAGAAAAAGAAATTACCAAGCATTCAACGAACTGGAGACTGTACTAAAATAGCACTCATTTTGCTGAGGAGAAAAGTCACTCATAACTCAACACGAGCAATTACAATTCATCTCTTGTTTTTATCTCCTTTGAAATGAAATATACTCTATATGTTCTCAACACATGGTAAATGGTATTGACTAATGTCAATAGAGAATAATATGAAAATGCAATCGGCATAATTATGCTGGGAGGAAAACAGCCCCATTGTAATCATGATATATTTTGTACCACCAGGTTTTCCACACTGATTTTCCAGAATATAAAAGCCATTGAAGTGGAGTAAAAATATAAAATTCAATAGTGTGGAAAAGTTCAATTCCCTTAGCATTGGCAAGATGGAGAATAAGTCTGAATTGTGAATGAGAAAGAACATATGTCATTGAAATATTGTCAACTTAATTCAAAGGTGATAGAAAATTGCTGGGCCCAAGTGATTATCTTGAGTATCTACACATATGACTTCGACACTTTAGATTTTCCCTTTTATAATAAAAAAAAAGTTACCCCCATGGTTATGGCAAAAAGAGAAACATTTTTGAATAATTTCAAAGGAAAAAGGCAACTTCTTCAAGAGTTAAGGTCTTAGTGTCCTTAATATACTTAAAGTGTGGGTGGGAGTAAGATTTAAGTCAATAATCTTAGGTGAACAAAGTAATACCAGTGTCTCCACAAAATACATGTTAAAATTATGGCACCAAACTGAAAATTAAAAGATGACTTAAAATAGTCTATGTTTCTTTTAATAAAACTAATAGATATTCATTATAGAATGCATGAAAACTACAGACACAAGGCAAAATACAACCTACTGTAATCATGACATTCATAACACTTAACATTTGATGCATTTACTTAAAGATATTTTCTATTCATGTATATCAACTAAATTTAGATCAAATTGCCACTATGCTGTACACTTGAAACTAATACAAAATAACATTGAATTTAAACTGTAATTTTAAAAAGATCATATTGTAATAGAGTTTTACATCCCATTATTATTTTAATAATATTATGTCATAAGCACTTGCCCTTATTTAATATTATTTAAAAGAAATCTTACACATAGACAATAATACAATATATTTACCAATTCTTTTATTGTTATATATTTAAATGTTTTCTATTTTTAGTATCCTAAATGGACTGAAATTAACATACATATATTTAAGTTTTACTTTGAGTAAAGTGACTTTATAGTTCTACTGATTCAGTTAATAAAATTGTAAATATAGTTCATCAGTGATGAAATAAGTGGTTAAATATTTGTTTATTACGCTTAGCATAACTTCAAATATTTTATGAGTATTAGAGCCTTCAAATAAAGATAAATAAGTAAATTAAAGCAGAAAAAAAATGAGAATTAGGAAGGTAAATGTCAGAGGAAGATAAATATCTGAAATACATAGCATAAGATCTCATACAGTTAATAGAAGTCACAATGTTATTTGGGATTTCCGAATAGTCAAAGCAGAAAGGAAAATATATTGTGAGCCCTAACATCTGTGAGTCCCAATTCTTAAGATTAAAACAATGCAATTCTCAGGGGTAGCTTCACTTTTTCTAGATACTATGACTTGAGCAAAATTTCTTCCGTGGATTTTTATCATATTGATGGAATGGATTTCATTTCTAATAACATTCGTTATTTGATTTTTTTAAGTTAATTTTTTTATTATTGTTCAAAATATAACAGATGTTCCTTTTTCTCCCCATTGACCCCTTCCACTCCTTCCACCCCTCTCCCCAGTCCCTCACCACACCTTTGCTTGTGTCCTTGGGTTGTGCATATATGCATATAAATTCTTTGGTTAATCTCTCCACCTCACCCACCCACCCCCTTCCTTCCCTTTCAGATTCATCAGTCTGATCCATGTTTCCAAGTCATTGAATCTATTCTGTTCATCAGTTTATTAAATTCTTTAGATTTCACTTATAAGTGAGATCGTGTGATGTTTGTCTTTCTCTGCCTGGCTTATTTCACTTAGCATCATTTTCTCCAGGAACATCCATCCTGTCCCAAAGGGTACGAGATCCTTCTTCTTTACAGCTGCATAGTACTCCATGGTGTGAATGTCCCACAGCTTTTTTATCGACTCACCTACTGATGGGCACTTGGGCTGTTTCCAGGTCTTAGTTATTATAAATTGTGCTGCTATGAACATAGGGGTGCATATATTCTTTCTGGTCAGTGTTTCAGGATTCTTAGGATATATTCCTAGAAGAGGAATCACTGGGTCAAAGGGCAGGTCAATTTTTAATCTTTTGTGGAACCTTCATACTGTTTTCCATGGTGGCTGTACCAGTCTGCATTCCCACCAGCAGTGTACCAGGGCTCCCCTTTCTCCACACCTTGGCCAGCAGGAGTTGTTTGTTGATTTGTTGATGGCAGCCTTTCTGACAAGTGTGAAGTGATACCTCATTGTGGTTTTAATTTGCATCTCTCTGATGATTAGTGATGTTGAGCATTTTCTCATGTGTCTCCTGGCCATCCGTATGTCCTCTTTGGAGAAGTGTCTATTCAGCTCCTTTGCCCATTTTTTAATTGGGTTGTTTGTCTTCTTCCTCTTGTTGAGTTGCATGAGTTCTTTGTACACTTTGGAAATTATCCCCTTATCAGATGCATCCTTGGCAAATATGTTCTCCCATACCATGGGGTTCCTTTGTATTTTGAGGCTGTTTTCTTTTGCTGCGCAGAAGTCTTTTAGTTTGATGTTGTCCCATTTGTTTATTTTTTCTTTTGTTTCTCTTGCCCTAGGAGATGTATCAGTGAAAATTCCACTATGTGAAATGTCTGTGACTTTACTGCCTATGTTTTCTTCCAGGATTTTTATGGTTTTACGACTTACATTTAAGTCTTTTATCCATTTTGAGTTTATTTTTGTGTATGGTGAAAGTTGGTGGTCTACTTTCATTTTTTTGCATGTAGCTGTCCAGTTTTCCTAGCATCATTTATTGAAGAGACTGTCTTTACTCCATTGTATGCTCTTGCCTCCTTTGTCAAATATTAACTGACCATAATGGCGTGGGTCTATTTCTGGAGTCTCTGTTCTGTTCCATTGATCTATATGCTTGTTGTTGTACCAATACCAGGCTGTTTTGATTACAATGGCTTTGTAATACAGTTTGATATCTGGCAAAGTGATCCCTCCCACTCTGTGTTTCTTTCTCAACACAGCTGTGGCTATTTGGGGTGTTTTTTGGTTCCATATAAATTCACTATTTTATTTTAACAGAGTTGTTTCTTGTACCATCTCTCCTTGTAGACCAAGCATATAAGGGCAAAGATCAAATAACCTTAAAATACACATTAATGGGTCTATTTGTGAGCCAAATTTCTCTTTGAAATACTTTACAAAATAGTGACCACTTAGCTAAATAAAACTTAAATACATGCACATTTAAATTTTTTAAATTTAATCACATTTGGCTTTAAAAAACTACTAAATTAAACTATTTTGAGCTCTTTATAATGGTGGGGAGTATTTTGACAGTTGGCCTAGAAGTTGTTGTTCTAATAGAGACACAGCATATTGTCTTAGTTCTAAGAAATATTTCTCTTTAAATTATAAATTTCACTTAATATTAAACATAATTTGAGTTGGCTCACAGTCAAAAGCATAAGTGCATAGAACCACTGACACCAAAATAAAATAACATGAGTCATGAAATCATATTAAACAAGTTGGGAACAGATACACCAAAAAGTCAGGCAGAGGAGAGCTATTGCATTAAATCTCCTTAGCAATAAAACAACATAAATATAATTAAGTAACAATGGGAAATATTTGAGTTCATCAAGAAAAATAGACTTTTTATCAAATTTATTTTTATTGTTGAAAGTACTACCGATGTCTCCCTTTTTCCCCACATTGAACTCTCCACTCCAAACATTGCCCCTGGCCTTCAGCACACTATTGCCTGTGTCCATAGGTTATGCATATTTAAGTTTTTTATTAATCTCTTCCCACCTTCCCCTCCCCATTTCCCTCTGACATTTGCGACCACACAATCCAACCTGAATCCTCGATTAAAAATCAGCACCAGATTTCCATGTAAAAAAATAATAGGCTTTTTCCTCTTTGACTATCTAATGAAATATGAATATGGAATAAAGAAAAGATCACCAGAAGAAAAAAACTTTTCAATCCACAAGCAAGAAAAGGGCACAATGGAGTGTGAAACTTACCCACAACCCCAACTTACATGAATGGTACTGAGAGTTGATTAAATACTGATGATTCTCACAAATACCATCAATTAGATTTTGTTTTAAATCCTCACCTGAGGATATGTTTTTCATTGATTTTTTAGAAAAAGAGAAAGGGAGTGCAAGAGAGAGAAACATCAATTGGTTGCCTCCTGCACTCGATGGGGGATCGAACCCTCAACCTGCCTATGTGCCTTGACTGGGAATCGAATCCACAAACGTTTTGGGTACAGGACGACACTCCAACCAACTGAGCCACACCCACCAGGGCTGGTTATTTTAAAAAAAACTTGAATAGAGGAGCATGGTGAAGTGGGGATGAAGTGAATAACTGGAGATGGCTGTTACGGAGCACCATATAGACTCCAGGCATTTTCCTGTAAACTGAAAAAAATGATCCAAAATTGTAGGGTATATATATCATCCTTTTGCAAGTTCCTATCACAACCTCTGTCAAAGTACGAGTCTTAGTCCTTATTAGATAAAAACAACATTTGCACAAGAGTAACAAAATTCTCAAAAAAGCCCTTTCTCTCCAACAAACACTGCATTAAGCTTCAGCTGATGCCTCCTTAACAGGCAACAGAAAAGTAAACAGAACACAACACCTGAGCCCCAAAATGTAGCTCGGCTAACAACCGTGCCAGAGTCAGAGGTGGGAAGGACATCGAGGAGAAATCATCCACAATGTATTCAGAGGAATGAACTCTAGATACAGTAAGCTTAAAGGAAAGGTGTCACAAGCATGCAAAAATACTAAACGACCCTGCCAAAAAGCCAAATAGAACATGTAAAAGACAGAACAGTTAAAAACAAAAAAAAAGAAGTTAGCCACAGGGAAATGTTTCTACTAGAGTTTTGCAGTACTGGAGAAATTAATGAGAATGTGGATTAATACATAAATACTCAAACACAAGATGATAAAACCAGAGAATGAGATAAAGAGATTACAAAACCAACAACATGAATTGAAGGTCAAAATAATACTACTACAAAAGTAAAAAAAATAGAATTAACAAAGTACAGGATAGATACGCTTTAAAACTGAAATAATAACATAGAATGACTGGAAATAATTGTAGTGAATGCAGCCAAAAAGACTAAGCAATCAAAGAAATTTGAGGGAAAATAATAGGTAGTGAGACAAGACAGAAATGAACCAACAGAAAGATACCTGGAGCTCCTAACAGAGAATCCAACCAATTGAGCAGAAAAAGGATGTGTGTATAAATTAACAAAATTCTCTGAGATTGAAGGAATTTCTAAATTTACAGATTAATAGGACTCCCCAACATCTTAGAAAGATTACTAAGAGTTGGTGTATAGTTTGATAACCTGAAATTCAAAACTAAAGACAGAAAAATTCTAAATTGCTGTACTATGAAGGCATTTTAATAGATAGAGAATGACTGCTCCCAAATCCCACTGCATACAAGATCTCACCCGAAATTCCTTAAGTCTGGATTGATGGCAAGACTGCCCCCAAAGGCTATGGAACATTTAGACAACAGAGATCCAAATGACAGTTTTCACAGACAAAATTAGAAAGAGTAGGGAGGGTAGATACTGTGAATTTACCTTTTCCAATTTCTTTACTACTTTCTTCTACTTGGAAAAGCTGGACATCTGGAAACAAGATTCCACAGGAATACTGCTTCTACCACACATGGGCAACTGTGCTAGGTTTATTTTCTTGTGATAAGCAAAAAGAAAACTGGAAAGGCCATGTAAAAAAACTATTTTCAGACATTGGACAAGAGGTGGTATAAGGCTGTGATACTTGACAGAAGGGGAACAAAAGAGATGAGTCCTACATCTTCCTGGTTTTCCACTTGGAGGCAATTTCCAGACTACAGCGCAGGAAAGGGGTTCCCAAAGTAAGTACAATCATTTCTTTTCCTTCACCTACAAGAAGTGACCTCTTAGAAACCTGTTTGCTCTGAGCTTCAATTTGCTCACAATTATAATATGCTAGTATAGAAGTATTGAAAGAATTAAATTGTACATAGATATATAGATAGATATAAACCCAAGTCATCATAAGTGCCCAATAAATTTACCTATTATTATTATTACTAATTAGATAAATCACAATGCCTTCATTTATAGTGAGGTTACCATATTTAATTGAAGAAATTTAGATTTTATGAAACAGAGTGCTATCACACATGACTATAAAACTGGGAGAAGCATGACAAAATACAAATAATTGCAAGTCACAAGAAATGGATTTTTTAAAACAATTAGACTTTTGTGAGATAGAATAAAATACAAATAATAAAAGCTGTTTGCAATTGTGTTGTGCAATTTATGAGCTGAATAGTGAGAGTATTTGCTTGGAAATGGAACCTAACAAGAAAAATTCATACCACATCTTGGAAATAAACTACATGATCTTGAACAAAACCCAGCAGCTGTGAGTCACAACTTGTAAATGAAAATACCAGAGTGAGGAATTTGTGGAAGATCTGTGCATGAAGACTCCTTAGAGACACTGTTCCTTGTTCCTCGTAGCCCAAGGAAGTGAAGTAAGCTCTTCACATATTACTCTCCAGTGTTTGATAATGCTTCACGGACTGAAGAACCTAATCACATGAAAACTTTTATCTTCTAGGTGAGATCATTATCCTTCACAAATGGGTTGCTTGAGAGCAATAATTCAACATTTAATTGTGTTTTCTTTATTTCCCCTCAGAGATAAATCTAAGGAAATCTGAACTGCATTGTTGTTAAAGTTTCACTAGGCCTTAGAATCAGAATAATGTTCTCAAATGACATATTTCCTATTATTAGTCCGCAATATGAGCTTTGAGTATTTGAGAGCAATGTTTATGGGATGTGGTGCCATAAGGTAGCACAGCTTTAACTCTGCACTTCCCTGTGAGGTTCTCACCGCTTTGAAGTAGCTCTGCTCTATGAAAGCAGTAGAGCAGACACATAGTATATGTATTCTGCTGTGGTGACTAAGATCCTAGGACAATCCCAGTGGTTAATTACAAAATGGTTCTAGATTTTCACCCATCCCTTATCCATACCCTTTGCTACATGGCCTTAAAGGGCCCTCCCATTCTGACTCTGGAGTCAGCCGTGTGACTTCCTCAGACAAACACAGGCTTGAAAATCACTTGCACTTGTGGACTTGCTCTCTTGTCTGTCTTCCATGAAAAGGACATGCTAAGACTAGTTTGCTAGAAGACAAAACACGTGGAAAAGAGATGAGGTATCCCAGTCAAGGTCATTCAGGATCACCCAAAATTCAGCCCAAAGTAGACATGTGGGAAAGCTTAGTCAAGACCAGAAGAGCCTCTCAGCCCACAGATTTGTGACTTAAATAAATGCTTTTTGCTTTAAGCTAGTGGGTTTTGGAATCGTATGATGCTGAACATACACAGTGGCTAACTCCCATCAAACCCAATCTCTGCAAACTGAATTAAATAAGAAATACAAGTCAGTTTCTTGGGGTCTTTTTTCTTTTTTAATAATTTTTAATTCTCACCTGAGGATATGTTTTTATTGATTTTTTAGAGAGAGAGGAAGGAGAGAGAGAGAGAGAGAAAGATCAATGTGAAAGAGAAACTTCGATGGGTGACCAGAGATGGAACTGCAGCTAAGGTATGTGCTCTGATCGGGAATCGAACCCGCAACCTTTTTGGTGAATGGGATGATGCTCCAACCAACCGAGCCTCCTGGCCAGGGCTTGGGGTCTTTTTCATCTTCAGAAACTAAGTTCTCGCATGCTGACCTAGCTTACTCAGGTGCTGGTTATAACTCGGGTACTCTGCAATGAATGATTTGGCAGGGCAGATACATACCTCTATTTTTCCTTTGTATATCTTAAGCTTGATTTAAAAATGTTCCAACTGGCATAAGAAAATCTTTTCAAATGGGGCGAAAAATAAGCTGGATTACATTTGGAGAGAGCTGGGTAAACTAAAGCTGAGAGATCTCAACAAATAATCACTAAAGACTGTAAAGAGTAAACCAAATGTCAAAACAATTATGTGGGGTTTGGCATTGATTGAAAGATTTTTGTATCTAAGAAAGAAGCCTTTCTCATTCATAATATGAAGTTAAATCTCCAGTTCCAAAAATCTTGGGTAATCAATGAATATGCCTAAACAGCCAAAAGAAATTTTGTGAATTTAAAAAATAATATCTTAAAATTAAATGCTGTAGTTGAAGTATGCTGAGTATGCACTGGCCCACAATTTATATAATTTTAATACTTCACCTTGTAGTGTTTATAGTTCATTATTTTACATCTTTGGTATTTATCTTTTAAATATAAAGATGGATGATATATTCAGTATTAAAGTTAGAACACATCTCTAGTAAGTACAAAACACAAGAATTTGCGTTCATGTTCTGTATATAAAAGATTATAGGCAATTATATTTCTCAAATTATTAAAAGTCTTATTAATTTTTATTCCCTAATAACTACTGACTTTCATTTCTAATATGGAAGTACCAAAAAAAGAGAAAAGAGAAAAGGAAAACAACAGGAGCCTAAGAAAAATTCCTGTAGAGACAGAGAAAGTAAACATCGTCCTGTAGACTCAGAGGAAATAAAAGTTGGCATTTAAGAAATTTGAAACAATCCATGTTGTCTTTAATGAATAAAGTAAATACCTCAGAAAATAAAATGATTACATGTTCCTATTAGGAAAAACAACATTAAAACTGTGTCTCACATGACTGAGAAGGTAGGATATCAAAACTGCAGCAAACTTTGAATCTAGTATAGGAATAGTGTAAAAAAATTATGAAAATAATTGCAAAACTGAATTCAAAGATTTCCCTCAAAATACAATATGTGATAAAAGTAGAGTTTCCTGTTAAAAAGTATAAAAGCCAAATCATATAAAGATCCACTGTAAATAATACACACAAATATGTGTTTATATAAACAAAAATTTACAAATTAAAAATGGAAAATGCTAAAACTAGTAGATAATGGAATAAAAACAGTCCTTATATAAACCTGAATTAATTATACTTAGCTGAAATTACTTCAAATCATTGGGAAGATGAATCACAGTTTTTAAAATAGTGCTGAGAGGCCTGATCCAAAATTTGGGGGAAAGAAAGTAAGTCAGATTCTTACTTCACAACTTATACAGGAATAAATTCCAGAAGAATATGTTGAAATGCTAAGAAGGCAGGAGGGCAATAATAATGTAGCTGAGTGTTTTACAATATCGGAGAATGGCAAACAACATTTCTAAAGATAAGTTGCAAAAATGGCTGTTAGCTATTCAGAGATAAATGTTTAATTTCATTAGTAGCAAATACATTTTCTAAATCAATAAAGAACACATAAAACTATAGAGAATAATAAATAAGAGAAAATTTATACGCAAAGTGTCTCATCATCATCTCTCTTTCCATCCCCACCCACCCCACACACAGCCCCACGCATGAAACCTCTCTAGCAATCAAAGAAAGAAATGCCAAATATAAAGAACAGTACAACATAGTTTTCACTTAAGGTCTAAAATGTGCAAGTGGCGTTGGTAAGAATCTAAGAAACTGTGATTTTATATTACTGTGAGGGAAAATTTGTGGGTATTTTCTTAAGAACAGGTGAATAATCTCCATAAAGAATAGCTTCCTAATTGTGCATACTCTTTGACAAGCAGTCTCACCTTTAAGATTTTATTCTAAGAAAGCAATTGTGACTATATACAAAGATTTATTATCAAGGATATTCTCCACAGTCTACACAACAAAGAACATAAGCAATAATAAAAATTCGCTTTTTCAAAACTAAAGCCATATAAAAAATACTGTAGAGATACTGAAATCATATGGTATAAAACTAATAAGTGATATGGAATACTGACCATGACCAGTTCTTTTTAATCCTCACCTGAGGATATGTTTATTGATTTTAAAGAGAGGATGGGACAGAGAGAGAGAGAAATATTGATGTGAAAGAGAAAAACATGGGTCAGCTGCCTCCTGACTGAGGACTGAACCCACAACCTAGGTATGTGCTCTGACCGGGAATCGAACTCGCCGCCTTTCGGGGTATGTGATGATATTCCAGCCAACTGAGCCACCTGGCCAGGGCTGAACTATTTTTAATTTTAAACATTTCTAAAAATAGCATATGCAGTATAACCCTCTGGTTATATATTTAAATAGTAAATGTATTAAAAATACAGAAATTATAGGCACACATTTAGTTAATTACAGGTTTTTCTAGGTTGTAATTATTTTTTTGACTTTTCGATCTTTGTATGTCATAAATTCTCAAAAATAAAAATATAACTTCTGTTAAAAAGTTATGAGTGAATTTATGACTGTGTAATTAAGTTCTTCTAGGTATTTATCCAGAAGAAAATACCAGAGGTGCTGAGAATTACTTGAAGATAATATTTTTGCCATGAGAATATACATAATAGCCAAAATTTTTAAATATACTCAATCCAGGAATTTATTACATAAATTATTCTAGCTGTCAGCTGTGGATCCCTCGGTTTTCGAATGTTTCAGAACTTGAAGGGTCTCAGGAACGGATTACATTAGAAAACCGAGGTACCACTGTACTTTGGAAAATGCTAAAAAGATGAGAATAAGATAAAAAATTATTATACATTGTATGATCTCAATCATATAATCAAGAAAACATGTGTGTGTTTAAAGAGAAATGTTCAGCTATTAGTAGAAGGTGAACCAGGAGCAATAGTCAGGCAACTGTGTCTGATCTTTGAATGACAGGGCTTGCGCACACTTTCTAAATGAACAGTAGTTTCTAAATTTTCCACAAGGAAGGTATATTTGTGTATATTTGTGTGTGTGTGTGTGTTCAAAGAAAAACTTCGAATCAGAGGGAAAATGTGGAAATAGTAAGAGAGTACTCACATGTTTTAAATGAGTCTAACATTCCAGTCCTAATGTTTACACCATGAAGTGATGACTCACCAGTTTCATTCAATAAATCACCCACTTAGAATAATTATCAATGATAGGAGAGGTAAAATAACACCAGAGACTAAAGGATATTTATTATTGTTAATTTCCAACCTGAACAGAGATTTCCAGCATGCCAGGCACTTGTATATTAAACTCTGTCTTGATCTACTTCTTTATAAATAAGATTCCCATTATTATATATTGTATATTATAGCATACTTACCAAATTATCAGATGCACCAATGTATTAGTATTTGATCTAATACTTTATATTACAATAATTTCCAATTTCCAATATAATGGAGCAGTGAGATGAAACTAATAAGATAAAATTTGACAAGTAAATATATGAAGCCTTAGAATTAGATTCAAAATGTATCAGCACAATTACATGATGAGAAAACCTGTTTTAACAGCAAGTTGTTCCAATAAAAAACCCTCAAATATTGTCATTGAGGTCAAGCCAACTGCCAACAAGACAGTAAGCCTTTTCCAAATTAATGCAATCTTACACTGCATTAATGGAAACATAGTGTCCACACAAAAAAGAAATCCCATCATATTTTGCAATACCTATTTTGCATGTTCTGTTCGAAGAACAATTTAGGACACTTTGAACAAAGGAGAAACACCAGGATGACAAATGTTTTGGAAAAATATTTGCCAGGAAAGTTTGTAGGAACCAAGGGTGTTCAAATGGAAAAGAGAAGATTTATGTGAAACAGTGTCTACTTAAAATATTAGAAGTTTTGTCCAATGACCACAATGATTACACATTCCATGCAGTCCAGGGAGCAAGAGTAGGAAAAGTGAAAGGAAGATACAGAAAAGCTGACTGCGCTTCAATATGAGAGAGAACTTTCAGACTGAGGCACTGGGACACTTTGAATCCTCCCTGCACCTCCACAATACTTCATTGTGCCCTTAGCTGCCCGGTGACATGGGTGACAAGCCCAGATGAAAGGGATTATTAGGCTTCTTCAATCTAGGGGAAAAACCATTGGGAGATGATACAGTCCACTTCAAGTTTACAAAAATGTGTTCGCTAAATCTCAAAAAAATGGAACCTCACCTCTGAACTACTAATTTTAAAGATGAAAAGTGACAGTTTAACAGAAAGCATTTTCTGAGTATAGAGGATGTGCCAGGAATGATGCCAAATGCTTTACCTAAATTGTTTCAGTTACTTCTCATAAGAACTCACTGTGCTAAAAGTTATCTCTGTTTTATAGATTCAGAAAATAAAGCTGGGAAATGTTTTTAAAATGTATCTTTTAACTTACAAATTTCAAGAAATATTTAAAGTTATCCTTCAGTTTTAGAACTTTAAGCTAGTAAGAGCATTCCATTCCCAGGTCTGTGGCTTCAATTCCCATGTTCTTTCTATTTCATCATTGCATCTTGTTGGCACATAGGAGGTGGAATCAGAAAATATATTACTGGCATAGGCAAAAACATGAAGATAATTTTTGAAGAAGATAATGGAATCCGGAAAACAGAGCAGTGATTTATTCTCTGCAAGAAGTTTCTGGAGTTCAAGAAAGTGACCTTGAGACTTTTACTTTTTTCATATTCTCAGAAATAGCATGTATAATTCTACTTACTAGGCACTTTATATCGAATACTTTTTTACACTGAAGCATAAAGCATCTTTCTAAGAGAATCTCAAAACTCTGTTTATTGACACGTCTGTATATTTACCATCATAAGCCATCTTGACCCTTCAATTGCCTTCAGAGTCATACAAAGGAAGTATAAGTTAAGGTTAAAAACAGATTGATTATTATTAGTTATATTCTATTATGTCCTTATTTTTTTACTGTGTGCAGCTTGACTTTTTTTTTTTCTGGTAACCAGATTACTTCATTCCTCAATTTTGCAAAATAACTCAAAATTATTGTAGTATTTTCCCCAGCAGGAAGCAAACATACCAAACTCTTTACTTCAAGAAATAGAAGTGAAAAATAGATAGTAAAAAAAAAAAAAAGCACAATTAAATTGAAAAATATAGAAAAATTCACAGACAGAAAAAGAATATGTTGTGATAGGAGACCAGGCTATTTGAGCTATATTTTTAAAATTGAAGTGATGATAAGGCCAGCCAGACACATCCTTGGTCAGAGAAAGAAAACGTGATTGATAGAATAGTTTGGACCTGACCAAGCGGTTTATGCTATGCTCTTACTTGTGCAGATACGCTGACACTTGAAGATCCAGCCAAGTGTCACATGCTAACTCCTAACAGACTTCAAGGTCATGGGAACACCTCTGGGGAACACTCGTGGTCTCTAAAAGCAACACCAAAATAAACCACTATTCTTGAGAATTCTTATTGATGAGCTGGGAATACATACAAGCTCTTGTGATTACCTCCATCCTGTCATTAGATTTTCCCACTTAAACAGGAGAACAGTTTACCTAAGGAAGGCCTTGGTTTCAATCAAGGGTGTGGGTTAAAGGAGACTTTGGGAAAGCTTGTTATCTATGATTAAGGAGTTTTAGAAAGTAGAATTTAGAGATCAGGACTGGGAGGCAGTTCCAAGAGGAGTAACATAAGGACAGACAGATCAGGGGTTGGAAGCCTAAAGGTTTCTAAAGGTGAGGCTGTGGCAAAGAGCAGATGATTTGAGGGATTTATATACTGGGTGGTGACCAGAAACAATAATAATATGAATCCTAATGGATTAAATTTACCACAGTATTGCCAAGTGATTTGATTCCAGCAGTCTGTTGCTGGGTGGAGTGTAGCATGGGAAGCACCAAGGTCCTTCCAACATCAGCTGTGCTCTTGCTCACCAGAAGAATCCATGTTTCTGTGGACAGAGAGACTCAGTTTCCTTGGGAGGACTCAGCAATGATCTGGATTGACACAACTAGTCATATACTTATCTCCCTGCTTTGGAAACTTCATTGATATCTCTCTCAACCAATGGTGAGGTCAGAGAACATTTTGCCTTGTCTTTGTGCCTCTAGTACATGGTAGGTGCTCAAAAGTATTTACTGGAGCCCAGCCGGGCGTGGCTCAGCGGTTGAGCATCAACCTAGGGTCCAGGCGATCAGGGTTCGATTCCCGGTCGGGGCACATGCCCGGGTTGTGGGTTCCATCCCCAGTCAGGGGGCGTGCAGGAGGCAGCTGATCAGTGACTCTCTCATCATTGATGTTTCTATCTCTATCTCTCCCCCTCTCCTTTCCTCTCTCTGAAATCAATAAAGATTTTTTTTTTTTAAGTATTTACTGGATACATCACTGAAGGTGAAAGAGAGGTAAGATGTGAAGAATTCAGAGAACCACAACTCCTCACGTCAAGACTGCAGAAAATAATGACACTCACAAATAGGAGAGATTTTTGAAAGAGCCCCAATAAAAATTGAAAAACAATGGTGAAAGGCATAGGTCACACAGTTAGGAATGGTGGTATTTTAAGGCATTAGTAATTAAGGATATGGCATTATTTTGAAGTGAAGGGTGTTTGCTCTGGGAGAATCTTCTCAGATGGAAACTGATACCAGGGCCTGTAAAACAGATTCCAGTTCAAGTTTGGAAGTTTCACTAACAAATCAATTAATACTGTGGTTGTGGCAGATAAATTCAAAAGGAGATTGATGCAAGAGAAAGTTCTTATTGTAGTTAGTCTTTCTCCACCTAGCTTTCTTGCCCTGCTCCCACTTCTCCAAATAATAACTGTTTAAACGAACCACATCACCCAACGGTACATACTTCCCTAAATGTTCTGTCTTAAATTTGCCTACAGTGAAAGTACATCTGCCACATCTCTCCCTCCCAATGGTAGTAAACATTTCTTGCCTTTTCAATATATAAATCCACTATAAAATCAGCCTCTCGAATGATTTGGAGGCAAACAGGGGATGGTATGTGATTCATTATAAATGACCCTAACAATTTGACCAATGAACTAATACTCTATTATCTCAAGTTTTCCTTAAGTGTAAAAGAAGGTTAATAAAAATACCCACCCTCCTCATAGGAGATAATATGTGGGAGAACAGCCCCAATTAAATGTTAGCTGCTATTATCTCGCTGTTCACACTTTACCACCTACAGCAGCAATTTTCAGCCGGCGTGCAGCAGAGCACTAGTGTGCCACAAGAAGTTTTAAAACATGCAATACCTGACTATGCAGTCAGGGCACTGCCCTTTTCCCCTGAGATTGTCAAATAAGCAAAAATGACAACAGCCAACACCACAATAGCCGTCCAGTGTGAATGAGTCAAAATTATACCTTTTTTTTCAGATGGGCAAAAATTATATTTTTTGGTGTGCAGCAGAATTTTAGTAATTAGTTTATGCGTGCCATGAGATGAAAAAGGTTGAAAATTGCTAACCTACAGAAATGCATGTCGATCCCTGTCATTCCGTCTGCACAAAACTCCAGATACCTACTATAGACACTGACTCTTGACCAAGGGTTTTAACCGCAAAGCCATTCAGGAAAAAAATTACACATGAAACACCAATTTTTATAGAACTACGGGGGACAATAAAAATTTTGTTTGCAGTCAATTACTTGGAATTTGCCATCTTTGCCATTGGCAAGCATGCAAACATTTAAAAAGCATCTAATGAGAGCAAGCGATTGCAGGGCATCTGCACACTGCTCGATTGTTCCCTGAGGTGCCCTAAGCGCCCCCCCAGGCCAGGGCCTCGGGCGCTCTCAAGAGGAAGGGCATCGAGCTGATTCTCATTCAGGGAAGAGGCCCAGAGGCTCTGACCTGGGAAGGAGCAGAGCATCTTTCAGGTGGCAAGATGAACATGGCAGTGGAAACCTAAAATGAAAGCCTGGCCAAGACAAGCTTTTAGTTTTTTCTTTTGTATTAAAATAATCTCAACTGTGAAACAAGTTTTAAGGCAGAAAACGGACAAATCTGAAATATGCTTATTTACTTGATCTCATCCTGAACCTCTCCGTCACTGACCCGGAGCATTTCTCTCTCCTTTGTAGATTTAACTCTATGCACCCTGTTCCTTTTTTCATTCATTCGCTTTTAAAATGTAATTATTTTATTAATTCGATTTTATGCGTTGCATTAGTTGTAGTATTAACACTCATTAAGCAATTACTGTGTTCATAGTAAAAACTTTACAGTAATTATCTTATTTAATTCTCCTAACAACTCTGTGAGAGAGGCTCTTTATTATTCCCATTTTACAGATAAGGGAGCTAAGACTCAGGGAGGTCACATTGCTTGCCCAAGTTCACCCAAATAAGCTAGTCACAGCAATTTAAACCAGGTCTGTGGAGCTTCAGAGTCTGCATTCTTAAGGTTACATTAAGCTGCCTCGGTGTTGGGGCTCTGCACTGAAGGGGGATGATCCTACAGGGAACACTGGGCACCACCTGTCCTTAAAAATAACATCTTCTTCATAAGAAACAGTACAGAATAATGACTATGAATTCGGAATTGTTCAGTTGTGTTTTCCATAGACAATAAATTTGAAGCCCAGAGATTTTCTGTGACATAACCAAGGGACACCCAATCAAGACACATTAGGCTGTTCTCTAATCCCCGGTATGATAAATTTTTTACTAGATAATAATCCTTTTAAAGAAAAATTTATCAATTGAATAAAAACCTTTATAACATTTTTTTGTCATGTATCTATCAAAAATAGCTTGTGTCAAGGTGTTGTTGGGATGTGAACCCTCTGCAGCAGAGATTTCTGCCTTTCCAGAGTTAACTTTTCCTGGTATTGAACATGTTCCGTCTGTGGTAGGCAACTTAATATATAATAACTCGCTTTTGGTTTATCTTACTGAAAGAGAGTGAAAGAATATTTGTCTTCTGGTGAAAATCACACACCGGTACATTTCAATCTTCTTGTTGCCTATCTCTATGAGGTACTTTTTAAAATTATGTTTGTAGATTGGTTGGAAAAATAGAAACAAAGGTGGTGGACTGAGGATGACATAGACAAGTGAAAGAGTTGGGAAAAACAGCTCTCTCACATAATTTTCACTCTTTCCCTTCCCTTTTTCCACTGAGGAAGTTCTCTAGTTTGTGATTAAATAAGGTTAGAATGTCGACTAAATACAGAATATAAATTTCACCCTAGTCAAGCTTAAAATCCAGACACTCATACCTCTTATTCAAAGATTTAACTAAACCCTGCCACGAGCTTTGAAGATAGCCTCGCTTTGCTCAGGAGACAAGGCAAGCCTTTTAATGAACTCACAGAGTAGAAAAATGCCACCTTGCAAAATGTTGTCCCAGGCCTCAGAATTTAAACTAAATTTTATTCTTATTTTACTTATTTTTGCTATATTTTCCATATTTTACATGTCATCAGTAGGGCTTGCTATTTATTTTTATATATTATATTTATGTAGTTCTTTGTAGTTAAAAAATTCAAGAATGTGGGTACACAGTTTAAGGACATAATATCATATATCCTTTCTTTGCCCAACAAAGAATTTGGGGCATTACAATAGGAAAACAAAAATGGAACCTGGAAACCTAGGACAGCCATCTTCAAGTAATTCTAACAGTCAATCTTAAGGAATAGTACTTAACACTTAGTACTTTTTAGATGCTTCTAGCAATTATTAAACAGAAATGAGAAATAATCCAATTATAAGGTGATTCAGAATAAATGGTAACGAATGAACAGAACCTATGAAAATGGCTGTTAAATGCACGCTTAATTAATGAAGCATTTGCATTTATGGGAAAGGTTAGATGACTTGACTTTAATAAAATTGTTATAACAGAGCACATATTTGGTAGTATATATTTTTAATGTACTAGTGTTACTGAATTAAGAAACAGAATTTCCAACACTTCATATGAATTACTCTCATCTACAGATTATGCATGACTAGAAAGTACATGAGAAAGTTGCAGAAATGTTACTGGTGAATTTCATTTCTTTGCTAAGAAAAAGAAAGATTGTGAATTTAAAAAACTGAGTGTGGAATTTAGAGAACTATGGAATAGGTGCCAGGGGAAGCAAAAACAGATCTTTTCAATCGGATTACAAATAATGACACAAGAGCCCATCTGCCTCAGCTTTATGGTGGAGAGTGCTGTGATTATTTGATGAGGAGGAGGGAAAGTTTGGTGGGATGAAAAGATGGAAGAAAGCCAGGGAAGCTGGCTGTCTCCAGTTCAACAAGAAAATGTCAAATTAAATGTGTGTTCTCTTCCTGAAAAACACCCGCCCTCATTATACATCCATGTGTTCATGACGGATGCAAATGAATTTTGCAAGTACTATACAAATGAGTTGCCTAATGATGTTAGCCTAGTGAGAGCCAATCCTTAGTAACAGACAGAATTATTTTTTAGCCATTGCACGTCTATAGATTCAATCTTCCTTTCCTGTTTACTATATTCCAATTTCAGCACTGAATTACTAGAATTGGGGCAGTGGTGGCCTTGGATTGGAAATAATTTGAAGTCTGGCTATTATCTTTAGGGGGAAACTAGTCCACTGCTACTTCCCTAAGGCAAACACATCTGTGATTTAAGCTAATCAGTCCCTGCATGTCGTTGCTTCATGTAAACAGGGCGAAAGTGGCATGTCTTTGCAATGAGAAGCTGTAATGCTAATGAGAATATCATTTTGAGTAAAGCTCACTTTGTCTTGTAAAATATTTGCACATCAATTAATAATTTTTCAACTGAATAAGTGTTTTTCAATTAGCATATGCAGATACTTTAATATATTGTCCATCGCATCTAAACTCTGGTGTACTGTATAAATTCTACCATTTTATTTTATAAAACTGAGGAAAATTTGCCCTGGCCAGTGTTTTCATTGGTTAGAGCATTGGCCCATGGACCCGAAGGCTTGCAGGTTCAATTCCAGGTCAAGGGCTTGTACCTGGGTTGCAGGTTCCATCCAGGTGCATGCGAGAGACAGCCAATCGATGTGTGTCTCTCTCACACGAATGTTTCTCTCTCTCTCCCTCCCCCCCCCTTTTCCATTCTCTCTAAAAATCAATGGGAAAAAAATTATCCTTGGGTGAAGATTAACAACAACAAAAAATGAGAAAAAATTTTTGAAGCAAAACTGAGAAAAGCTTGAATTCTTGTTTTAGTGGCTTAAATCAGAATTAAGGTTTATAAAAAAGTAATTGTTATTTTAGTAACTACTAATGTAAACCTTAAAATAGCAGCATCGTAAAAGATTTAACATTTAACACAAAGAAAAACATTTAAAGTAGATAGTTCAGAAAATTAACTAACATTTAATCAAAATCACAAATGCTTAGTAACTAGAGAAAGTAATGATGACAACAAATATGAATGCAAAACATCAAATAAAAAACTTTACAAAGTATAATCCAAATATTTTTTTAATTGGAGTTTGAAATAGTTAAAAATTTTTAGTTCCATATTTACTCACAATTATCATCATATATCTATCTTAATAATTTAGCTAGTCTTTCTTAGCCATGTATTTATTCCAATTATTAATGAAAAATTACACAATAATAAAAATATTTAGTAGCAACTGTAACATCATATAGCCCATTATTTAATCTTTAAGAAAAAAAATAAAACCTTTAGGTTAATTTGATCTGGGTCCTTTTGTTGTTTTCTTCACAACCATGCAACAAAGTATGGTCCTGTAAATGTAAGTGCCAATAAAATAGTCTCTCATTGTTCTTTATTGAAATTAGTGATGCATAATAATGCATGTCATTACTGGTAGTGAAAACCATTGGAAAAAACATTATTGCATTTTAATGAATGAGTTAAATGCCTGGGATTGCTGAGTATGATAGAGGAATAATTATCTGGGAAAAATTAATTCTGGCATTTGGTAATTACTAATAGAAAAATTGCAAATTTCACTAAAAGAACGTTTTGTCTAAAATATTTTATGTTATGTCAAATGCCAGCACCACAAATCACATTGTATATAGAAAATATTTTATTACACAATCATAGACTACTCTCAGTAAAGGAAATATTTCAGAAGACTTAAAAAGCATCTTTATCCAAGTAATAATGGCATTCTTATCCAAGTAATAATAGGTATAAAATGTATGTCCACATTTTAATATAGTATTAACAACTATATTTTATATCAGAGGTAAATATTCATAACCATGACAAGATTACCTGAGGAATTATTTTTACTGTATATAGTTTTAATATATATCTGTGATAAGAAATAAATTAAAACTTTATTGATATTTTTCCTGAAGTTATGAGGCCAATAAAATGGCATTTTGAAAATTGACTCATCATAGATTTAACCTGATTTGATATTACCAAATATATGTGGTAATATTTTGACTTTTTTACTGTATTAACATTTATACTAATGGTGCAAAATCAATAATTGTCAAAAGTGCTGGTGTCTTCGCAGGAATCAAGGCAGAGACACCAAAACATACTTAGCAGTCATCGTGTTCTTCACAGTTTCCTAAAGAAAGTTTTAATAAAGCAGTAAAATGTGTTAATTTTATTAAATCTTGATCCTTGAGTATACATCCTTTAATGATAAAATGAGAAGTAAGCATAAAGCACTTCTGCTACATGCGATAAAGTACAATGGTTGTGTTGAGAAAAAGCACCGTGTGATTGAGTCGAGAGTAGAACTAGCCACTTTTATCATAGAACATAGTTTTTACTTGAAAGAACAGCCAGCAAGCCAACTATGGTCTTTCAGAATTGGGTATTTGAAGAACCAAGACAATTTTGAAAAAGAACAAAGTTGGAGGATTCATACTTCTTGATTTCAAAACTTACTATAATGTTACAGTAAATAAGTCAGTGTGGTACTGGCATAGAGATGGACCAAAGAAATAGAACTAAGAAGCTAGAGATAATTCACACACTTATGGTCATTTGACTATCTTCAAGTGTGCCGTGGAAAAACAAGACCCTTTTCAACAAACGGTACTGGGAGAACTGGGTATCCACACACAGAAGAGTAAATTTGGAACCCTGCCTCATGTTACATACAAAAATTAGCTTTAAATGGTTCATATGCTTATATGTAAAAGCTAACACTGACATAGACTTAGAAAATATAGCAGTAAATATTTGTGACCATAGTTTAAGAAACATTTCTTACATATGACACCAAAAGCAAAACTGACCCAAAAAAAGATAAGTTGGGTTTCATTAAAATTATAAACTTTTGTGCTTTAGAGGATACCATAAAAAAATGAAAAGACAATTTACAGAATAGGAGAAAATATCTACAAAATCTGATAAGTGTCTAGTATGCAAAATATATAAAGAACTCTTAAAAGTAAACAATAAAAAGATATATCCCAATTTTTAAAATGGGCAAAGCTTCTGATTAGACATATCTCAAAAGAAGAAATCTAAATGGCCAATAATGCCCATTAGGGAAATGCAGATCAGAACCACAAGATCCCACTCCATAGGTACTAGAGTGGCTACAATAAAAAAGACAGGTTATCACAACTTTTGGCAAGGGAATAGAGAAGCTGAACCTCCATACATTAGTTTTGGGACTAAGATGTAAAATAGCATGGATGCTGAAAGTCAGGAAATTCTTCAAAATTTTAAACATAGAATTACTATATGATCCAGCCTTCTATTCTCAGTTGTATAGCCAAGAAAATTAAAAATGTATGTCCACACAAAAACATGTACATGAATGTTCAAAGCAGCATGATTTACAACAGCCCAAAATGGAGCCAACCAAATGCCTATCAACTTGTGAATAAACAAAATATGGTATATTCATACAATAAAATTTTATTCAGCCATACAAAATGAAGTACTGAGTACATGCTGCACCATGGGTAAATCTTGAAAACATTAAGCTAAGTGAAAGAAAACAGTCACAAAAGACCATATATTATATGGTTTCATTTATATAAAATGTTCAGAATGGACAAAACCATAGAGACAGAAAGTAGACGAGTGGTTTTGTAGGATTTGGGGGTTGTGCAGAAGTGGGGAGTGACGGCTAATGACTGTGAGGCTTCTTTGGGGAGTGAAGAACTGTTCTAAAATCTATTGTAGTGGAGTCGCCCACTTCTTTGAACATAGAGCAAACCACTGAATTTTCAATTGGTAAATGTTGTAGTATGTGAATTATAGTTCAATACACTGTCTTTTTTTTTTTTAATAGATATTGGCAGACATTTTCTTTAAAATGAATGAAGTGAGCCTGTCACTTCTAGGAAAACAACTGATGGAATTTGTTGCCAATTGTATAATGAAAACTTTCACAAAAAATTAACATTAAAAATTAATATTAACATTGCCACCATTTGCTTAACAGCTTCCCAGTATTCATGTTTTTCTAAGGGGAGCAGTGGGAAAATTTAAAAATGTGTTTTTAATATTTATGAACTATTTCAATACTGCACACTCATGAGCCAATATTTTTCAAATGACCAATGAATGGTGTTACAAAATCATGCATGCGTGGGTAAAAGATCTATTTAAGTACACAAGAAGCCAATGGATTTAAAAGTAATAGAGTAAGAAAAGTTTATTGATAGAGTATTAAACATTTATTAAAAGATATGGTTTCTTTGCTCAATCCCTCCACCCCCTTCCCAACACTATCTATGATACTGTCTATTTTTCTTGTTAGGATGGAGAAAAAAAAATGGAAAGAACTCATGGACACAGACAACAGTGGGTGGGAGATGGGGGTGGAAGAGTGTATCGGGGGATAAATGGGGATAAAAAAATAAGATAAAGAAAAAATAGAAAAGATACAGCTTGAAATCCACATTGCAATTAATCTTTAAGAAATTACCGCTTATCGAGTTTTAGAATAGTTTTAAAGAGGAATTATTTGAAAAAGCAATTAATGTACTCCTTTTTAAATTCAATAACCAGGTGAGGCTGAATTTCTTTCTATACTTCAACCAAAAAAGCATATTATAATGGGTTGACTATATACCAGATATGAAATCTAATTGGCATCTACTAAGCTGTATCTTAAAGAGATTAGAAAGTAAAACAACACAATTTTTCTCACCAATGATTTCATTGAAAAATATATTTTTCATTAGAAGTATGTTATTTATGTGAATAGGTTTAATATTACTATTTTTAAATGAATCAGCAAATATTTCAAATTTTTCTCAGTTTAATTTCTAATATGGTAAATATTTATAAGTATAGCAAACCTAAACCAAAGCTCTTTGAGATCCTGAGTAATTTGTAAAATGTTTGAAAACTGCTGCTCTGATCTCTCCCTTCACTTTCAAGAGGGGGAAAGGCCTCTCCAGGTGTTGTTCTCAGGGGTTTAACATACAGGTAGTTTGCTAGGTAAACAGATCAGATGATGGAATATCTGGAAGCTTGGAGTTATCTTTTAAGCTTTTAAGTCCAGTTTTTATGAAAGAAAGCCACATGTTTTTATGGATAATAAATAATAACATAAAAAACTTTGCTGCTTAACAAAGTTAAACAGACAGTTGGACATGTAGTTATAATAGCCCGGCTTAGGAACCCAGCAAAAAGATAGAAAAAAAGACCATTACAGAGACATTTCAAAAAGAATTTTGACAGTATGTCAGTGGAAATTGTGAATTGACGAGATATGGGAAAAATATGGATTTAGTACCTGGAAAAACATTTTGTACCATTTTGACAAATACCTTGAAAAAGGAGAGGCTTTTTCATAATCATGACTTTCAATTTGGAAGAAATTCTAATGCAAAATGGATCCATCACTCATACCCAGCGGGTGTGGCTCAGTGTTTGAGTGTCGACCTGTGAACCTGGAGGTCATGGTTTGATTCCTGAGCAAGGCACATGCCCGGGGGGTGCCCGCTGGATCCCCGGCAGGGAGTGCGCGGGAGGCAGCTGATCAATGACTCTCTCTCATCATTGCTCTTTCTGTCTCTCCCTCTCCCTTTCTCTCTCTGAAATCAATAAAAACATATTTTTAAAAGACAAAAACAAATAAAACAAAATGGAACCATCATTCAAAAAGGTAGGAATAAATAATAAGTGAGTTATTTGGACTGGTAGTACAGACTACGCTGACATAGGCTTTATATATATAAATGCATAAACTTTCAAACTGTTGTTATGAAACAGATTTATTAAAAATTTACTACTTAATAGACAGGATGAAATGAGAATGAGCCACATATAATGGTAAAAGCAAAAAAAGTCCTAGTAAGATTCTGAAAACAAGATCAGATGAATTGATATAAAACTTTCAGAAAATATTCGACTGACATTTGAACCATTTGTATTTTAAGAGGAAGAGACTAAATCTCAAGTTTCTTTATACTGAGAATTGACCTATTGATGAAGCCAACTGGGTGATCACAAAGGTATGAGGTGGGCAACTTAATCTTTTTGTAACCTAATCTTGGAAGTGTCATCTCATCACTTTGGTCATATTCTACGTGACAACAGCAAGTCACAAAGTCTAGCCCACATATTTGTGCTACACAAGGGCACAGATTCTAGGTGCAGGGATTTTAGGAACATCTTAGAACCTGCCTACCACAGAGTTCAGCTCTAGGTTCAGATCATTATAAGCAGGTTTTGTGTGTGTGTGTGTGTGTGTGTGTGTGTGTGTGTGTGTGTGTGTGTGTTTTACCTACATTAATGTTATGAAAAATGATAAAAGGTTGAGGATGTTTTTCAGATTAATGGAGACTAATGAGACATGACAAGTAAATGAAATATATGAGCTTGGATTAGATTCTGTGGAAAAAAGAACCAATGGTAAAGATGACATAATTGGGTCAGTTGACCAAAGTGGAGTATGGACTGAACATTAGGTAAATGTATTATATCAATGTCAAATTTTCTGACATTAGTAACTGTTCTATGGTTATGTCATGTAATGTCCTTGTTCTTTGCAAATGTACACTGAAATATCTAGGGATAAAGAGTCATGATGTATGCACCTTTCACTCTAATAGTTCAATAATACTATATGCACATACATATACACATATAGATGTACATTATAGGGAAGGAGTACATAGGATAAAGCAAATGAAGCAAAATATTGTTTTAAATGGTGATTCTGGGTAAACGGTATATGGGAATTCTTTGTATTAACATTGTAGCTTTTTGGTAAGCTAGAAATTATTTCCAAATAAAAAATTAAAAAAGAGTATAGTCAAGGTTATGTGGAAGAGTTATAAATAGAAAAGTGAGAGAAGTAACTGTTCTTGCATAATTTATAGTAGGTTAGTACAAACCACATAGGAAGAGTCGTTAAGTATATTGTCTTTTATGTGCCAAGTACCGTGCAAAGTGCTTTATTATGTCATTCAATTAAAATGTAACCACTTTCATGTGAAGTGAGAATTATCATTATTTTATAGCTTATTTCATTAGTGAGGAAACATGAGCTCAGAGAAGTTAAGTAATTTATGGGAGATTATAAAGTTGATAGGTAGCCCAGCTTAGCTTCAAACCTAGACGGAGTTGACTCGAACATATAAGAAAATTATTATTTATATAGTAAGTAAACGGCAAACTAGATTCAAACCCCAATAATTTACATATTATTAATTCAATAAAGATCAGCTACCAGCACTAGTTAAAAGTAAGGTAGATGGTAGTTCATGTGCTTTTGGCAGATAAAAATGACATTTCCTTAGAAATATTTTTGAATCAGGAATTTGGTAATTTAAATATAATCAATAGTTCAGTAGAATTTTATATGTTTGAGCAAAATCTTTAAAATTTTCTATTGTATAGTTTTGAAAGCATTTTATTTTAGCTGTTGTGGAAAAGTCAGCATAAATAATCAACACAAAGAGTAAAATCCAAAGCAGAGAACAAAGAATTCACTCAAATGCCACTAAGGGTGGCTTCCCTTTAAATCTGTGCTCTTCCATTTTTACCTACATATCTTTAACATTTCTTTTCAGCCCAGGACCAAAGAAAATAAACCGTTCAACCCTGGTGCTGCAGTAGGTTTGGCATAGGAACACAGTGAATGGCAGGAGGCAGGAAACCATGTGCTTTCCCTGGACGTGGGACTGCTTTTACCAAGGAACAGCATTCAGGATGGCCTGCTGTTGGTCCTACATAGGCTAAGTTTCAAGTTTTTCCTTGGCATTCTGTCCCAAACTCCACTTTTCAGTGAAGTAGAGAGGTGACTGTTAATCAAGAATTCCTGCTTGAGGGAAAACAAGCTGCTTTCTCTACTGCTCTGCCTTGGAGAATAAGATTCTTGCTGAGCTTGATCTTCTTTCAGGAAAAGAATATGGCCTCTTGTTTATGCATCAAAATAATTATAACAACAGCCTCTGAAAATCCTGAACTTATATTTTCAGCCCTTGGGAATTATCTCCCATTTGCTGAGCACTTGCTATGTGTCTGGCGTGCGCTAATCAATCACACAGATAGTAATTCAAGTAAGTGGTATTTAAACCCAACGTTGTTGATGTTTGCTTAATGATTAATTCATATTTCTTCTTTGTGAAAGCAGCCAGGAAGGACGCAAAGTTAAATCAACCAGGGACAATAGTCTCAGGAAGATTACAATCAAATAGTAGATTTAACATATATGCATAAATAGTTAAAACCTACAGTAAAATGTACTAAATGTCATAAGGAAGGTTTGTGGGGTTTCTTGAGCATGAGACATATCAATTGTTATGAATGAGATAAGACCTGCTAGAGGTGGGAAAGATTGAGTTGAGCCATTTCAATATCAGATATAATTCAATAAATGAACAAAATGTCATTCTCATTTTTAAAAATCATAAGGAAAATGGGGCTGCTAAAAAACAGCAGATAGACCTGACAACAGCAATTATTTCACTTTGGAGGAAGTATTGATTACATAAAAAGCAAATTGAGAACAGTTCATGGAATTTCTTGAATGGCAGCACAAGATATTTTAGTGGCCCATCTAAGCAGAGCAAAGCTACATAAAGTTTTGAGCAGAGGAAGAAAACGGTCAAGGCTATACGTGAAAACTGTAATGTTCAATGTAGAAGCAACCAGCACAGGCAGTTACTTAAGCTTACATTGAAATTAATAAAATTTAAATAAAATAAGAAATCCAGCTCAATTGCCTTATCCACATTTCAAATGCTCAATAGTGCTCACTTCCACATTAGACGGGAGAGATATAGAACATTTCTGTCATCATGGACGATTCCACTGAACAGAGCTGCTTTAAAAGATGAATTTGATAGTACGTTACAAATGGATCGGACTGGGAGGAAACTAGAAATGGGAAGTTGGCTTTAACAATCAGGGTTAAAAGTCCTGAGGAGCTGTATTAGGGAAGATAATTTAATTTATAAAATGCACAATATGGATTGCTTTGCCCTTTTCAGGTTTCCTACAGAGATTCATGATGAGGGGCATTTGTATACACCAGGGACACCAGGCAGAATTTAGATTCCTTCTATTGCTCAGTAGAAATTTTCTTTGGCATGCATGAGGCATGAGGAAAGGGAGAAGATGAAATGACTCACATATTATGAATATCTAGAGCTCCTAACTTCCACGTGGAAACTGGGGGAATTCAGCAGATGGGCTTCCTGAGATTCATCTCATGTGGGGATTATGGGTAACAACCATCTGGCTTCCAATTTGTTTTGAATTTCAAGGGAGGGCCAAAATCATTCAGTTGCTCTGTAAAGTCTGTTTATACACAAAAACACTGTAAAGAATTTACACTGTTGGGGTGTTTTTTTCCTACTTTTTGTGTTCTCTTTGAGTTTTCCTGTAATCATTACTAACTAGAATGGGGGACTTTCTCATTTTACGTGTAAGAAAACTGAAGCCAAAATTAAGTTACTTGGCCAAAATTATACAGCTAGTCAGCTGCAAACCTAAGGCAACAATGGGTGTTCTGGAATCTTTCCCCCGTACCCTGGTATTTTCAGAGTAACTTAGAGTTTTGAATATACAGTAATTTCTTTTTCATGTACTCACAAATTAGCAGTAACCATGGCTCTGTAATATAACTGTGGTCCACATATTATCACATTTAATATATATTTTATTGAGCATTTGCTTGAAATTGGAAGCATGAGGACTTAAATCTCGCCAACCGGCAAATGGGCCCATAGGAAAAAAAGGTCTATAGATCCACGTTCTAGGTAGACGTGCCTACTGTCTCCCTCCCCCACGGGCTTCCTCAGAGTCCCCACAAAGCTTGAGACCCCTCACTTGTTTTCCTGCCTGTCGTCCTCCACAGGACAGATGCTCCTTCAGAACAGGGTTTGTGTTGCACGTGTCTTTGTTGCTCGTGCTCGTCCCAGTTCTCAGCGCACAGTAGATGAGCTGATGAATAATGTACGAAGCCTATGTGGGTAGAGAGGTAATTTGCAAACTCTGCTTCTACCTGCCCTTATTAATCTCACTTCTGACCTTTCCTAGGACAGGCTTGCCAGGGGCACAGAGAAAAATCGGGCTTGTCTTTCTTCGAGCACATCTCTGCAGGCAACTCAAAACTCCCTGGTACAGCAGCAGGAGGGCCTCGGTGGAAGCCCATTCTTTCATCCCACAGGAGTTTACCAGGGCAGCATGTCAGCGTTCCTGGGCTCCTTTCATGCAAAGCTAAGCTTTTTCAAAGTCCATTTAATTGACTCCTTTTTCCCCTGGGAAGGAAAGGCAGCCTGCCAAGGGTTTGCAAAGGTGAGTCTGAGAGCCTTTACGGGATCCTTTGGAGTCCTAGAACCTGTCTGCCGCCTGGTTCTAGGGGTGCAGGGGGGGGGGGGGGGGCTGGCTGTGCTCTCCACAGATGGATGATTCTGTTTTTCTGTACTGACCAGAAGATGAGTCCGAAAACATCACTTAGCCCTACCATTGCTATTTGTATCCCAAAAGAGCAGGTAGAGATCTCGTCGATTTGAATCAAATGGTTTCAAATATAAAATATGTTTCCTGTGAACATTGAATCAAAACAAAACAAGAGAAGGGTCATCTGCTATATGCATATTCAGCATCAGGTGACAATGACTAATTTAGTGGCATCACGTGGCCTCTTGCATCAACCTGGCAAAGGGTTAATGGGCATTGCAGATTCCCTCGTGATCCAGATACGGAGACAATGTCACTCTTTGTTTTAGGCACTGCCATGTCATCACCACCTCCCACCTCCCTCCCTCCAACACAGTCAGATTTCTGGCAACATCTCAGTAATTAGACGTGTGAGCTATCAGACACTAGGGGTCCCCGAGCTCCTTTTTAACATTGTGTCTATTTATTATTGTTGTTCATATTATAATAAGGAAGTTGGGATGCAGGCATTATATGCTTTATAAGACAGGCCTTTTGTGGCGATCAGTGCTATCTATATAAAGCCTGTCCTAAAAAATATGCTCTCCATCACATTTCCAATAGATGACATAAAATAGCTCATATCATAGAGAAATTATTCTTCACAAGTGAATACTTTTATAAAAAACCTCATAAAAAACATATATCCACCCATCCCAAAGCAGTTAGATTTGGCACCACAGCATTAAAACTGTCATTTTTCTCTTTTGAGGGTATATTCTTTATTTGTATTACCATGTTCTAGATGGTTCTAAGTCCCACGTTACTAACATCATGTTAGCACACTTCAGTGCAGGCTCTGACACTATGTCATCGCCGAAGGGAAAGGGGAAGCTATTGTTAGAAGTGGCGTGACTTGAATAGTTAAGGTTCAATGGATTTAACACAATTCTATGTCTATTAGATAAATATTTAGAAAGTGAATAACTGTTATAATCTTTATGTTTTATGCAAAGAGCAGTGTTACACGTTGGCAAAAGTGTATTTGAGAGTAATAAAATCCCTAAACACGTGAATATGGGTGCAGAGTCAGACACCTAATAACTTCTAGTTTCTTATTTTATTTCTAATGAGTCCAAAGCCACACTTTGTGTAAAATGCCTTCAAATAAATTTTGCACACAAAAGCCCTAACTGACTTTCAGTGAATTATAAATGCAGTCAGTTTTGCTATAATACAACATATGTATTCCTGAAAATCACTACACTATGCAAAAATCTCAAAATAAAAACTCCAGGGCTTGTGGGAAAAATGAGTTAGGGGCACAAAGCTCACAAATCACACCAGTCACACATATATAAAATATGGGAATCATAAAAATGGTAACAGTTTTATATATGTTAAATGGTTAAGAAATTTAGAAGTAGCATAATAAATATGATTGATGACTTTGAACATGATCTGAAGTTTGCTTGTGGGCAGTGGAGGGGACCCAGCTTGTGAGATTTTGTCAAGTAGTTTAAAAAGTGTTACCTGAATTTGTAAAGGAAGTTGTAGTACCAGATGTGGATGAGTGAGTCCCAAAGCACAAAGAGAACTGAGGAAGCTGGTAGACATCTGATGTGTGTGCATGTGCGGGTTTTTTATATCTCCACGCAGCTTGCTTCAGCTGCATATAGTTTTCTGCATTTATCAAGTGAGTCTTCCAGATGAAGCTGCATGTAAACCAACAGAAAATTAAGAATTTGCTTCACGTTCAAATATATCATTGCATTGGAATAAACCTGTGTTTTCAAAACAAGTGTTATAGCAGAATTGACTGTACTAGAGTTTCCAAAGTCATTAGCATTCCCTGGGAGTTCTCTGATAGCATCACTCCCCAGGTTCCGGTGGACAAACGATAAAGCCTGTCTGGGAGGCAGGAAGGAAAATCACACTCTGGGCCGATGGGTTATGGACTCTTACCTTGTAGAACCAGACTTGGAGGTTTCCTCACCATTTGTCATCCAGACAAGTTAACTCAGCAGTTGAACTGATCAGATACTAGAGCCCATTTTGCTTCTCTTGGGTACAAAATTTCACTGATTTCAAAGGTAGGCCTTGGAAGATGTGTCTGGTTAAGTGGAAAGGGAGACATTAAAAATCTTTTGAAAAAGTTTTGAAGAGTCATCAGCTCCCATTGGGTGTTCATGGTGGATAGCATCAATATCTTTCAGTGATTAAGACATATTTCTTCTATCCGAGAGCCTAAGAGACCCTCAGGTTGTCTGAGGCAGGTCTGAAGCCAGTTCAATGCCAACACAGTCAGTTTCTCAAGTCTGTAAACCCCCTTGCTCCTGTCTGAGCTGGATTTTCTGTCACTGGCCACATGTACACAGTGCTCTAGCCTAGTAAGATATGCAAAGAGAGGCTTCAGCTGAAGACAAAGCCTCCCACTGGCTCAGCCTAGTGTTTCTGATGGATTCACCCATGATTCCTATAGAGTGAGCACCTGCTCTCCTCAAACAAGCAAACCACAAAACAGGCAATTTCCACCAGTGTTTAGGATCCAATAGCCACATTTTCTGGGCAATCTGAGCAGGGTCTTAGGGGGATAGGATCTCCTCCACACCCTCCACTTCTCCCCCAAGCTCACTCCTCATGGTGGCACTCAAGGGTGACCCTAATTTGGCACCCCACTAGATCTCTAGCCCAGAACATCCCACACACACTCTAATCCCTGGGAAACAGACTCTGCTTCCCAGCCTCCACATTTCCCCTCTGCCTGACATGCCTTTCTGCCCTTTTCATCCCCCATCTTTTACTCATTGAATATCTGCAGGAACAAAGCACAGTGCCACCTCTCCAGAGATATGTCTCTGATATCCATCCCCTTAATTGGCACTTATCCTCCACAGCCTCCAAGAGTCCTGGTTGGAACCTGGAGGAGAGTGTTCGGTTGTGGATAGCATGGCCCCAGCCGGAGCCTACACTGAGCTTGCTCTGGGTTCAGGGTGGCCCGGGCACATCTGGTGAGCCAGTGGGGCTGTGGAGGGGTCACATGGCCATTTGCAAGACTTGAGGTTATATATGACTACTTTGTGATATATTAATTAACCTTATAGGCATGGATTTATTTCTGGGCTCTCTATTCTGTTTCATTGATATATGTGTTTGTTTTTATTCCAGTACTATGTAGTTTTGACCTCAATGGCCTTGTAGTATAATTTGATATCAGGTAGTGTGATACCTCCAACTTTGTTCTTCTTTCTTGAAATTGCTGTGGGTATTTGAGGTCTTTTGTGTTTTGCGTGCTGGGAGGCAAGAACATACAATGGTGTAACGACAGTCTATACAATAAATGGTGTTGGAAAAACTGGACAGATACATGCAAAAAATGAAACTAAATCATCTTCTTACGCCATATACAAGAATAAACACAAAATGGTTAAAGACAAATATGAGACTCAAAACCATAACACTCACAGAAGAAAACAGGCAGTAAAACTTCTGACATCTCCCTTAGCAATATTTTTCCTGACACATCTCTTTGGGCAAGGGAAACAAAAGAAAAAATAAACAAATGGGACTACATCAAACTAAAAAGTTTCTGCACAGCAAAGGAAACCATCAAAAACAAAAAGACAACTTATCGTGTGAGTGAGAGAAGATACTCACCAATGATGCATTCGATAGGGATTTATATCCAAAATTTATAAAGACTCATACAACCCAACACCAAAATATAAAACCCCAAACAATCCCATTAAAAAATGGGCAGAGTAACTGAACAGACACTTCTCCAAAGAGGACATACAGACGACCAACAGACGCATGAAAAGATGCCAAATGTCACTAATCATCAGAGAAATGCAAATTGAAACTGCAATTCTACATCATCTTACACCTGTCAAAATGGCAAAGTCAATAAATCAGTACACAAGTGTTGGCGAGGGTGTGGAGAAAAGGGAAGCCTTATGCACTGCTGGTGGGAATGCAGACTGGTGCAGAAACTATGGAAAATGGTATGGAGGTCCCTCAAAAAAATTAAAAATGGAACTGATTTATGACTCAGTGAGACCACTTCTGGGAATATATCTAAAGAAACCCAAAACACTAATTAGAAAGAATATATGCACCCTTATGTTCATTGCAGTGTTATTTGATAGCCAAGATATGGAAGCCACCCAAGTGCCCATCAATAGAGGAGTGCATAAAAAAGTGGCGGTGCATATATACAATGAAATACTACTTGGCCATAAAAAAAATGAAATCTTTCCATTTCAGACAGCATGAATAGACCTAGAGGGTATTATGCTAAGTGAGATAACTCAGACAGAGAAAGACAGATACCATATGATTTCACTTATATGTGGAATCTAAAGAACAAAAATAAATAAACAAACAAAATGGAAGCAGAATCATGGATACAGAGAACAGATTGATGGTTGCCAGAGAGGATCAGGATTGGGGACCAGGTAAAAAGATGAAGGGATTAAGCAGTACAAGTCGGCAGTTACAGAAGAGTCACGGGGATGTAAGCACAGCACAGAGAATATAGTCAATAATAATGTGATAGCTACATATGGTGCCAGGGACACACTTAAAATACTGGGGGATCACTGTGTACAGTATATGATCGATTAATCACTATGCTGTACACCCGAAAATAACACAAAAGAGTGTTGAATGTAAATGGTAATTGGAAAAAATTTTAATAAATAAAAATAAATAAATTTTAGCTTTTTTGGTGAATATATAGAATTACTGCATTATGGTTTCAATATGCATTTCACTTATGAATAATAAATTTGAGGCTGTCTTTATGTTTATTTGCATTTCCCTTTTGTAAAAGGTCTGTTTAAGTTTTTGCTCATTTTTATCTAATGTATGATCTTTGTCTTATTGATTTGTATTCTGAACGTTTTTGTCTGATATATGCTATATTTTTCTTATTGTACTGAACAGAACCCCCAATGTAATGTTGACTAAAAGTGGTGAGAACAGGCGTCCTTTTCACTCCCAACATTACAGGGAAAGATTTCAATAGTTTACCCCTGACTATAATGTTTGCTGTGGATTTTTGGTAGATATTCTTTGTTAGATTAAAGAAGTGCCCTTCTATAAATAGTTTGTTAAGGGTTTATCAAGAATGGATATTAATAGGCAGTAAAACCTCAGGCATTTTATGTAGCAGTATTTTCACAATATATTGCCTAGGGCAAGGGAAATAAAGGGAAAAAATAACAAATGGGACTGCATCAAACTAAAAACCTTCTGCACAGAAAAAGAAACCATCAGCAAAATGAATAAGGAATCCACTGTATGGAAGAACATATTTGCCAATGACACATCTGATAAGAGGTTAATATCCAAAATATACAAAGAACTCATACAGCTCAACACCAGAAAGACAAACAATGCAATTAAAAAATGGGCAAAGGCCCTAAAATAGACACTTCTCCAAAGAGAACACACATGGCCAAGAGACACATGAAAAAATGCTCAAAGTCACTAATCATTAAACAGATGCAAATTAAAACCACAATAAAGTATCACTTCACACCTGTCAAAATGGCTCCATCAACAAATCAACAAATGACACATGCTGGTGAGGGCGTGGAGAAAGGGGAACCTAGTGCACTGCTGGTGGGAATGCAGACTGATAGAGCCACTTGGAAAAGAGTATGGAGGTTCCTCAAAAAATTAAAAATGGAGCTGCTGTCTTACCCAGCAATCCCACTTCTGGGAATATATCTGAAGAATCCCGAAACACCAATCAGAAAGAATACATGCACCCCGATGTTCATAGCAGTGCAGTTTACAATAGCTAAGGTTTGGAAACAGCCCAAGTGCCCATCAGTAGACAAGTAGATTGAAAAACACCTGTAGTACATTTACACCATGGAATACTATGCAGCTGTAGAAAAGAAGGATCTTTTACCCTTTGAGACAGCATGGAGGGATCTGGAGACTGTTATGTTAAGCCAAATACGCTAGTTAGAGAAAGACAAATATCCCACGATCTCACTTATAAGTGGAATCTAAAGAACAAAATAAACTGATGAACAAAATGGGTCCAGAGGTATGGATGCATGGAACAGACTTACAGATCTCAGCGTGTGTGTATTTGAGGGGTGGGGGGGGGAACGGTGGGGGGAAAGGAAGAGATTAACCAAAGAACTTATATGCACTTATGCATAACCCATGGACACAGGCGATAGCATGGGGAAGGCCTGGGGTGGGGCAGGGGTTGGGTGGAGCAGGGCAAAAAGGCAGAAAACGGGAGACATCTGTAATACTGTTAACAATAAAAGTTTTTTAAAAAGTAAAATTTGAAAAAAGAATAGATGTTGAATCAAAAGCTTACTCTGTATCTGAGAAAATAATATATTTTCTGTTAATAAAATGAATGACATTGATTTTGAAATGTGAAATCAGCCTTTCATATGTGGAGTAAACTACTTTGTGCAGTATTACTTTCCTTTTTGATATCACTTGATTTAATCAAAATGTTATGTGAATAATTTTACATCTATTTTATGAGAGAGATTGGTCTCTAATTTTCATATGGTCTTTTACGGGTATGGGGCTGTGCTTGCATCACTGAAAAAAGACAGCTGGTAAATGTTTCCTCTGTTTTTATTAACTGGGCAAGGTTTCATACGCTGGGTATTAATTTCCTCCTTAAATATTTGGAACGATTTTCTGGTGCAGCACTTTCTTTGTGGGAAGATTTTTAATAATAGATTTCAAAAATCTGGTAATGATAATTTGTGTTTTCTTTCATTTTTGTTAAACATTCTGCTAGAGCTTTATTTGCTTTATTAATTTTTTTAAAAAGCATTTAGCTTAGTTGATTTTCTCATTCTAGCTCACCAGTTCCTGCTCTTATCTTATCTTTATTTTCCTTTTCTTCTCTTTTTCATAGTATTTATATGTTTTCCTTTTTCTAGCTTCTTGAGATGGAATTTTAAATTATTAATTTTAACCTTTCTTTTTATTCTAGTGTATATATTTACAGATATACATGTCTTTATAGACACTGATTTCACTGATTTCAGCTTTAGCTATATCCCACAAGTTTAAATACGTTGTATCTTCACTATGATTCAGTTTAAACTAATTCTCACTTTGATTTCTTAATTACCTATGTATGTTATTTAATTTCCAGATAGTGAGGTTTTTCTTGTTATTTTATTACTGACTTCTAAGTTAATTGCATTGTGATCAGAGAATATACTCTAAGCTATTCCAATCTTTAAAAATTTTCTAGAGATTTTTTATAACCCATCAGATAATTGATTTTGATAAATATTCCATGAGAGCTTAAATTCTGTAATTGCTGACTGCATATGTTTGTGCTCCCTCAAGATTCCAACTTGCTGCTCCAGACCCACACTCTGGCCAAAGGCCTTCCTGACTTTTTCTCCCCAGCAGAGGCTCTGCACACAGGCCAGCCCCAACCCTCAGCTATAACCAGAATTGGCCATTCCTCTGAAAGAAGAATACCTGGTGATACAAAGCTCAACTGTAAACCATTTTCCTCTTTCTGATTTGATTTCATCAGCCTTTGTGAATTGCATAGATTTCTGAAACCTTTAACACTATAATTTTTGTAATATAGCCACCTTTTTTACATTACTACAATGGGAATATTGACCAACTCCATTCTACCTAGAACACAAAATCAAGAATCTTAAAATATTTGTAAAAACAAGTAAAGATTTTTTTCAAAAAGGAATCAAACCAAGCTATTTTTGCAGTGCAAAGAACAGAACTTCTGGAGCCATGATTTACTTTGGCAAACATTTATCGATCATCTTCTGGTCTAAGTACCATACCAAGTGCTGTGGGATTAACAATGAGTTAGACAGTCCTGGTACCAGACGAATTTATAGTGCACAGAGGAGTCAGGCATGAAAACAATAAACGGCAATGCAAGGTAGCACATGTTGCAATAAGGTCATGAGACTCTCTCCCCAACTCAGAGGAGGCAGAGGCTGCCTGCCCATAGGATTCAGGACAGATGCCATCTAAATAAAGTCACACTTGATCCCAAAGCCTGAGCAGAACTTTCCAGGCATAAAAGGAGGACCGGTATTTTAGGCAAAGGGGCAGCATTGGCAATGACTTAGTCTCATGAAAGGCTATGGAATATTGACTGAAGAGCGAGACATGAACATTCTAGAACTGAGTCATATGAGTGGCTCTGTGAGGTGCATGTGTGAAAATGAGGTCAGAGAGGTCGGTCTGGGCCACATTAGGAGGGGCACTGAATGCCAAGCCAGAGGCTTTAGTATTTATCCTAAAGGCTAGGCCTAATGGAGATGTTCAAACAAGAGAAAATAACATAATTAGATAAGTTATTTAAGATGTAAGAGTCCTGGCAGCAGAGGGGAGGCAGAATCAAAAGTTAAGGACCTAAAAAGAAAAGGAAGTGTTTGCAGGGAACTCAATAAGGAATTTTTCTAGAATGTTATTTGTAGATTAATAATGGCATTTGATATACTAAACTATGAAGATGACTGATAAAAATCACCCTCTGAAATCTATGAATAGAGCCTGGTGAGAACATAAAGCTAACCTCACTCTTTTTCCTTTACTATATGTTTTAATGCCAAAGGGTCGTCCTCCAAACGAAGTTGTTTTTTTAATAGTGTGACTAGTTTTCTTGAAGATCCAGAGAGGAATTTGAAAAGCACCCTTTCAGACCTCTGTTTTGTGTGCAACATTTCTTAGTATAATATAAATATGATAAAATAAAAATTATCTATCTTATTTAGCCAAAACACTTTCTTTCGCTTAACTTTTATATATAAATTTTTTAAAGGGGGGGTTGAAAGAGAGAGAGAGAATTATCAGTGCTGGTGGGGAGGGATGAGAGGACTGTGATGCCACTTACCCTAAACTTTCCTTTATATTAGCAGTATCTTGCCAGCAAGTTTCTGGAAGATAGCTGCGTCTTCGGTGTAATGCGATAACAGCTACCCAGCTTTAAAATACTGTCCAATGCAAAATATTAGTACACAAAAGTGATAGCTAGAGATCCTTCCAGACTTTAAGCCTTCTTGCCATTTTATTTTATATTTTTCTTCACATAGAACAAAGATTGTAAGCCGATTAAGTGATTTCCTACAGACAGTTACCTCCTGTGACTGAAAGAGTTTGGCTGAAGTGAGAATAGACACAAATGAAGAATCTCAGGGAGCTGCCTCCGTTCCAGATTGTATTTGATAAATACTCTTTTATTCATTTATTTACTGCTACAAACCTATTTCCACATCCCATACTGTGATTTAACTGTTGGAGCCATTTCAACCTGTCTCTTTCCTGTGAAGTGAATACTTGGATGGTAGTTAGCTTGCAACCACCAAAAACTAATAACTCGAGTTATTATGGTAATTTATAATTTGCAAACCTCTTTAACATTTATTATTTATCCTGTGAGGTTGTCCCCATTTTGCTGAAGAGAAAACTGAAAGCCTAAAATTTTAAAAATAAAAATAACAACACCAAAAATAACTCATCCAGTGCCACGGAAGTCACACCCATGGGATTGGAAGAAAGAAATTTTGGGGCCAAATCCAGGGTTCTCTCCACATGCTGCTTCTCTTTATTTCTCTTAGCCATTTCCCTGGTACTCGGCCAACCTGGGAACCATGCTAAACACAAAATTTTCCTCATTTTGATAGATGGAACTATTATTGTACGATTTTAATCTCACAACAATAAGGAATCTTATGCTAACTTGTGTAAATTTACATTCAGCAGTTGTTGAATGTTGTAAATAGCATTAATATTTCACATTCTCTAATCTCTGGGCCAAATTCATAAATAGACATGTCATTTCTTTTGTACTCAAGCTCTGAGGTGATTTTATCACAAAAAGTGCAATTTAAAAATCCAATGAATTGTCCTGTGTCTGAAGGGCAGGGTTTTGCTGACATAAGTAACATCTGGAACTGTGCTGCCAGGCCCGGAAGGCCCTGTGACAGCAACCACTTGCGAGCACAATGAAAGCATTCTAAGCTCTTTCCAAATGCTTGAGTGTTCTCTGGTTTTATGACCCTAAAGTTTACTTTCTTGCCCTCTTTTCAGAATGAACCATATTCTCCTGGCCCATCTTAATGCAGGTTTGCCAATGTATTCTAAGAATTTCTAATTATTTTTCTCTCAGGCAGAAACATATGTAACCCATAAATTAACTTTTTAAATGTTCCCAAAACTTCCAGTTTGCTAGAATTGCCTTGCTCTCTAATACCTAAGGAAAAAATGGACTCAAATCCTGATCTCATATGTGGTAGAAAACCCATAATACACACAATATATCCAACAGGTCATAATTATCTATAGTTCCAAGTTTACATTTCCACTCAATTCTCAGTCTCTAAATGTCACAAACTTTTCTGAGATTCTGGGATCTTGTGGCGGTTTATATTCTAAACATTATAGCCAATATTTTTCATGTATAATTATGTTACATTAGTTTCAAGTATAAAACATGATTTAATATTTGTATATATTGCATGATGTTCTCTACAATGTCAAGTTAGTATCTGTCACCACACATAGTTACAGAAAGTTTTCTTGAGGTGAGAACTTTTAAGATCTACTCTCCATTACAGTATTATTTACTATAGTCGCCATGCTGTACATTATATCCCCCTGACTTATTTATTTTATAGCTGGAAGTTTGTACCTTTGGATCCCCTTTACCCATTTTTCCCACCCCCACTCTCTACCTCCAATTTCTTCTCTATATCTATGAGCTTGGTTTTGTTGTTGATGTTTTTTAAGACTCCACATATAAATAAGCAAAGAATTTGACATAGAAGTGAGCAAATAATTTCACATATAAGCAAATAATTTATATTGAATAATATATTATACATATATAAAATTTATTAAACACTCTTACCTCTGAATTTTTTCTGATAATTTTTTTATTTATTGGAACCACAATGTTGGTCTCCCTTCTCTATTTCTTTTGACCTTTTTTCTTTCACTCACTAGTTCTCCAAATATACATTTATATATCAGAGAGGAAAGTTTATCTTTTTATTTTACTCCTTCCCCAAATTGGGAGAGATCTGAGTGCTAAGCTAAATAGTAGGTAGATTTTTCAGATAACCCCCAGTGACCCAAGCCCTGGTGTAATGCCCTCCCATGAGTGTAGTGAAGACTTGATTGGAACCACTAGAGTGCGTTGATGGGATGTCACTCTAGTGATAATGTCCCATTATTATGGCAAGGTAAAGAGATTTTGCAGATATAAATGAGGGTCCCCAATCAGTGAACTTTAAATTAATAAAAAGGGAAATTGTCCTAGGTTGGCCTGACTCAGTCAGGCAAGGCCTTTATAAGAGGGTCTAGAAGTCAGAGAGACTGTTTTCTGGACTGAGAGAAGTAAGCCACCTCAAATTTTACAGATTCAATAAAATTAATTCTGCCAACAAACGTGAGTTTTGAGAGGACCTCAGATGAGACCCCAGCCCCAGCTAACTCCTTGACTGCAACCTGTGGGCCCCAGAGTAGAGGACTTGGTTAAGCTGTGCCTGTGCTCGTGACCCACAGAGTGTGAGATAATAAATGCATGTTGTTTTACGTTGCTAAATTTGTGATGATTTGTTGTTCAGCAATAGAAAATTAATACAATGCCTTTTTCTAGTTGTATGGGGATCCTAAACTATTTCTTTTTCTTACCTCAATAACAACTTTTAAAAATTGGTTTGTTTGGGATTCCTGGCAGTGGAGCAGAATTAATGAAAATCAATCAGATTGGTGATAAAATGAAACACAGTTGAACATACTAGAGGGATAAAAATAATCAGCCAGTTTACAGAAAATTTTATGATCATTTCAATATGAGAATTTCTAGGAACTAAGGAATGTTGGAGCACTGATTTCCACCCAAATAAATAAATAGTTGGCATCTTCCATTGAAACACAAACACACAAAACCCAAAATAATTATTTTCCCTTCCTTTATCAAGACATAATCCTCATATATAAAAAATGAAGCTGCAATAATGTCATCAGAATATTTAAGCAGTTTCTTAATAACGGTAGTGGATTGTGTTTAGTATTTAGTCACACTGACCTGCTGTGTCCCACTATATGACTAATCACGGTCACCTCTAAGCTGAGAAAACTGTTATTTCTAGCCTCAGAACAGAAGGTAATAAACAAACCTACATCTGGGCCAAATAAGAGAATTTAGTCTGTTTAGAACCATAAAAACCCTGAATTAATTCACAGACCTTTGTAAATGCTTATCTTATAGCTATGAAATCTGTCCTTAGATGTACAAGATACCCATCCTTAATTTTAATCATGTTTTAGTGGTCAGATTTAAATTTGAATTTCATAAACAACATCTATTTGGTTAATATAAGTCAGTATAAATAGATTCCATACAATGATTCTGAGATTATATATTTTTAATAAGTATCCTGAGTGATTCTTTGGAACTTTAGAATCTGGTAACAAATGCATTTGATATTAAGTCTTTTGCTCAGCTCTAGGGATGCAGAGATAACCTAAGACAATCTCTCCCCTAGAGCTTCTCACGGACAAGTGCGGGGTGTGGGGAAATAGAAAAACAATTACCTGATCCTCTTTCCTCCTTTTATTGCCCTGTAAAATATCACTAGTTTCCAATTTCCTTAGTTTTATTATCAGAGTTTTACAGGATGGTATTGTTAGTCTGTGACCTTTCTCAAATTTTAGAAATATGATTGATGTTTTTTAAATACTTCAAGTTTACAAAGTGCCAAGCAATTATCAATGGAGCATCTATTTCTTTGTTGTTTTCAAAATATCCTCGTGGCTCTGTCCTACTTTCTCTAAGTTGGTTATTATTAAAGATGAAAATCTCCCCTAGAAAGGAACATGCTCAAAACATTCTTAACAAGAGATTTTGAAATATTTGACCTGTCAGGAACAAGGACTTTAAAGGGTGACAGTTAAGTTCATCCAATTCCCACAGAACTGCAGTGCCATCAGAATTCAGTGCTACTGTCTTCAGACTAAAAGCAGAAAACATTATACATAAAACATAATAAAATTATTTCTGCTGAGTTGGAACTCATCCTCCGCTTTGAGACTATGCGTGTCTTTATTAGGAGTGTTAGCACAAGAAAGGAGATTTATAACTAATAGAATCCCCCTCATTTTCATTTCCCCTTACCCTAATGTATTTTTTTCTCCATAGCAATTATTAGCTTGTAAAATACTGTATCATTTAATTGTCAATTATCTTTATTGCTTGTTTTCTACCTGTCTCCACAAGAATATAACCTCCACAGAAGCAGAGATTTTTTAACAGTTTTGTGCACTGACGCCTCTTCAATGGAGGAGAGCTGAGTAACGTACAGGAGGTGCTCCTTACATTTGTTGAATGAGTAGGTTTCTAATTGAATAATTCTCAGCCACTCTTGGTCTTAATCTGTCTCTAAGAGTTGAGGCTGCTCAAGCACTGCTGTGCTGGGTTTTGTCCAGACGCTAGAAAGCATTTTTAGAAGGATAAATATAATGCTTACCTTTGTATATGGAAAGGAACTGCTACTCAAGCAACAAGGGTTCTCCCTTCGACCTTTTCAACAGTGGAGGCCTGAGTTCGTGCTGATTCACTCCAACCCTCTCACCTGGGGATCCTCTGACCAATGACCAGACTCTGAAAATATTGTTGGCGTGGGTTAAAAGTTAATGGTGAAGACGGACCACAACAAGGCCCGTAGCCTGCATTGGGAGTAAGGTCCTACCATTGTCCTTATCAAAATCTACCTGCAAGAATATTGTTTTATACCATTTCTTTTAATTCTACAGGACTTATGAAGCTTTATATATAGTCAAAATAGAATCCACTTAAAAATCTTTTATATTAGAAAACACATTAGATTCAGTGATAAAGCCTAAAGCGTCATTGGGGGGGGGGGGGGGACGACTATAATTTGCATCTCTTTCCACAGAAAATCTTTTTTTTAGAAGCACATTTCATACCACGCTCTATTCATTCAATCATCCCTCTTCTTGATATGTAGGGTGAATGTGTTTTGGTAGCCAAGGGGTGGAGAGCATAAATCAGAAAAAGATGCAAAACATGGGCAATGTATAAATTGAGCCCTAGCTAATTATTCAACAGTACTTACTTAACACATTACCTTTACTTTTTTTCTAGTCATATGTACAAAATTAAATGCCACATTGAGATCCCCATTCTAATGGCTCCCCAGCTGTGAGGAAGTGTAAGAGCCCTGGATTTAGAGTAGAATACAACTTGCATACCGGCTCTCCTCTGCACTATCTATGCTACATTTGCAAATTACTTAAATTATCTGAGTCTCAGTTTTCTTTTTTGTAAAACTGTTAGAGCAGTGTTTACTAGACAGGGTTCCTGGCTGACCCACCAGCACAGTATGTGGCATGTACTGGATTCCTCCACCTGTATCCTGGATGTTGAGGACTTTCCTCCAGCAAGTCTTTCTCTCAATAAGCATTCCATCAACACACACACATGCTTCTATTTCACTTTCTTAAGACATACACACTCGCACACTCATACATTTGACTCCAGGTTCCTCTAACTACCACTCCATTTCTTTCAGAGTAAAGCTGCTCCAAAATTTATAGTCTCTTCCCGTTCTTTCCTTATGCTTTACATACAATCAGCTGTTTCTCTACCACTCCTTCAACCCCACTTTTGTTGATGTCATCCCTCCTCATATATAAATCCAATGGTTTTTGTCAAGCTGCATCTTCCTATCACACTCACAGCATTTAACACAATAAGGTATTAGCTCCCTCCGTCTAGAAACTTGGCTCCCAGGACACCACACTCTCCTGGATTTCCTCCGATCTCACTCCCACTCCACACCCTTTTCTTTCCCTCTTTTCTCATTTTTCAAATCTCTTAATTATAGTCATTGAACCTCTCATCTTTTCCAACTAGACTCATTCCCTGGCTCTAGTCTTCCATTCCAGGACTAGAAACACATCCACACACTAGTGACTCCCAAATTCACATGTCTGATCAAGACCACCTTGCTGCCCTGCCAGTGTGGCTTAGTTGGTTGAGTGTCGCCTCGTGCAACAAAAGGTCATCGTTTTGATTCCCAATCAGGGCACATAACCAGGTTTGATCCTCAGTCGGGGTGTGTGCCTGAGGCAACTGATTGATGTTTCTCTCTCTCCCTCTCCCTGCCAATCTCACGATTCACAGACCCAAGTCCCTACCTGATTCTCCCTCTTAGATGTCTAACCAGCTTCTCTAAACTTAACCTTTCCAAAATGAGGTTCCAATCTTCACAAACCTACTCTCCCATTACTCTTGCCCTCTCAAGGGCAATTCAACCCTTCCATTTGCTCAGTTCAAAGTCCTTATTATCCTTGATTCCTCTCTTTGGCCCACTCTCCATCAGCAAGCCAAATATTGGCTTTAATTCAAAGTATATCCAGATACTGACGACTTCTCATTACCACCACTGCTATTGCCTTAGTCCAAGTCACCATCATCTCTTGCCTATCTGGTCTCCCTGATTCCACCTTGTCCTGCTATAGTCTATTCTCAACATTATAGCAAAACGGTCCTGTCTAAGATGTAGGTCTAATTATGTCATTTGTAAGTTCAAAAACTCCAGTGCTTCCTATCTCACTCAGAGTAAAAGTAAAAATTCTTACAACAGTCTACAAGGCTTTACATAATCCAGCTTCATCTCTCTGATTTCATCTGCTCTCTCATCCTCGCTAAGTCACTCCAGCCACAATTGCCCCCTTGCTGTTCTGGGAAGACTCTAGGCACATGCCTGCCTCAGGGCCTTTGCACTTCCTGTTCCCTTAGCCTGAATTCTCCCCTCTTAGTCATTTGGCTCACACTCTCACTCTCCTGTGGACTTTGTTCACATGTCTCCTTCTCATGAAGTATTCCTTAGCTCAACTACTTGAAATTGCAAACCCCAATGCCTGACATTCCTTTTCCATTTCCCTGTTTTTTTAAACTCCATAGTATTTATTAATTCCTAAAACACTATCAATGTATTTTTGTCTTTTTTGTCCACAGGAGTGGAGGCTCCATGTAGATACTGATGCATCTCGAGCATCCAGAATAGTGCATGGCACATAATAGTGATACCATCACAATACCTTGGTTATTAATAACAGGAAAGGAGTAAAGGGGAGACCAGATAATATAGGCATGACATTTATACAGCTTTGCCAGGAAGCTGCAGTTAACATTCTCCAGGCCTGTTCCCCTCAAATTGCTGGGGGAAGGGAAGGAACAATAGACACGTGCTCAGTAAGGTCTGGGTGATGTGGGAAGGTGTTTACCTGTCAGTCACACCTGAGAAAAAATTAGTGGCCAGAATAGATGTGGCCACTGCAAACACAAGAAGATTTGATATTTAAGCTCCTGAACAAAAGAGCCCCTCTCTTTCTGCTCACCTCTAACTTCTGTTGCAAGGGCCATGCTCCTCTATATCAGCCCATGTGGCTCACGGCCATGTGGACTGCACATAATGAACTAATGGACTTTGATTAGCCTAATGCTGTAAAGGACTCAATTCCACCATGGAATGGTCACTCTAGACACTGGCCCTACTTTTGGTTCTACAGGAGCCCCAGCTACACCTTTTTCAGGACTGGGTTAAGCAGCACAGGACTTTGCAACCTGAGAAATATAATTCTACACCAATAAAAACCGTTCACTCTCCCAAGCAAGTCTTAGGAAATTCATTTTCTAAAGATATCATAAGAACCCCACTTTTACTAGTGTCAGGGAAATTGTACCCACTGATTTCTCCGGCAACAGTAGGTATTTAATAAATGTATGTATAATTGTATGATTGAAAAAATCTTATGATTTCAAAAATCTGCTTCTTTGAAAGCTTGTAAAGCTGTTCACATAAAGTAAAATAGCAAGCATCTTCTCAGACATTTACACAATGGAATACTATGCAGCTGTAAAAACGAAGGATCCCTTACCCTTTGAGACAGCATGGTGGGACCTGGAGAGTATAATGCTAAGCAAAGTAAGCCAGTCAGAGAAAGATAAGTCTCACATGATCTTAATCATATGTGGAATCTAATGAACAAAATAAACCAAATGAACAAAATAGATCCAGAGACACAGAAGCATGGAACAGACTGAGGGATCTCAGAGGGAAGGCAGGGGTGGGTGGGTGAGTGAGTGGGGAGAGATAAACATAAGAGTTTATACGCATAAATGCATAAGCCATGGACACAGACAATAGTGGGGTGAAGGCCTGGGGGGAGGGGTCCAGAGTGGAGGGTGTCAGTGGGGGGAAAAGGGGACATTTGTAATACTTTCAACAATAAAGATAAAATTTAAAATAAATCAATAAATAAAATAAAATAAAAAGTAAAATAGCTGTTGAAAAAAATAAAAGCCAAAACTGGTAAGCAACTGCCTTATATTTTTCATTTCAAGTAGAAAACATTTGTGTTTAGAGCCATTGTCATTATATCCTATTCTAATAATGAGCAACAATAACGGAAAATGAATGCTTCTCTAACAGCCTAGATCACTAAGATCTTTGGTTAGACCACTAAGCTCTTGGCCAGATCATTAAGACCTGACTCTATTTCCTCTCTAATCTCTACATTTTGCCTCACTCAATTTCTGGTTTGCTTTTTTTGGAATAGGTTAAAATCCAATGTAATATGAGGTGATGAATAAGTACTAAAGTGACTAAAAGTATATCATAAGTTGCATTGCAAATTTCATATGAATGTTGAATATTTTCATAGTTGGAAAGATTATAAAATATTTTTATATTTTTATATACTCATAGGTTCAAAAACCTAAAAATAATCAGGTACCAATGTTAAAGATCACAAATTGGAAATATTTCAATAACTTTCCTTTTATAAAGAGGCTCAAACTTACCTCATAAATTAAAAACTTCTATATTAATATCATTTATAATTATAATCATTTTTAAATAGACATGATTTTTTTAACAGTTTTAGGTTCACAGCAAAAGTGAAAAGTACAAAGATTTTCTACACACCCCCTGCCCCCACACATGAATAGCCTTCTCCATTATTTAAAAATTGTTACTTTTTTAGTTAATTGAGCTTTTTACTTGTTAGGACAGAATGGTGAACTCCAAACCTCTTACACGCCACACTGGAGGCGGTGGGGTGGGGGGTAGTTACTTCAGAAAAACAATGTACTGTCAGAAAACAGTTCAACCAAATACATTTGAAGATCTAATTGGCTTTTTCAAGCTATTCATGAAGTGGGAAGCACCCCATCTAGCAACTAAAAGGCTGCTCTGAGCGGTTGTACAAAAATGGCAGGTTTTTATAGGAAGAGGAGCATAGCAGGGGAGTCATTAGCAAAAGAAAGGATTATTTTTAGACCAAAATTCTTCCTCTGGGTTGGGGTGGGGGAGGGAAAGGCAAGGTCTTTATCATGCAGATTGCCTCTTCCACCTAGGGAGATGCAGAGAGCCCACCGGACAGATTACCTCACTTGTGTTGACCAGAAAATGTTAGGCTGCCTGATTAAGATGACATTCTGGTGAAGGTGAGACTGCAGTTAGGTCAGGCATTAATTACATCCAGGTTTGGAAGCATGGGCTTCAGCACAAGCGATGCCACTTTGGGCCTGTGTTTTCTCTTTAACAGCACTGTGGACCTCTGAAAGTCCTGACTTTTTAAAATGGCAAATATGTCAGAAATGAATGCAAAGGAAACTTACAGATAGGATTTCAAACTGGTTAAATAAAACTGATGCTGAGATTAATATGAAAGATAAAATTAACTGTGTTATTCACTAAATATAGTTGCAAATTAAAATGATTCTGATTTTTTCAAATACATGTTCTGCTTGTAAAGAAATCACTGAGCAAATTCCGTGCACCCTGAAAATTATATGTTCCTTTCTTTCTCTCAAATACAAAAACTCCGTATCCCTGAATTAGTAGGCAATATGGTAATAGCTAAGATTTTTTTTTTTTTTTAGAAAATTTAGGCTTTGCCCCTCTATAATTTGGAGTGTACAGATTTCATTTAGGAAAAACCCAAACATTGACAAATGAGTTGAATAAATCTTATTTAGGCACTTCAATAGAGAGTCACTAGCCTATTTATTAATTCTTTATCAATCCTTTCTACTGGTAAAATTGCACAAAAATGCAGGGAATAACAATTCTGGTATATACTTCCAAGGTAATTATTTGTTGGCTGATATATTACTAGTGAGATCAGGAAACTCAAGTTGAACGCATTAAAAATACTCTCCACATCTTATCCTGTTGAGGAAAGGTCCTGGGTTCTTCCAAGCATGCCCAGGGCTGACCGCTTGAAATTTTAATGCTCCTTAGTGGATCTGGTCCTTGGACTCAAGGCACCAGTGGTTTTAAACCTCGCTAATGCCAAGAGCAGTAAGCAATTTCCCTTGAGTTTCCCCTGCTGTTCTTGAACAAATTTGTTTTTCCTGTAACAGCTATTCACACTTAACTAGCCCTCAATGTCCAGCTTGTTAGCCTCATCCAAATGTGAATGGCTGTTTCCAGAGATGACTTGGCATAGTTTTGATTAAAGATTGTTTTTACACATCCAAGAAAATAGCGCAGTTAACTGTGGAGAAATAGAGTGTGGCCCAGGGGCTTAATAAAGACCAATGAGCACTGACAAGTGAGGCTTATTTGTTCTCTTCTTGTTATTTACTCTTATTCTTCCAGCACAGGGGCTGCCGAGCATCAGCAGAAGCCAGAGTCCAGTGGGATTTAAGCATCAATCAGGTACTGCAGCAAAGGAGTAAGAAATAAAACAGAAATAAGAAAATCGCCACAGAGTGCAAATAGAGCTTTACAGAGAATTACAAGTGGGCACTTTACCTACGCAGATTCCACATGCATCTGCTCAAGCATTCGGTATGATCAAATTTCTCATGCAAACGTCCTGTATTTCTTGACTGAACAAAAAATTTTATATATGTCCTTAAGCAATAACAATCACATTAAATCTTTTCTTGTCATCGTAATCGTCTAAAGCCTCTTGTAATGTGTGCTTCTATCAGTAATGAATAATTGTCAGCAATTTGTGCTAATTTTTAAAACTACTTTCTGTTAGATTAACCCATGATTTCTTTTAAAATTGTTAAATGCTTGAGATACTCTTTAGATCTCGCCTTTACTGAGCCTCTAGATCTGGAATTTTTAAGCTTGGGTAAAAAAAAAAAAAGGGCTTAAGACACAGGCAGTGAGACTCAATGAGTTAGAGCATCGTCCCCGGGCACCAGAAGGCCGCAGGTTCGATTCTTGGTCAGGGTATGTACCTAGGTCGCACATTTAAATTCCCTCCCAGGTCAGGGTGTGTGTGGGAGGCAACTGATTAATGTGTCTCTCTCCTCTCTCACATCAAAGTTTCTTCCCTCTCTCTCTCCCTCCCTCTCTCTCTCTCTTCCACTGTCTCTGAAATCAATGGAAAAAAAATATCCTCAGGTGAGAATAAAAAATTTAAAAAAAGAAGAATGGGCCTTAGGGATATCTAAACACAACGTTTTGGACAAATGAGCATTTTTCTCAGGAGTGTCCATACTATTTTCTAGGTCTTCAAAGGTTTCTCATGCAAAAAAACCTGTCAAGAATGTGTTTAAAATATTTCATATGGAGTAACATTTATTTAAACACCTGGACTGATCTCAAGGTAGTTAACTAGAGTGACCCTGCTTGTCTGATCAAAGAAAAAGTAACAGCAAAAATATTCAATTCTTGTCAGTTTTAAATCATCATTGCTAATTTCAAAGTAAAACAGACTATATTTTACTCACAGTTTCTTTTCAATATTTGAAAATGTCTTAGAAGAACAGAGGCAGAGTGGGGATATGGGGGAATTAAAAGCTTTAGGCTTCACCAGGGCAAGCCTCAAGGCCTGACAAATTATGCTTCGTCCTTGGACCAGTTGCTGGACAAGACAAACTTTCCACTTCCTAATCCAAAACAGCATCTGTCATAAGACAGACATGATATCTCACACAAGATAAAAGTCCACTATACATTAGCTTCAACCTCTTGGGGTTTTTTCAATTGCCATAAAAGTGTGCACTCAATATCATGTTCTCATTTTTATTTATGTTCTCAGAGGTGACTTCTCAGTTAAAGGTAACAGAGTCTAGTGACTGCCTCGATTTTTCCCATACTCTTTAGAAAAGCACAAGTGACAGGAAAAAAGGTCAATGCTTCACTAAGCCTATTTGTATCTTGGCCAAATTAGTTTTTCTAGAATACTGAAAGCAAATCAATTGGGCTTGCCTAAATTTTAGTGCTACTTAATTGGGCCAGAGTTTTGCATACATTTGATAGACTATCACTCAATGAAATAATTTGAAAGATGCTGGGTAAGTTGTCTCCCTAAATTGTTTTCCAATCCCTTTTAAATAAGTAGTTTGAATTTCCCTGAAATTTCTATTTAGCAAGTGAGATTCCAGGATCTGCCTGTTAATTCTAACTATAATTTATTAAGTCATTTCCAATCGTACACCTAAGGAAGAATTAGTTTATGTAATTAGGTTCTAGAAAGGACTGCACATAGAAAGAGTAGCAATTTAATTTAGAATTGGCTCTGAAGGTGTGGCTCAAGAATTTCTGGTAAAGGAATTATGTTAATTCTGCAACAGAGGACACTTCCTGGGGCACAGGCTCAGGGACACCAGGTCACTGGGGGTCCTAAGAAGAGAAAGTTAAATGGAAAAGACAAACCTCCAATTTCTCACTATTGCTCAGGACAGGTTCATTCAGGGCTAGTCCTAAGGATGGCTTTAAGAGGGCAAATTCTGATTTTCATGATGTTCTGTAAGTATTGTTTAAGCTTAAATTTTAATACTATATGATTCTCTTACCCATAGGGATACTCCCATAATACTTATAAAGATTCAATATCATGATAGAATTCCCTGGGAATATCAAACAATGAAAATATATTAAAATCATTTCTTTAAAAATAGAAATGAGTATTAATGATGAGTTATTGAAAGGAATCATATGACCTACTGTGACAATAAGGTTGTGGTCACATACAGATTTCTCAACCAATGCTCTACAGCTTGCAAAATATGCATTTTCTTATTTATAGTTAGCATGCAATCCACTGACAAATTTTAATCCTAAGTACTTTGTATTTTCCTATGAATTCACCATAACATTCTGAATAATGATTATTCTGAAATTTTTCTACTTACTTTTTATTAACTACATTTATTGACATGGAAGTTGTAATGTTCAAACAATATAAATACTTCATTTTAAGGAAATTTTTACAAAGATAAAACTGTTTCTTCAAAACATTGCCTTTTATAAATCAAGTAATGTCACTTTAAAATTACATTTTAAATTTTATAATGTGAATGCTTTATAAAGACACATTTGTTCCATTACTGAAGAACACAGAGAATATGATAAATCAATTATACATAAAGCTAAATCGAGCACTCAGCACAGGAATAAAAGTGAAATTCCCCTTTGTTTTGAACATTTCCAGCAGAGAGTCTACTACAATTATTATACTGAACTTGATTAACAACAGTTAAATTTATTAAGGTTATAGACCAGTAACAAGTTAACTCAAAATTGGAGACTTCCAGAACTTCAATAACCCATCACAAGCAGGAGAAAAGATCCCATATTATATGTTTAAAAGTTGACTAATATCTATGAATCACTTTACTAATATTTTCTAATTTGCATAAAACAAGGAGCCTCAGAACAAAGTGTATAAGAAAAAGCAGGAAAAAAAAAAAAAGGATAGAATACTTTTCTTCTCTCTTTTCCTTTCTTTTTCTTTCTGTTACTGAAAAAGAAGAAATGAATGAGAAGGAAAGAAAAAGCCCTAGTAGATTTCCAGAAGTCAAAACACCTTAAAGAACGGCACTGCCCCTGGACAAAACCCTGAAAACGGAGTGAACAAAAAACTTCTAAGACTAGGGACGTTCAATTTTTAAATACTTGGCACTGGCTATATAATTGCCACAATTGTCATCTTCTCTTCAGTTTTATCAAATCTTTAGTTGTGTCTCCATACCCATAGGCTTTGTGGGGCTGACATTTTTATTTAATTTGATTCACCACCCCTCCCCTGCACTCCCACTCCCAACCCCAGAAATGACATTTCCTATTTTGTTTGGCATGGTGCAGAACAGAAACAGAAAGAGCGGGATTTTAGTAGAAATCTAACTCAGCACTAGAGATAACCATAAAAAAATATAAGTTCTACAAAAATTTGCAGGTGTCTTGGAGAGTGTATTAGAATGTCCACATGTTGCAGAATTTCTTTTCCATCTTAAAATATCTTCAAGGAGCAGGCTGAGCTCATCTAGTAGTTGTGTTATGATGGTGTGGTACGCAAAATAGTGGGTCCCCAAAGACATCCATGCCTTAATCACTGACACCTGTTAATATGTTACCTTACATTGCAAGGGAACTGAGGTTGAAGATGCAATTACATTTGCTTATCAGCTGATCTTGAGATGTAGAGCTTATTCTGAACTGCCTGGCCCCTGAATGAGTCTCCTCTGGGCCAGAAGTCTTTCTCTGAACAATAGGCTGAGGCCAAGAAAGGCCCAACTTACATCCAATAAGCACAACTATAAAGATAAATTTACTACTGGCTCAAAAATGAATGTTAAGGTCTGGCCAGATACTCAAAACAGTGCCTGTAATATCATGGAATTTAAGTTAATAAATAAAGTACTAACTCGAATCTCCTGCTGCAGGTGCCTATATGCCTCTATTATCTTTCAAATCTTTATCCACAGGAAAATCTTCCCCATCAGCTTTTCCATTCTTATTCTTAGCCTGTGAATCCTGCTAAAAATGTCCACACAATCATATGTTCTGGTATAATTAGAAGTTCATAGTCTCTGTTGCCTACTTAGCTAATTTCTTCTACCACTTCCCAAAGAGACTATAATAAGCACCTGACAACCTCCCAGTCCTCAGAATGTCTTCTCCCCATCATCTCTGGTCTATGATAAATGAAGAGAGGAAACTGTAAGTCAGGAACTACCTTAAGGCCCTTACTTTTCTCCCCACTAAACATGTATCTACTCCTCCTAAAATCTTTACAACCTCAGGAGGAAGTGGCTTCCTTCCTGCTAGTCAAATATTATCCATCCATCTGGTCTCTCAAACTGGGCTTTTAAAAGACTGTCCTCTCTCTAGTCAGGCCAGTGTGGCTCAGCAGTTGAGCATCGATCTATGATCAGGAGATCATGGTTCGATTCCCAGTCAGGGCACATGCCAGGGTTGCAGGCTCGATCCCTGGTAGGGGCACGTGCAGGAGGCAGCTGATCAATGACTCTCTCAACATTGATGTTTCTATCTCTCTCTCCTTCTGCCTTCCTCTCTCTGAAATTATTAAAGATATATTTTAAAAAATAAAAATGAAAAGTAAAAGACTGTCTTCTCTCTACTCTTTTATCCACTCTTTCCTACCTTGAACCTTGTCTTTCAACTGACTCATGTTTCTGAATGCAATATGCATAAGAAACCCCCATATTAAAAAATATACTGTATCCCCCATATGCCATCTTTAACTATCTTTTATAATTAATGACTCAGAAATAATTATCTTTTGCTCTCATTAAGCTAACTGAATTGTAATTTATTTGATGATCAATATATTGAATAGTTACAGGAAATTTCTCTGTCATCTCCTACTTCAAAATAAGCTCTAAGTCCTATCCATCCTGCTTTCTAAGTAATTCCTGAATCTGTATACTTCTATCTCCACGCAATAATTTGATCTAGACTATCATCATTTCTCACTTGAATTATTCCAATGGTTCAACTATACCAACCAATTTGTACCCAAATACACTTTCCCTCTTGTTACAATGGATAAATTTGTCTTTGCTTCTTTCTAACACTAAATTCTGTTTTATAATGTATCCCATATGCTCTAAATTATCAAGGTCTTTTATCATTTTTATCTCCTATATTATCTTTTACCCTCTTGACAAGATCATTTCCATCAGCATACAAACAAGTTCTATATTCTTCTTTCTTAAACACTAAAAACCTCCATTGATCTCACATAATCCTCCACCCACTGTTTCTTTTCTCTCTTATCTTTATAGCAAAATTCCCCTCAGTTACTTCTTTCCCCATCTTCTCTTCCCCCAATTCTCTGTTGAGCCTGCTTCAACCAGGCCTTTGTTCCTACCAGATTATCAAACTGCTATGGTCAAGATCACAAGTAGTCTACAAGTTTAAAACCAAACAGTTTCTTCTCAGTTCTTCTCTGCCTCCAGTTATCAATAGCATTTACTACAATAGTTTTACTTTCCTTTCTGAAACATTGTTTTTTTCATTTGATTTGTGGAATATGTGGTTCTCTTCCTGCCAATAATACCAGCTACTCTTCTTCCTCTTTTGCCAGATCCTCCTTTTATTTCCAACCACTACCATTCGGAGTGCCAGAGCACTTAGTCCTGACTCAAAACGATCCATCTCCATAATTTAAAATAACATTAGTATGCTGTCGATTTCCAAGTGTATATTTCCAACCCAGATCTCTCCTCTAGATACAGTGTCACAAATATAATTTCCTACTCACAATCTCCACTTGGATGCTTACAGGCATCTCGAACTCAAGGTAGCCATAGCAGAGCACACGGTATCATCACCCCCTTCTTAAAAGGGCCTCTTGAGCATCTCAGGGAATAACAACTCCATCCTTCCAATTATTCAGGCCAAAAATCTTGGAGTTGTTCATTATACACCTCTTTCAGTCATGATACAGTGAGCAGCAAAACCACTCAGATCTGCACTCTAACTTTGCCCTGAAATGAATGTTCCCCCCACCCCCACAGTCACTACAACCCTTGTCTAAGACCTCAGCACTTCTGTCCTGAAAAAGTGCATTAGCCCTCCAGCTGGTCTTTCTGCTTCCCTTACCCACAGAGTTTATGCCCTATAAGGAGACAGAATCATCCTTTGAAAATGCTCAAACTCTTTATCTCAGTCAAATAAAAGCCAAAGCACTTATAATGGCTGAGGGGACACTGTGTGACCCAGCTCTTAACCACCTCTCTTGTCTCTGTGTATCTACTTGAGCAATCTTTCTGAATGGAAATCTGTGGGTGTCACTCCACTGCTTTGAACCCACCACCTTCAGAACAAGCTCAGAGTTTTCAGAAAAACATTCAATACTCTTCATTATCAAGCTCCTCCTTACTAGCCTTTCCTAGCCTCAGTTCCTGCCACTTCCCTTTTCCAGCTGCACCCAAATGGAACTCCTTGTTTCTGCCTCAGTGAGGCATAGACTCGGGCCTCCATTCTGTCGAATAAACTGTTCCTTCATCTTTGGATAAAGCGAACTCCCACCTAGAAACCCACCCAGGAAGACCCTTCTTTGACTGAATAACCATTTTCTTTGACTCCCTTTAAATTTCTAAAGAATAACAACTTCTTTCCTGTCTCTAGACTGTGCTCCAGCAGAATTGTGTATGTAGAGTTTACCTTTGTTATTCGCTTCTTAGGACATTGTATTAAAATTCTTAGTTGAGTAGTCTCTGTCCTTCTCTGAACTATAAGCCTTTCGGTGAAGGGAGACAGAGCTGGCTTACCCCTAGTCTTCAGCCTTTAGCTCAGTGCTTGGCATGTGGAAAGTTTTCAATAATATTGAATGATATTATCAACCAATACCAAATAAAGGTATGAATAAGTAAGTTACATTCTTTAAAGTTTTAACCATTTACCTAATCATTTATCTATTTAACCATTTAATTTTTAACCATTTAATCTAATTTAATAACATTCAAGTGAAAAGATGGAAGTCTAGAGAAAATAAAGAATAAGAAAGTAATTTATATTTTGTTTTGTTTTAATTTTTCAGAACAACCACAAGACAATATATTTATAAATTGGATTATTCTGATCTTTACAAAAGTATTTCACAATGTCTAAATAAAATGTTCTAGAAGACTATACAACTTACTTTGCTCTCATTTTGAGAGTTTATGCTACCAAACTAGTACACAAATCTCCAATTTTATTTTCCTATACTTAAACACAATTCTAAAGCTATACTAGGTGGCACATGCAGTAAATATTTTATGAAAAGACACCAGCACCCAATAGTAAATTACCAGCCTGTTTCACAATTCTTCTTAGCATGAGAAGGGCCTGGCCGACTTCAAGCATCATAAAAGCATTTGAGATTCTCTTATATGGTGCTTCTCTTATTACTATGATTAATCATGAAAGAGGAAAGGGGGAAAAATTCAGGGAAAGGTCGACAGCTGATAACATGGCATGTCCCTTCTTGACGCTGGTGTCATAATGCTTTGAACAACTGCTCCTGCACTTTGGATGCCACCAGAGCTATATTGTTTGCTAAGATTATTAAACTGTAGACTGGGGGAACTGCTATCCCAGCAGCTGGTGCCAGGATTTCCTGTCACCTCTCCATTCTGACTGAGTGCTAGTGCCCTCCTTGCTATGTCTACTTTATTTTATCTTTCTCCAGCTCCCATCAGATGCACTGCATCCATAACAGTGTCTCTTTCACTTGCGTAAATGACACTTCCCATAAATAAAATCCTTTCATGCAAATTATCTCACAGGAGCCTCATGATAACTCTGGGTGATAAGTAGGGCTGGAATTGTTGCATAAATTTAATAAAACACTAAGGTGCTATTCATAACTACCATTTATTGAAAATCTCCTTGGCACCAGACACTTTAATAGGCATTTTATATTTTATTTAGTCTCATAAACACACATTTTATAGTTGAAGACATAGAGGTTAGGCAACATGTTCAAGGTCAAACAGTAAATTGTGGCAAAACTGGGCTTTTAAGGCAATATATGATATATGTATAGAAGTATATACATACACATATGTGTATATATTATATATGCACATGTGTGTATGTATTTACTCTGGGGCCCATGTACTGCATGGACTATTTTCCAGGCCTTTTTAAAAAAATCACTGGCTTTTACCTGCTCACTCTCTAAGAGCTAGAAGGCAGTTAGCTTTGACTTCAAACAAAATACATTACATTACATGAGATTCAGGACAAGGCAAGGCATTTCCTCCCAGGAGGTCACCAGCCAGGAAAAGGTTTGATGGTGGAACGGGTTTAAAGCGTATGCTATCTGTGCCTTTTTCATCTGAGATAGTATCATTTCTGTTAATACAAGGGAGTGATTCAGCTCTCAGGTGGGGAAACCTTGTCCTTCACACAAAGTGACAGACAGCTGGAGCTCGGGAATAGAAGTGCTAAATTTACGAAATTGGCTACAAAGCTTCCGGAGTCTAGTAAGACATGTCTGTCTACTTTGCCAGGTCTTTTCCTGCTGTCATGCCAGCAGGTAGGGTGGCTAGAAGAATTAACCAGAATGACAGGCAACAGAAAGGAATGGAGAATGAGAGTAGCTCTTTTCACTGGGACAAAAGAAAGTAGCAAGTGATGTAAAAATCTTCCAGTCCTTTGCAAAGCAGAGAACACCCACAATGCCTAGTGAAGCTAAGAATGGTAAGTGCTGAGGGGTTTTTGATATTTGTGGAAAAAGATAAGTTATTCTGACATATTTTATGGTAATTATGGTGAAACCTGTATGTCCACCTAGTGTAACTTTAGGTGATGGAGTTATTCCTATTAAAGAACCAGGTTGTCTCAGAGCTCTTCTCCCAACAGTAGAGGTGAGTTTACTAGGAACCCCAGATTAATTAATCCCATGGGGAAAAAGCCATCTAGCTTAGACATTTTCAAAAATCACATCTACACAAAAATATTTTGGAAGTTAGGAAAATTAGCTCACATTAGTTGTATTGTGTTAAACATTCATTTGTATATTTATTAGTATTAGTATTATTTACCAATGGTTATTATAATCCATCTTCAATGTATTGTGTAGCATTAGACATTCTATGAAAAAAAAATCAGAACTCTTTTAGTACTTGAAACTATTATTTAAGATGTTTTAGGTAGCACATTAAAAATCATTTCATCTCATTGCTACAACTTTCCCCTAAGGGTTTTTGTATCCTGAAACACTAGAGTTCTATAATTGCAAGTATAAATGGATTTCAAGTCCAATAACAGTGATATGGGTAATTTTTTAAATTTTTGATAAACTGGTATGTCTTGTAATTGAATCTGATCTGACATCAAACTTGTATTGCCTAGCCCGGTTGATGTTGCTAAATGGTTGAGTGTAGACCCATGAACCAGGAGGTCACAGTTCAATTCCTGGTCAGGTCACATGCCAGGGCTTTGGGCTCCATGTGCAGCAGGGGGCGTGCATGGGGCAGCCAATCAATGACTTTCTTTCATCACTGATGTGTCTACCTCTCTCTCCCTCTCCCTTCCTCTCTCTGAAATCAATAATAATAAAAATAAAATAAAATAATTTGTTTTGCCTAAAGAAAATGGTTTAATTTTGATGCATTCCATTGTTTTTATAAGTAATTAATTTTTGCAAGTATTCAACATTTCCTCTCAGTTCTACATAAACCCTAAATGATAGGGTTCTTTATGAAACCCACTGGTGTTAAAGACAATCTGCCTTTAAGTAGTTCAAACAGGGATGCTAAATTTATTCCACAAGTGGCTTTAATGTGTTCTAAAAAGATGTTTACTGCACTGAGCTATAATTCTTGTCTTTTAAGGTGAACAATTAAGATTAAAAACACACACACAAACAAACATACAGCTATTTAATCACCAACAGAAATAGTCACCCATGGTCTGAGTCACTATCTTCATGCCCCCCCTCTCACCCCCACCCCCAATGAAATATTTGAATGGATTAACAAGTAAAATAATACTGGAAACTCATTATAAAGAAGTTTTGAAAGTTCCATGCCATGGACAATGTTTTAGCTGATAACTAGGCTTACAGATGATAAGTAGTAAGGTTTCTATGTTTTCTTCACCTAAGACATTGGCCTTACTGACCAGCTAAGATACTGGAGGTAAACTCCATTATATCTTTTAATATAGCTGGCTGTTCCCCCATCAGATATCATTTAAAATATAAGTAAATCACTTCAGTGAGGGACTAAGTCATAATTAATACCAAATCTATTATCAAATTATGCTTTTTCAAGTCTAGTTTTAAAAGTATTAGGGTCACATATTAAACCTGCCCTGGAGACGCTCACTATCTAGAAGAATACAGGACCAATGGGAGACTGGTGGAGAAGAAACAGGGAGTGAGAGAAAATCTATTTTAACAACATAGCCTTGGAAAGATAAAGATATAGTAAAAAAAGAAAAAAGAAAGAAGAAAGAGGAAGAAGAAAGAAAGAAAGAAAGAAAGAGAGAGAGAGAGAGAGAGAGAGAGAGAGAGAGAGAGAGAGAGGGAAGGAAGGAAGGAAGGAAGGAAGGAAGGAAGGAAGGAAGGAAGGAAGGAAGGAAGGAAGGAAGGAAGGAAGGAAGGAAGGAAGGAAGAAAGAAAGAAAGAAAGAAAGAAAGAAAGAAAGAAAGAAAGAAAGAAAGAAAGAAAGAAAGAAAGAAAGAAAGAAAGAAAGCTAAGAATTTAAGCCAATAATTGATTCTGGAACATGGAGAGAACAGAGCACATGTAAGGGTGAAGGTAAAGGAGGTGAATAGCCATCAGTAATTCAATTAGTCAAGAAAATATTTATTAAGGATTTATCATACTTGGTCTTGGATATCTGCAAAATTTGAACACATATGAGACTGTATTCAGCAATTGTTTACAACATAGCCCTAGGTTGGCTACACAACGTGAGACAAGGTTGTGATGAGTTTCTTGTGATACATTCAATAATAAATTCTTATAGATGGAATTCAAGGGAGATTTGCCTTTGCCGAATCACAGTTTCTCATTTGTTAGAGAGATGCTCTAGTGTGTTGGAAACGTACTGCTTAGCCACTCACAAATTAAACTTGAAAGTATCCAAAAATTCATGAGCCGCTGAACCTGAACACTGATTTTAACATTAGCATTTTTCTTATATTATGTTAAAAAAAAAGAAACTTGCATATTGTAGGATTGTTTTACCAAAATGCAATTTTACATTTTGTCATCAGTTCTCGTGATGCAAACAAGAAACTAATATTTCAAATGTGTTGATGTGTTTATTTTAGAGCTTTTACTTAAAACAGTCTTTAGTACAGCTACAGTACATTTCATTTATGAGGATTCATAAGAAAATGGTGTTTTAGTCTTATCCAGAATAAATTGTTTGCTTCTATTTTATTAACATTATGAAACATGTTATTGGTTTTGTTCACTTCTTTGCTCTTACATTAGGAGGTAACTCAGAAACAAATTTTCTTCATACCTGTTACTGTATAGGACTGTATGGCAAGCATTTCTGTGCATTGGCCTTGTCCATAACTTTGTTTCTTATGCCCAGGTTTTTTTGTCACAATCATTTGGTCTTTTTTTTTTAATCTTGATATGTATTTCTGTCCTAATATAAGCGTTTTTATCCTAATAAGTAAGCATACATATACCATATACATATAATGTATGTAATTGTTGATATTAAGGTAAGAAAGCATAAATAATAAAATTCATATCTAGATCAGTGACTTGTGAATTTGCTAGTAACTATCAGTTTAGTTTTTGAGTGACTAAATATTGTATGTGTGTATGTGAATGAATATACACACATAGATAGGTATGTAAATACACATACACACACAAGTACATATACCCATACATATGATAGCTAGGAAATATACAGTATATTATAATTATATATATAAATATATATATTTTGTAATCACCTCATATCTGTTTGAGAACAAGACATGTAGTTCTTAATTTCTTTTTAAATTACCTTACGAGTAATACCACAGTCAGCAAATGATTACTAGGTAAAAGGCAAGAGTATAAAGGAGCTTCTCATTTGCTCAGTCATACGAGCTTTTGTTAAGAAAGCTGTACACATATCAAACAAGAATTCTTAAGGAGCCTTCTCTTTTCACATTGGAAGGTGAAGATGGGACTTTCTTGCCACTATTTCTTATGGAAGATAGAAGTATTTTACCCACAAATTTTACTTAATTTCTTCACATATTTCATATAAATGTTTCACTAAATGTAATAGTTGTCATCATACAGCAAAATTCATTTTAAGGAAGTTAACTTCCAAACACAAAAGTCATTTTATTTATTATAATTTTTATCCTTACCATAATCTGAAGACAATATCTGAAAAAATAAACAATCCCCTAGAAAATAAGATTTGATATTTAAATTCTTTGACTTTTTCTTCGCCTATTGATGTATTTATGGTAAAAAACTTGAAAACTATAGAAATATAGAAAATATTTCATTGCTTTGAAAGTACTTTTTACACATATAAATTGTATCCATTAGGGCAAGCAAGACTATGCCATGCTAACAAAGCACCTTAATCTCAATAGTTCAACCAACCAAAGTTTATATCTCACACATTTTATGTCCAATGCAAGTCAACCAGGGTCTCTGTTTATTATAATTATTAAGGACTCAGGTTGGCTGAGGTTCTATCTAGGTCTGCATTATGCTAAACAAAAGCCATGGGCCACATAGTTATCAAACACCTGAAATGTGGCTAGTTTGAATTAAGGTCTACAATAAATGTGAAATACATATCAGATACTGATGACCTAACATCAAAAAAGTAGATAAAACTATCTCATTAATAACTATTATGTTGATTACATATTGAAATAATATTTGAGATATATTAGTCAAATAAAACATATTATTAAAATTATTTGTCACCTTTTTCCTTTTATAATGTGGCTACTAGAAAAATTTTAAATTATCTATGTGGCTCACATTATATGTCACTCGGATAGTGCTTGTTGAGACACTGCTTCCAGGGTTGCCACAGCAAGAAGAAGAGAATGTAGTATATCATGCACCAGTTCTTAAAGTTTCCATCCAGAAACAACACTCATCTTTTCCACGAACATTGCATTGGCCAAAAAATCTCATAGACAAGGCATAACCTCAAGAAGCATGACTGTATTTTATACCCTCATAACTATGATATAAACCCTAATCTCTGCATACAGCTTTGCAAGCATATTAACAAAAAAAAAATATTTTTAAATTTAATTTTCAGTGCTTCAGTGCTCACACAATATTCCCACCCTTGCTTGCCTAGCTTTGATTCATATATGACTAGTGAACTAGAGTACTTCAGCAATTAATTTTATGAAGAAAGGTACATAGCTGGTCCTTTCAAGGAAAAGAAGGCACCAACAGAGAAGTTTGTTAATGTTCCTGAAAATGAGAGGGAGAAAATGAGAGAGTGAGAGTCTAGAAAGAGAGAGAGAGAGGGAAGGAAAGAGAAAATGTTAGGATCCATTAAGGACAGAAGAAAGGAATTTGGGGGGAGGGGTTACTGATCAAAAGTATAAAAATTCTGAAAAGTAAGTTCTCTACTACAGTAATATTAGTAACCTGATTTTCTCCATTGATGCTTGTAACAATTTAAATTGTTCTTTTAATTCTTAAGTTTTGCTCGGTGTGTCATAGGATAAATCTATTTTCATTTATTTTGACTCATATGTGGTAAAACTTCTCAATCTCTTTCTTCTGCTCCTGAAATTTTCTTCCAATTTGTCTGTATTTTGTGTTTTCTAATTGTTAATGCTCTTCCTTAGGAACACCTAAAATTCTGAAGCTTTTCTCTCTGTTCTTTATATTTATGTGTGTATCTATGTGCTTGTATGTGTATATGTGTATTCACACACGTACATACATACACAGGCACACAAAAGCATGTTATCTTCCTGCCTCTTTTCTTTCTCTCCATTTAAATGAATTTTGTAATTCATTTTCTATGTCCTGAATTCAGCCTTCTACAATTCCAATTTTACTTTCTATTGTCTGCAATACAGATTTTAATTATTCAATTGTTCTTTTGGTTTTCTTGCAACAGTTAAAATATTCTTTAGCCCATTTGACTCTTTATTTTAAGCTCTTATCTCCAAATTACTTTCTGTGTTTTGTGCAGCGCAGCACTGTCCACTAGGGCTTTTGCAATAATGGAAATGTTTTACGTCTGTTCTGTCCAGTACAGTAGCCACTAACCACATGTGGCCATGTGACTAGTGAAACTGAAAGATGACTAGTGAGACCGAGGAAATTAATTTATAACTTTCTTTAATTTCAATTTAAATAACCATATATAGACAGCACTAATATAGAATACATGCTTCTTCAAACACCAATAATTTTGAAAAATACTTTTCTTTGGACTCCTTTAGTAAATTATTCTCCAGCTTATTTTCTTACATTGCTTGTTCTGGATGATATTCTTGTTATCTGCAATGTTTTGTTGTAACCTCTATTTTGAATATTTCTATTTTTTAAAAAATATATCATTATTGATTTCAGAGAGAAGAAGGGAGAGGGAGAGAGAGAGAAACATCAATGATGAGAGAGTCATTGATCTGCTGCTTCCTGCAAGCCCACTGTTGGGAATCGAGCCCACAACCTGGGCATGTGCCCTGACCAGCAATTGAACCGGGATCTCCTAGATCATAGGTCAATGCTCAACCACTGAGCCACGCCAGTGGGGTTTGAATATTTTTATTTAATCACCTTGGTATGAGAAAGAGCTGTGCAGATCTGTTATTTGCTAAGAGACAAGTATATGATTTTTTTTTTACTTTGTGTACTCTCCTGTTACAAAAGTGTAAAATCCTCTCAGACTCAGTGATATGTAAAATTGGGTATAATGGGACCAACTTAACCCAGTTTCCAAAATCTAAAATGTACTTTTTTAGTGTGGTCTAATGAACTATGTTAGTGTTCAAACTCAATGAAGTGCATAAAAATCTATAATTTCTAACATATGTGGACTCTTCAGGTTTGTGCCCCTCTCTAGAGTAATTAATAAGTTGTAATTCAATCTCCTAGAGTACAATGTGTCATTCCAGCTTACCTCCCCATCTCCACATCCACACCACCTGCTTTTGTTATTTTCTGAGAGCCGGTGTCCTAATGGTTCTGAGTCCTTTGGACATGACCTTGGTAGTTATTCTTGCCTTCTGATATGGCAAGTTGTTCAAAGTTCATATTGGACATTTCCTTGGAATCACTAATTCTAGAATGAGCCCTGATTTATTTTAAGTGTAAATGGTATTTGCAGTGCTCATTGCTACTGCACTGGCATTGTTTCCTTGGCCTTTCTAGTGGACAGAGCCAGAAATATTTACTTGCTTTATTTCACATTACATACACTATAGCCATCACAACAGCAATACTCCCACCAACAATACAACTACTAAAATACTTGATTTTTTTTAGATGTTCTTTCTGACCTTAAGATATGCTATTAGGACTGAATAGTCACATTGCTCCATCTTAAGGTTGTGTTACCACTGGGTGCAAATCTAGGTCCATGTGTTTCATTTTATTTTCTATCTTTAGTTATTTTTTACTTTATAATTACATAAAACATAACACCTTGAGAAAAATAGAAATCTGTAAGTACACATTGACAGAACAATAAATAAATGAATAAATAAAAAGTAAATAAGAAAAAAAAGTCCTTTCTTACAGTGGAAGCCAACTAATCGTGTAGAATTAATGATGAAACCGGAACATTGCTATCTGACAGCATCACAGTTATAATTAATCCATGCATAAAATATTAATGAATGCTAAAAGTAACGGATGAAAGTGGAGTCAGAAATAGGTTTTTTGCATAGTTAAAGTATCTTCCCCCCTAAACAACTTAATTACAGAAGGGGAAAAACTAGCTTTATAGTGGTAAAAACTGGCAGATGACCAAAAGTACAACCACCAGAAATGGCAATCAACATTGTGAACTAACCACCTGGTGAAGATGCAGTGGAAAGAACACAGCTCACTTCTGTGACATTCCAGCCAAAACACATAATCTGTGTCTGATGAGGAAACATTAGACAAACCCAAACCGAGAGAGAACAAAGAAAACAACTGACCTGTAATCTTTAAAAATATGTCAAGGTCATGAAAATAAGGGAAAGGCTGAGAAATTGCTCTTCAAGAAAAAGACTAAAAAGACATAACAACCAGGTGTCACACAAGATCTTAGATTGGATTCTTTTGTTATAATAGATCTGATTGAAAAAACTGAGGAAAGTTGAATTGGGTCTCTAGACAAAGGATAGTGAGTGCTCTTTGCATTACCTTTACAATAGTCTTGTAAGTTTGAAACTGTTGGGTGTTTTTTTCTTTTTAACTACATGCCTCCAAAGTCAATTCGACAAAGCTTTACTTTCTTTTAACTTTTTCTTTGATGTCATAAGCATTTTGGTGGAAATTTGAGGGAGTGCTAGCCAAGAAACCATTTTAAGCCAGAAACTGAGTTTACATGTCTCCTTTATAAACTTGTCTTTTGCATCAACAAAGATATATCTTTATTTTGCAAACCACTTCTCAAATGTTTTTTAAATAGATATCTCACAGCCCAGCTGGGCGTAGCTCAGCGGTTGAGCGTCGACCTAGGATCCAGGCCATCAGGGTTCGATTCCCGGCCAGGGCACATGCCCGGGTTGCGGGTTCGATCCCCAGTTAGGGGCGTGCAGGAGGCGGCTGATCAATGACTCTCTCATCATTGATGTTTCTATCTCTCTCTCCCTCTCCTTTCCTCTCTCTGAAATCAATAAAGATATAAAAATAAAATAAAATAAAAAATAAATAGATATCTCACATAAGAAAGAGAAATCTATGGCAAAAAAAAAAAAATCCTTAGCAAATATGAAAATCATCCTATAGCTATTAACCATAAGACACAGAAAACTTAAAACTATATTGCAAAGTCCCTACAACCTAAGTTAAGGTGAGGCACACCTAGTTTGAGAATATAAAAAGAATCAGAATCAAGATCTTTTTTCATCCGTTGACTGACTTGATGAGGTTCTGGCAACATCTTTTATTTTAAATGATTTGAAAAAGCAAAAATTAATATATTTCCAGCTACCCAGACTCCTCCAAAGTATTATTTCCAAGCAGATGAACATAATTTGAAACAGTAATGTTCCCCAGCGATTCAGTTAAGCAACTCTCCTGCATTACAGGATCAGTGTCATCAATATTAATTCATCCATTAACCTGACCAAGAATTTTACACTATAGGATTCCTTCTTTTCTCTAAGAATTTATTCTGTTGCTCAATCCTTCTTATGTTTTTAATTCAAAACTAGAAGAAATTATTTTTCTGCCTAGAATTTTAATACCTTATTTTAAGGTGAACAATCACAAAATTGATCTATGGTTTCCCTAGGATCTACCTTTACTTATTCGTTGATTCTTGTATCACCCTTTTGTACTGTCTTCAAGTTAATGCAATTTTCTCATTTATTCATCATGAAAATTTCCATTAATTTATATTTGTTTTTTTTCTAATTGCTTCTCCAGATTTAACTGTAATTTTTTTATGGTTTGATATAATACTCAAAGTATCAAAGACACATCCAGAAAAATAGCATGATAATTTAACCATTCACGTTGGACTAGATCCCAATCTCCTGGAAGGATTTCTTATATGAGCATATGCTTCAGGTAAGTTAATCGGGCTGGTGTTATTTCATTTTGATGAATTTGAAATACAGAGTTTCCAGCTTATAGATTTTCTTATATTGAACTAACTCCAATTATAGAATAAGAAATTAAAAACGCATAAATGTTTAAAATTGGAAGTAGTTCTTTTAACACTTAGGCACTAACTCCAAAAATTTATTATTGCAATAAAATTGTACATTTGGAAGAAATGTAGACAGGAGTTGGACACAGAACTCCTGAGTTCGGTCTAAGGTCTGTAAGTATCGGCTAAATAACCTTAGGAGAGTCACTTAATCTCTCACAGAAGTTCCTTGTCTATAAAAAAAAAGATAATAAAAAAACTTAATCTCTCATAGAAGCTCCTTGTCTATAAAATAAAGATAATAAAAAACTTCATACATAGATTTTTCCCACCCTCAGGAGCCATCATGGAAAGAGCATTTGACTGTATCCAATCTGTCCCCAAAATTTTGACTCATAAAGAAGGCTATTCCAACTCCTCAAATAAGAGGATAATCCCTTAAATTCAGGGGTAAATAAATGGATGAATCCCAAAAAGTGATATAGAATTATCTCTTCCATTGGGAATAAAGGAGTGTTGGAGTTTACCGAATACCCATATGTGTAAGTCCCATCTGAGACAACTAGATATTCACTATTTGTTAGGAAAATGCTTTCTTGTTTGTGACCCTGAGGTGTCTTGGCCCAACTCCTGAAATAAACAAATGCGAGAGAAAAGAAGAGAAAGCTAGAATTATTTGCTGCTTGTTCATTCTTCCATTGCAAAATGCAGCACAGGTTTATCCTAGCACTATCTTTCACTACCCAGAGCTGCAAATTTTGTATGAGGAAAACGTTAAGTCTCACAGAAACTGAGCTTTGTTACGCATTAGTAGAATCATCTATTAATACTCTGAATATTACAGAAACTGTGTAGCCTTCTTTTAGTTCTGCTATACATAATCCTTTTATTCAGACTGGGGGCACCAAATGATATCTAGAAACTATTTGACGCTATAATCATTGTTCCTAAGACTCTGTTGAAGCATATACTATATACCCTGTACTCTCCTTGTAACTTCATAAACTGTATTTTTTTTAATCCTCAAACTGATATAAGTATATTTGCATATAATATTTGTTTTAAAAAGAGTATTTTAGTTTTTTTAGTAAATACAACCATTATTTGGGGGTTTTAAAAGAACTTTACAAATATTAACATATTTAATCCTTTTAGCGATGGTATAGGGTTGTTATCTTTATTTTTCCAACAAAGAAAAATTAAGTAACTTTCACAGTGTCACCTGCTAGTAAGTGGAAAAGCCTTTTGGTAGTAAAGTCACTGCTCTTAACAATCCATGCTATAAATAATTATTATCCCCATATTATCTATAAAGAAAAGGAGGGCCAAAATAAATTGTCCAAAATAGTCAGTAGGCATTACTGCAGAACTAGAATTCAATGGTTCTTTGAAAGAATAGGAGTTTCCAGAATACTTGCAGATCTTGAAGAGTCATCCTGGGAACCCTGGGAATCCCCAGGTACTTGCAGGGAGTTAGGGAAATCAAAGCCATTTTCCTTTAAAGATTAAGACATTATTTGCCCTTTTTGCTCTCCTCTCTTAAAGATTCAGTTGAATTTTTCAGAGGCTACATGACATTGCAACAGCTTGAACACAGGAGATATGAGAATCCAGACATCCTCTATTAAACCAGACATTAAGATATTTGCAAAAAGGTACAACACAATGTCACTCTTCTCATTAGTTTTTTAATTTGTTTTTGGAAAAAAATACATTTTTCCATAACAATATATTTGGTTAACATATAGTAGTTTGTTTGTTTGTTTGTTTTTTTAAATATATCTTTATTCATTTCAGACAGAGGAAGGGAGAGGGAGCGAGAGTTGAAACATCAATGATGAGAGAGAGTCATTGATCAGCTGCCTCCTGCAGGCCCCCTACTATGGATCGAACCCACAACTTGGGCATGTGCCCTGATCAGGAATCAAACTGTGATCTCCTGGATCCTAGGTCAATGCTCAACCACTAGCCACACCCGGCCAGGCTAGTTTTATTATTTTTAAATGAATTTAACATACATGTTTTAAAAATGTCTTGGTTTTAATTTTTTATATAGTAAAAATCAAGTGACATAACCCATATGAGCAAATGTTCATTGAGGTCCTCAATAATTTTCAGGAGTGTAAAGGGTTCCTAAGACATCAAATTCAAAAATCACTGCTCTTTAGAAGCACTTTATTATATATCACCTGGCCCAATAATGCAGTGAGAAATGAGATGAACTGAATTTGGGATATCTAAGTTATTGTCTGTCCTACCTGGATAAGTCGTGGCTTTTGCCTCCTTAGCTTCCTTATCTGTTCAAAATATCCAAAACATTTAGCATTGGAAACCAACTGAGGTCATGTCCATGAGCCATGAGCCCCACAAAGCTTATATTCCAAAGCATTAAAATGGCTAGCTGTTAGGAGTTTCATTCTTGTCATGGCATTTGATTACCTACTTCATAATAAAGTACTTTTGCATTTTTTAAAATGTAAGATCAGCTAGAGATCAATAGCCTGGCTTATATTTTTATTTTCAGTTCCCAGTATTTCTAATTCTGAGTTTGTTTTCACTCTCTCTTTTTTTATTGTTCTAAGATAAAGGAAGGGAGAGAGAGGGAGAGAGAAACATGGGTGTGAGAGAGAAACATGGACTGGTTTCTTCCCACATGGGGGATTGAACCCGAAACCTGGGTATGTGCCCTAACTGGGAATCAAACCTGCCACCCTTTAGTGTGTGGGATGACACTTCAACCGAGTCACAGTGGCCAGGGCTGTTTTCTCTTTTGAACTGAGTTAAAGGATATGGGAAAAGCAAGGTTTGAAAAAAAAATAATATGAATTCAGTGTGAGGCATGCAGAGTGGCAGGTCCCTGAGGACATTTATACAGAGATATCCTGAAGGCAGCTAGAGAAATAGAACTAAACCTCAGAGATTTGGAAGTGAACAAAATATAGATGGAAATTTAAGCCACGAGAATAAATGACTTCAGTAGAGAGCACACAGAGACTGAGGAGAAGCACAACAGGAATAGAGTGGTAGGAATGCCATTAGATGAAATAGGCAGAAAAAGAGAAATCCTGGTGGGAAACAAGGGCTGGTGACAGAAAACCAAGAGATGGGGATATCAGGATACATAGCTAGTATAGTATTTCAAGGAGAAAATTAACTCAAAGTCAAATGCGAAAGAGAAGTCCAATATATGACTGAAGGTCACGATGATTTGTGAAAGCAATTTCAGGGTATCTGTAGAGTAATGGGCACAAGGCCAGATTGCAGTGGGTTGAATAGAAAATGGGAAGTGAGGAAATGCAAGAAGTATAAATAAGATCAGGGAACAGCAAGGACAGAGAGCCTGGAGTCCTTTAAAAAAAATCTCATATTCTTCATGAAAACATTAATTGTAGAACTCAAATGTCCTATTTAACACTTAACCATGTACAAATTTTTAATAAATTCCTTCCAAATTAGTTCCACTTACTAATCAGCTTTCATCTTCTAATTATAGACATGCTCACAATGAACCACATTAAGGACATTACTAAACACTCAAGTGATCAGGTGGTTCCCATATGCCTCTGCAGGCTGAGTCACCATGTGGAGGCCCCATACCACTGGAATAGTTTACTGCCTTTTATGAGAAAGGTCTCCACATCCCCCAGAACATGGACTTCACACTAAATAGTAAAATGAGAAGTGATAAATTAATTTCAACTTTCACATTCAAATCCCAATGAATGCTTTATTTTCCTGTCTACTTTTAAGCCTAAAGTCTTCCTTTCAAGGTCTGAGTGATAACTGTTTTGGCATTAATAGCACTTCAATAAAGAACATCTTACATATAATAAAGGGCCACACTCTAAACTCAAATATTAACCATTTCTTATTTATCTCAATTAAAGATTCACTTCTAACCTTGCTATGTTTTATCTGACCCTAAGTTTCCATTAAACCTTTAAATATTACCAACCATGTCAGTATTTCTCTATATCAATGAGTTCTGATTCAAGATGTTGACATAGGAGGCCGGACTCATCTCCTCTCCCAGACATATCCAACCTGTAGCTAACTATGGAATTAATTCCTCTGAAAAACCTGAAAACTGTCTGAGTCTCCTAAGCATTGAGCCAACAAGAGAAGGCCCATATCAAAGCAGGTAGGAGAGGCCAGCCACAATCTCACCTTAATACCATTCTCAGCCCATGGCAATTCCCAGTTCAGAGGGAACTCAAAACACAGAGCTTCTCCCTCAGAAGCAAGGGTTTGACCCCCCATTAGGCACCCCAGCTTTTAAGACCTGCACCTGAGAGATGAGCCCGCAAAACATTTAGCTTTAGAAACCAATGGGGTCATGTCCTCACTGACTATTGACAAGCAATATTAATTCCCTGTCACATGAACTTCTCCATAGGGCAGCTCACAACAGGTGGCTGGCTTCCTTCAGAAAAGCCCATGGGAGAGGAAGAAACAGCATGAAAATGGCAGGAACAGTCTCTTTGTCACCTAATCTTGAAAGTGACATCTCATTACTTTTGCCATATTCTGTTCCTTAGAAATGTCACTAAGTTCAGCCCACACTCAAGTCAAGAGGGAAGCATGGAGGCCATCCTAAGGGCTGCCTACCACACTCATGTAAAAGTGGAAATAATACTGTCTGCCGCATGAGATGATTGTCTATAAAAGCAAAGCATAAATATATTCTCATGGCCTTATTTTTATGAAACTTATTTCAAGTGTTTGCTGTAAACCCTGGAACTAATATATAGGAGATCAACAGAATAGCTCTCTAGCAGATGAAAAGGGTTTAAGGGGAATTTCTCAGGGCACAGAAATTATTGTTAGAATTATGAGCAGAATTCCAAAGGTAAAATGACATTATGTGCCTTACCCGTTTATTTATGCTTTTATTTCTTTTTCTGTGTCAAGCAGTATTTTTTAATGCATCTTCCAACAAAGTTCTAGATGCCAAGTATAATTCCTCTAAATATTTAGACTCTTCATAGGAAAATAAATGTATTTTCAGCATTAAAAATATAATGAGCTTAGCCACAGATTTTTATCTCACAAAGTTAAAATAATCATAAGCTTTAGAAGCATATGAGGTTTTAAATACTTGGTGAAAAATTAAACTAACTTTAGAAAATTAAACTATCATATATTTTCACATAGAAAAGTAGTTTATAGATGTTATTTTAAAATAATGATGATTTCATTCCATAGAAATATTAAATAACCTAGACACTCTATAAATAGTCTGAGGCATAGACAGAGTGTCTTTCTAAAAGTATCTATAAGACTTAAGGGCTCATAACTTGAAAGGTCCACAGGAGGATAACTAAAGAGCATAAATAAGACGCTTTCATTCACAATGCACCACATATTTCATTGTGGGGGGGAAAATTCAATAAAAAGGTGGAAGCCTACAGTGTGCAAAATAGACATGCAGAAAAATGATTAATAATTAAAAAGACAAGAATGCTACCTTGCTAACTAGAAACTCAAAACCTAGTAAAAAAGATAAGACTAGCTGCATAAAGCAGTAATAAACAAAAGGTCAATGTCCAGTTGGGCCATCCTACCCCTCAAGAGCTCTCTGAGATTAGCTTGAACCTCCTTTCTCCCTCAGTTAATGCCTTCTTCTGAATTTCAAATTCCCAGCTACTTCTCCCAGCTCTCATTTCTCCCTAAATTTTTTTGTTTGGTAATTTTTTTGTTTGGATCTTTTTTTTCCATTGATTTTTAGAGAGAATGGAAGAGATGGAAGAAGAGAGAAAGAGAGAGAGAAACATCGATGTAAGAGAGACATACATGGATTAATTGTCTCCCATACACACTCTGACCAGGCCAGGGCATGAACCTACAACCCAGGTACATGCCCCTGGCCAGGAATCGAACCCTGAACCCTTTGGTCTGAGCGCTGACGCTCTAACCACTGAGCCACATGGGCCAGGGCTCTCCCTAAGTCTTAAATCTCCATCTTCTGTTCCACTTCTAATGGCTAGTTGTTCCCCTGTCCTCTCTGCTCCACTTCAACCTCAACACAGACCCCCACTGATTTAATTTGATTTCCACGAAAACTATTTACATTAGGCCTTTGTGTGTGCAGCAGGCCCCACTGAATCCTTGGGAAGAAAGGAGTTCATATCGCAAATGACGCCCAGTTCACCTCGGACATTCCATCAGAGGCCACCTCCTGCCTTGCTGTGGGGCTCGCTGTCCCTCTCCTCAGTGGTCCCTCTAACATCTCCAGCTCTGTTTTGTTTTTCCCCTTTGTCCCTCAGTAACATTTCTTCTCTTAGGCTTGTGTTCCCTCCTCAAGCAGACACAAAGCGTTTCCTTAACAGGAGACAGTCTTTCCCTGAGAGAAACAACTTTGCCCTTTCACACCATCTCATGTACTGGGAAGGCCTGTCTGCCTGCAGAGGGGACAGGGACAGTGAGTTGCCAGAGCAGGGTGAGGGAAAGAGCTTTCCATAGGCGGCAGAGCCTTAAGTATCAAATGATTAGGCTAAGAAACTGCTGAGAGGAGAGCGCCCTGGCACATCCCAAATGAAAACAAGGCCATCACCTTTTATAAATACCCTTTACATCGGAGAGGGACGATGGCGGCGCTGTGAGAAGCAGCAGAGGCCTCCGCTCCCAGCCACAGACTCGATTTTCTCCTAAAATCCTACGGAGCCAGCTTGGAAAAAGAGGAGAAACATACCTGAGTGGACGGAGCCTGAGCGGGGAGCACTGAAGAAACATCACGGAGTCGGGTAAGAGAGGGGGGCGTAGGAAGGGGGATCCCCCCTGAAGCCTGGGCTGGGCTCTGAGCCCGGAGGCTTGGAGGCTGCGAAGCTCCCTCCCCTCGGGAGTAGGGATGGCATCCAAAAGCGGGGATCCCACACCCGGAGTGATGAGAGGGGAAGGAGCCCCCCACGAACAGGGCAGAGGGGTCCAGGGGAGCTGTGAGTCCTGGAGGGCACGGCGCCTTCCTAGGAAACAAAACTTCTACTGGCAGATGGCTCCTTCCTAGCGAGGCAAAGCTGCTAATGGCGACTGCAACCGGTGTCCACTTCCGGGGGGGTGGGGGTTGGCTGACCATAGGAAAGGCTGTTCCAAAGTGTATAGCACGCAAGTAGTAAGGGACCAGAGGTTGGGACTGAGCAGCCCCACATGGGGACCCTCTGCCTCCCTGTAAGGCATTGGGTTGAGCCCCAGAAAGCACTGAATCTGCGTGATGTGGGGAAAGGGAGGAGCCCTCCCGCCCTGAGCTCCCCATGCCGGGAGGCTGGGATCTGCAACCAGCCCTGAAGGGCGCCGTGGTGGCGCGTGAAGCCGTCTCAGCTTGGCTGAGACCAGCGGTGAGGGAACCTGTGTGGAGCTGACTTTGGGTCCCCTTGGCACTCGGGTGGCAGGACACTACAGGACGACTCTGCCTGTGGGTTGCTTTGTGCGTTTGTGAGTCTGATTGCGGAAATGGCTCCCACCTTCCCAGCGTGCACTGCGCAGACAGACCAGCGGAGGCTGGGATTGGGGCAGTAGATGGTCTGAGGGGCGGGCCTGGGCGACCAGCCAACCAGAGCTGAGCAGGAAGGGGCGGAGCCCGGGGGCCTCTCCTGCAGCCAGGAGCACCTCCCCCAACAGGAAAGGGGCAGGTCCAGCTCACTCTTCTCCCAGACACCCCCGCAGGGCACAGTCCTGAGGGGGAGGGAGAGCAGCTCACAGGAGGACATCACAAGAATAAGACTCTCAGGGGCTGTTGTTTGGGAACCGGAGGAAACGGTGAAAACCCTTTCGGGGGGCTGGGCAGACAAAGGGCTCACAGGAATGTGTTTTTAATCAAACCCACTGAGCCCAAGCTGCCGAAATGGCCCATATAGAAAAGGCAACAGGCTGAAATCAATCTGAAGCTACAGCAGGCCAGAGCCTGGGGGACTAGAATCAGAGGACAGGGTAGGGACTGAGGAGCTGGCGGTGGCACAGAGACTAACTCCCGCAGAGTGAGTGCCTGACAGCGAAACCTCTAAGTAAAGGGAGTGATACCCTGGGCTACACTAGCCACCCTGCACCCTAAAGACTCTACAGAAGACTGTGGAGCAATCCAAGCAACTATAAGGTGGCAAAATAGCTGACAAGAGGAGGTGGTCCACGGAGAGCCTCAGGTCAACCATCTACCTAAGGACACCAGAGACAAATCTAGAAGGCTCCTCACATAGGCTGATACACAAGCACCTCCCAGGAGAACTGAAATCAGCACAGGAAACAGTGAGCCGCAGACAACACAGGCTGCCCAGAAGAAACTCACCTGATTGACAGTCATCTCCCCCCCTTAGGAAAAAGAGAAAGGAAAAAAACACTTTTTTCTTCTTTTTATTTTTCTTTTTAAATTTTAAATATATTTTTAAATTTTTTAAAATTTTTTATTATTTTAATTATTTTTAAAAAATTTTGTTTTGCTTAGCTTCTTTTTGTTTTGTTTCTTTGCTTTGTTTTGTTTTATCCTTGCTTCCACTATCAAGACTTTCTTGATATTCCTGCTTAATGGTTGGGACTTTATCATTATAACCAACAAGTTTACTGCTTTTCTCTATAGTTTCCCCCAAATCTTTTACTGGACTCCTTCCCTACCTGGGGATTATCTCTCTCTCTCTCTCTCCTCTCGATCCATTGGAATAACTTTTTTTTTTCTTCTTTTCTTTCTTTCTTTTGTTTTTCTCCTGTCTTCCTGTCTTTTTGTTTGGTTGTTAGTTTCTGTTATTCTCTTTACTGTATTTTTAGTTTTTCATCTTCAACTATTATCCTATTCCTATTATCTCCCCTAATTTTTTGCTGGCCCTTCTTTCAGAATCTTTTCTCTGCCCCTTTTATCTCCCAGTAGCTTCTCTATTTTTTACATTTTAGTTTCATTTATTATTATTTTTAAAATTTTTGTCACTATTAACAATAATATACTTTTCTCTCTCTCTAGCTTTACTTTTCTTTCATTCTCTCTTTTTTTTTTTTTTGCTTTATCATTTATGTTCTCCCTTCATCCTCCCAGTTCTATTTTCACTTTGCTTGTTTTCATTGTGATTATCAAGATATTTTGTAAGATACCCCTTGTCTCCTGGAAGTTTAGTTGTGTATTGTCCTGCCTTGCCAGCACCCATACAACAGCTCACACAATGAGGTCGAGGCTGAGACACACAGTTAGCCAACCTGAGAGGAGAGTCCTCCCAAGGACTGGTCAACAACAATATAGACCCAACCACAACAGGAGAGCCCAAAGAACCCACAAAAGGGACATGCCTAGAGCAAAGAGCTCAGAAGTATAAGGAAAACACACCTCTGGGCTCCACTGGACCCACATTACAAAATCCCCTCCCCATAAGACTGGGAGACAGCAAATATATCTAATATATAGATACAAACACTAAGAGCCACCAAAATGGTGAGACAAAGAAACAACCACCAAACTAAAGAAAATGAAAAATTGCCAGAAAATTATTTCAGTGTGATGAAATTGAGCAAGTTATCAGAAATAGAGTTCAGAGTAATGGTTATAAAGATGCTTAAGGAAATTAATGAGAACAATAAGTCACTTGATGGTAAGGTTGAGGAACTTAGTGAAAACATGAAAAAAGAGATACTTATCATAAACAAAAATCAGACAGATAAAGAATGCTGTATCTGATATCAAGAGTACACTGGAAAGAATTAAAAGCAGGCTCAATGAAGTAGAGGATAGAATAAATGACTTAGAGGATAAGGTAGAAAAAAACCACTCAATCAGAGCAGCAAAGAGAAAAAACACTTAAAAAGCATGAGGACAGTCTAAAAGAGCTTTGGGACAGCATGAAGCAAAACAACATTCACATTATAGGAGTGCCAGAAGGGCAGGAAAGAGAGCAAGGGATAGAGAACTTGGTGGAGGAAATAATTACAGAAAACTTCCCTATGCTGGCAAGGGAGAAAGCCACATATGTTCAGGAAGCACAGAGGGTTCAAAATAAGAGGGACCCAAAGAGACCTACTCCAAGACACATCATAATTAAAATGGTAAATGTCAAGGACAAAGAGAGAATATTAAGGGCTGCAAGCGAGACCAGCAGTGACCTACAAGGGAACCCCCATAAGGCTGACATCAGATTTCTCAACAGAAACCCTTCAGGCCAGAAGGGAGTGGCATGAAGTTCTCAAAGTAATGAAAAGCGAGAACATGCAACCAAGATTGCTTTATCCAGCAAGGCTATCATTTAAAATTGAAGCTGAAATAAAAAGCTTCCCAGACAAAAGAGGGCGAAAGGAGTTTGTACCATGAAACCAGCATTGCAAGAAATGCTAAAAGGACTGCTCTAAGAAAAAGAAAGAATAGTGAGAGAAAGGTACAATAGCATAAAGGAGAAAAAAGGCAATAAATAAGTTCATATCAATAGTAACCTTAAACATAAACAGAATAAATCCTCCAATAAAAAGACATAGAGTAGCTGAATGGATAAGAAAACAGGACCCAAATATATGCTGTCTACAGGAGACCCACCTGAGAGCAAAAGACTCACACAGGCTAAAAGTGAAGGGGTGGAGTAAAATATTCCATGCAAATGGAAAGGAAAGGAAAGCTGGAGTAGCAATACTTATATCTGACAAAACAAACTTCAAAATAAAGACCATAACAAGAGACAAAGATGGTCACTACATAATGGTAAAGGGATCAATCCAACAGGAGGAAATAACCCTTATAAACATACATGCACCCAATATAGGAGCACCTAAATATATAAAAAATTTCTTGGTGGACTTTAAGGGGGCGATTGACAGCAACACAATCATAGTGGGAGACTTTAACACCCCACTGTCAGCATTGGACAGATCATCAAGACAAAAAATCAACAGGGAAACACAGACCTTAAATGACTCACTAGATCTAATGAATTTACTTAACATTTACAGAACATTTCACCCCAAAGCAGCAGAATACACATTCTTCTCAAGCGCACATGGAACATTCTCAAAAATAGATCATATTTTAGGGCACAAGGCAAGTCTCTACAAATACAAGAAGACTGAAATCATATCAGGCATCTTCTGGGATCACAATGCCACGAAACTAGAAATGAACCACTATAAAAAAATTCAAAAATATTCAATCACATGGAGGCTAAATAGCATGTTATTAAACAATGAATGAGTTCCCAATGAGATCAAGAAAGAAATCAAACACTTCATGGAAAAAAATGAAAATGAACAGACAACAACCCAAAATATATGGGACACAGCGAAAGCAGTCCTGAGAGGAAAATTCATAGCATTATAGGCCTATCTCAAGAAACAAGAAAAACCTTTAAAAAACCATCTAACACAACGACTAAAAGAACTAGAAAGAGAACAGCAAGAAAAGCTCCATGGAAGTAGAAGAAAGGAAAGATAAAAGCAGAAATGAATGACATAGAGACTAAAAAAAAAAAATACAAAAAAATTAATGAAACCAAGAGGTCGTTCTTAGAAAAGATAAATAAGATTGATGCACCTTTAGCCAGACTCACTAAGAAACAAAGAGAGAGGACCCAAACAAATAAAATCAGAAATGAAAGAGGAGATATAATAATCAACCGAGCAGAAATACAAAGGATTGTAAGAAAATACTATGAGCAACTATATGCCAACAAAGTGGACAAAATGCATGAAATGGACAAATTCCTAGAAGCATACAACCTTCCAAAGCTGAATCAAGAAGAGGCAGAAAACCTGAACAGGCCAATAACAACTAATGAAATTGAAGCAGTAATCAAAAAACTCACAGCAAACAAAAGTCCTGCACCAGATGGATTTATAGGCGAGTTTTACCAAACATTCAAAGAAGGATTAACACCTATTCTACTGAAACTATTCCAGAGAATTCAAAAGGAGGTAAAACTCTCAAACTCTTTTTATGAGGCCAGCATCATCCTATTCCCAAAACCAGATAAAGACACTACAAAGAAAGAAAATTACAGGCTGATATCCTTGATAGATGCTAAAATCCTCAACAAAATACTAGCAACACAGACCGAGCAATACATTAAAAAGATCATACACCACGACCAAGTGGGATTTATTCCTGGGATGCAGGGCTGGTACAACATCCACAAATCAATAAATGTGATACATCACATAAACAAAATGAAGGACAAAAATCATATGGTCATATCAATAGTGCAGAAAAAGCATTTGACAAAATCCAGCACCCATTTCTGATAAAAACTCTCAGCAAAATGGCAATAGAGGGATCATACCTCAATATAATAAAGGCCATATATGACAGACCTACAGCCAACATCATACTCAATGGGCAAAAACTAAAACCATTTCCATTAAAAATAGGAACAAGACAGGGTTGTCTGCTTTGACCACTCTTATTCAACATAGTACTGGAAGTCCTTGCCATAGCCTTCAGACAGGAGGAAAACATAAAAGGTATCCAAATTGGAAAGGAGGAAGTAAAACTGTCATTATTTGCAGATGACATGATATTGTACATAGAAAACCCTAAAGACTCCATCAAAGTACTACTAGATTTGATAAATGAATTCAGCAAGGTAGCTGGGTGCAAAATCAACTTCTGGAAATTGGTGGCATTCTTTTACACCAACAATGAACTTTCAGAGAGAGAAACTAAAAAAATAATACCATTTATTATTACAACTAAAAAAATAAGATACCTAGGAATAAACTTAACCGAGGATGTAAAAGACCTGTACTCAGAAAACTACATGACACTGAAAAAACAAATAGAGGAAGATATAAACAAGTGGAAGAATATACCATGCTCATTGGAAAAATTAATATAATTAAAATGTCCATACTACCCAAAGCAATTTGTAGATTCAATGCAATTCCTATTAAAATACCAACAGCATATTTCACAGATCTAGAACAATTTGAAAATTTATATGGAACCAAAAAGGACCCCAAATAGCTGCAGCCATCTTAAAAAAAAGAACACAGTGGGAGGGATCACTTTACTGTATATCAAACTGTACTACAAAGCCATTGTAATCAAAGCAGCATGGTATTGGTACAACACTAGACATATAGACCAATGGAACAGAACAGAGACTCCAGAAATAGACCCACGCCACTATGGTCAGTTAATATTTGACAAAGGAGGCAAGAGCATACAATGGAGAAAAGATAGTCTCTTCAATAAGTGGTGCTGGGAAAATTGGACAGATACATGCAAAAGAATGAAACTAGACCACCAACTTTCACCATACACAAAAATAAACTCAAAATGGATGAAAGACTTAAATGTAAGTTACGAACCTATAAAAATCCTGGAAGAAAACATAGGCAGTAAAGTCACAGACATCTCACATAATGGAATTTTCACTGATATATCTCCTGGGGCAAGAGAAACAAAAGAAAAAATAAATATATGGGACTACATCAAACTAAAAAGTTTTGCACAGCAAAAGAAAACAGTCTCAAAATACAAAGAAACCCCACGGTCTCTGAAAACATATTTGCCAGGGATGTATCTGATAAGGGGATGATTTCCAAAGTGTACAAAGAACTCATAGCACTCAGCAAGAGGAAGACAACCCAGTTAAAAAATGGGCAAAGGAGCTGAATAGACACTGCTCCAAAGAGGACATACAGATGGCCAAGAGACACATGAGAAAATGCTCAATGTCACTAATCATCAGAGAGATGCAAATTAAAACCACAATGAGGTATCACCTCACACCTGTCAGAATGGCTGCCATCAACAAATCAACAAACAACTCCTGCTGGAGAGGGTGTGGAGCAAGGGGAGCCCTGTTACACTGCTGGTGGGAATGCAGACTGGTGCAACCACTATGGAAAACAGTATGGAGGTTCCTCAAAAAATTAAAAATAGAGCTGCCTTTTGACCCAGTGAATCCACTTCTAGGAATATATCCTAAGAATCCTGAAACATTCATCAGAAAGAATATATGCACCCCGATGTTTATAGCAGCACAATTTATAATAACTAAGATCTGGAAACAGCCCAAGTGCCCATCAATAGATGAGTGGATACAAAAGCTGTGGGACATTTACACCATGGAGTACTACCCAGCTGTAAAAAAGAAGGATCTCTTACCATTTGGGACAGCATGGAAGGACCAGGGGAATATTATGCTAAGTGAAATAAGCCAGGCAGAGAACAACAAACATCACATGATCTCACTTATACATGGAATCTAAAGAACTTAATAAACTGATGAACAGAAATGATTCAATGACATGGGAGCGTGGATCAGACTGACAAATCTCTGAGGGATGGAGGAGGGCGGGTGGGTGGAGGGGGAGAGAGTAACCAAAGAATTTATATGCATATATGCACAACCCATGGACATGGACAATGATGGGGAGAGGGACTGGGGAGGAGGATGTGGCGGGATGGAATGGGTCATTGGGGAGAAAAAGGAACATCTGTAATATTTTGAACAAAAAAATAAATAATAAATAAACATCCTTTACATCTTGTCCCAAAATAATGTTAATGATATTTAAATTTATTGTTGTTCATTAATTCTAAACTTCAGGTCAATCTTTTTTGTCCAATTGCTTTTGGTCATTTTCTAATTTAAGATTCACTTTCTTTGGCTCTTTGTCTAAATTGGAAATTAATTCTTATACTTCAGCATGTGTAAGGGTCACAGAGATTTGGGGTTAAAAATGCAGATTCCTAAATCTCACCTTGATATTCTTAATCAGGTGTTGTGTAGTGGATCTCAGAGACCGTAACCATTACCTTGGGGGATTCTGACATAGGTGGTGCCTAAGATACATGTTAAGAAACACTGATAAAAACAGTAAATAGCATTGACTTCTCACCTCCAAGAAGTACCATGAACAGTCTCCTCAGGTTTAAAATAATTCATAGTGATTTCTTCCCAGTTATGACAAAATGACAAAATTTGGTTTAAAAAAAGTCATTTGTAATTTTTGCTGAAAAAGACAAACTTAGGCATACCTGTATATGCAAGAATGAAAGGCCTCTGAAGGAAGAGATTTTTAATTTTATTTCACTGCTAAATTCTTAGCGCGTAGACCAGTGTTTAGACATGGTAGATCTTAATACATATAAGAATGTTAAATACTATAGCAATCAATTATGGAAGCAAAAAGAAAAGTTCTATAGTTACCTTATTTTAAAAATGTTTTAGGTACTCAAGACCCAAAGAAAATAAAAGCTAAATATAGAATGTGAAAAAGCAAGTAGCAAGGTGTTTAAAATTAAGCTACTCTCTTAATTGTTAGAGAAGGAAAACATTTAAGGTTAAGTTCAAATAAGAGAAAATCCCCCACTGATTTCTCTATAGGATATCGTCACATACACATGAAAATAATCTCCTTATTACTAGCAGAAACAAATTACTGGAACATACCTGAGAAAATTGAATTTCAAACTAGACCAGACTCTTCTGGGAAAACTGAGTTTTAAATTAGTTTGTACTCTCAATGTGTTTTTTGTAAAAATCTGATGTCATCCTTCAAAGGCAATTTTCCAGGGGCCAACATCATTGCATTCTTTCTTCACCTCATTTAATTTTTAAAGTGTGTGTTAGAACAGAGGTCTTATGAAGAACTCCTCACTCTTAAGAAAGTTTAAACCTATGGAAACAGAGACTTCATTTTATGGAAAGAAAAATCTAACTCTGATATCACCCTCTGTTTAGAAGTTAGTTGATGAAGAAAACAATTGGCAATCTAAAATATTTCTCTACTAGTAGCAACACTTAGACATTTGGTCGGATAAATGTAACCATTTAGAGACATCACACAAAAAGAGGACTCTGCGTAACACAAATATCCTGGTAGAAACCCATGACGTATATAGCTGATTTCTACATTTTGATTGTGCTGTGTGTATTGTAAGTGAATGTATTTTGCTCCAGTCCTAGCTCCTTTGACCTTTTAGAGACTTAATGAGACTCCAAAACAGCCATCAAAAGCACACTGTTCCATTTTGGAAGCATTCAGAAAGCAATGTACTTTGGCTAAATTTAGTTGTAGCTTTCACAATTTAAAAACACTTCCGGCCGTCTTTCTAGGAGAAACATAGTCATTCACTCTTGATTTAAATAAATTGGTTAAATAATAGTTGCTTCTTCTTAGTTTACCCATGTAAAAAAGGGGGGAGAGGGGAGTACTGGGGAGGGAAATAACAAAAACGGACCCATGTGAGGCTTTTTAATGGTTGCAACTCAGGCGTACTCACTTTGTAGGCCATCAAACAATGGAGACTTTTGTGTTCATTTAAAATGATCCTGGCTCAGAAAACACAAATTACGGCGAAAATTAAGGCAACAAAATTAGAAGCTGAAAACATTCAGAATTGCTCATGTTGAAGAAATATTGTCTGCTTTATCAAGAATTACATTTGAACACAAACTTCAGAAAACAATTGAAAGTTAATGTGAAAAAGGAGAATCAATCTTGAAAGCAGTATTTCATATCCTAAATGATAACATGGGAAATATCATGTATCTTTAAAAATTCAAACTTTTTTTGCTTTAGCAATAGCTCTGACTTTAAGGCATATATTATTTAGAGTACTTAGTCAGAAATCCTTTTTCTAGGTGACATAATTTAAGAGAGCACAGCAAGCCATGAAAATTCAGTTCTTTTGCTCCACAAAGGTAAATTAAGTTCTGCCTATGAAAAGTTGCCAGATAAGAAACTAGATATGATTTAGAAGTTTGAGCCTACCCAAGTATAATCTAACTTTTTCCATTGGAAAGTGACATTTTGAAAAGCAACTATTATTATTATTTTTTTTTTTATTGTGGCAAGAACACTTAACAGGAGATTTAGCTTCTTAACAAACTCTTATGTATACAATACAGTATTGTTGCCTACAGAGACAATGTTGTACAGCCTATCTCTAGAATTTATTCATTGTGCCTAACTGAAGCCTTAGGGCCATTAATTAGTAATCCACATTTCCTCCTCCCTCTAGCCCCTGGCAACCACCATTCCACTCTTTGAATGTGACTATTTAATTAAATTAATTAATTTTTTTGTTTGTTTATTAAATTGGGCTATTTTAGATACCTCATTTAAGTGGAATCACGCAGTATGTCTTTCTGTGATTGACTAATTTCACTTAGCATCATGTCCTCAAGTTTCATCCATGGTGTAGCAGACTGCAGAATTTCCTTCTTTTTTAAGGCTGAATAATATTTCATTGTTTGTGTATGCCACATTTTCTAAAATAAAAAATAAATAAAAGGCAGTTCTCTTAGAATGTATGTAGTTGCACACGAAGAGGAAAGCCAGGCTGGCGTCTTGGAGGATAACACTGTCTGTGGACCTCAGTGCTTAGCTGCATCAGCCAGCAGCAGAATTCTGTGTGTACGGAGGGAGTAAGAGCACAGGGTTAGGAAAGTCCTTCCCTACTTCTCCGCTTCTCACCACCTGAACTCCTGGACCTAAACTTACCCATGGGGATCTAACCTTACCATGAGGTAGTGTCTATGGTTGGTCAAATCTGGACTTGGAGAAACTCCAGGAAGAGAAGGGAAGGAGTGTGGGAAGGAAGACAGCGTGAGAGGAGCAGGAAACTCACCCAGACCAGCTTCTTTGTTACCTGCATTGATTGGTTGGATTAAGATTAAAGTGTTTCCCAATTCCCCCTGCCACTCCCCCCAACAAACATGAAATATATTTTCACACAACTACACATATCCCTACTTCAGCATGTGTAAATCTAAAACTCTGTCTGTAATCATAGCAGTTTTTAAAAATTGACCATAATCATGCCTTTTGTGCAATAAGGGAGGACCCAAAATCAAGCCAGGTCAGTTGTCTTTCAAAAATATGTGCTTTCTACCTAACTGCAGCAGAGAGCTCCCAATAAATAACAGCAGTGGTTGTGCTGTGTGAGGAAAACCCACAAAACAAAGTCTAAATACAACAAGCAGAAACTTACCTTGCAATGGCTTCCAAATATGTAAGGGCTTCCTGAATTAGTGCATTAATAATAAAGCTTCATCATCATCATCATCATCATTATCATAATAAAGCTTCATTAGGGCAAATTCTGGAAATAGTTATATCTCTTAGTGCAGGACAGGTATGAAGATCCGAATGTAGATGCAGGAATGTTTGTAGATAAGGGCTGAGACTGAGTTCTAGATGGTGTCTTCTCAGAGGGAAGGGGGTTAGGGGTGGGGGAGAGATTAACCAAATAGTTTATATGCATATATGCATAACCCATGGACACAGACAATACTGTGGTGGGGGCGGGATAGAAGAGGTCGATGGGGGAAAAAAGAGGACATCTATAATACTTTCAACAATAAAGATAAATTAAAAAAATAAATAAATAAAATAGGCTTTCTAATAAAATAAAATAATAAAATAATAATAAAATAAAATAATAAAAAGTGTTTTCTGGCACAGGAGTTTTATTTCAAGAACTGTTTCATATTCAAAGGCATCATTTTGGAAGTCAGAAAATTTTTAGCAGGAATACAGAAAACTGCACCATACAACATTGATGAAATCTTCCTCTGTCCCCCCAAACCGCAAGTCTTGAGTGCAGCTATAGAGAAAATATTTGCTTGTGAAACACTTAATAATTGGGAGAGTCCAACTCAAAGACTTAATGAGGTAAGTATCATTGTTTGGCATATGCATTTTTGCACAAAAAAAATGATATATTAATAACAGGATGAGTTGGAGAAGATTGTCTAAGGCCATACATTTTAAAAATTGGGGGCAGATGTGGTTGCCATCACTTCAAAATAGACACAATAGAGCACAGAGGTTAACAGCAAGGACTGTAAGTCAGGCCAACCTAGATACCTCTCACCACAGTTTACTGGTTATGAGACCATGAGCAGTTCATTACACCTTTCTGAGTCTTCGTTTTATTGTTTTTAAAATGAAAACAAGAGAATTATCTCATTGCATTCTTGTTGGATTAAGCAAGACAACCCATGTACATTATTTAGCATGGTCCCTGGCACATAATAGAAAAATTAACCTAGGTTTGAGTTTTTTTTCAGTTGTTTCATTTTCTACCAGATAAATTTGGAAAATACAACAATGATCATTTTAGATCCGATAATCTATCCTTATGCTCCACCTCTGAGTATAAAATAGAAGGGTTATCAATATCCTGATAAAAAGGATTATGGAATTGAACTAAGCCTTTATTTGGTAATAATAATAATAATAATAATAATGTGACTCTTGCTTACCTTAGGGCCACTGTTTCCAGTTTTTAAATTCTTTATGTACATAAATATTTTCTTTAAAATGTATATTAGTGCTCGCTTTGGTAGCATATATACTAAAATTAGAACAATATAGAAATTTTAGCATGACAACCTGCTCAATGATGCCATGTAAGTTCATAAAGTAGTCCATATTTTTATGAAAAGAATTCTGGATATGGATGCTGGTGATGGTTGAACAATATGAATATACTTAATACCACCGGCCAGTTCATTTGAAAATGGCTAACATAGTAAACTTTATATTATATGTATTTTAATACCATACAAAAATTATTGGGGAAATGTATATTAATACTGCTTCATTAAGAGGACCTTTAGTTCTTAAAATACTGGTCCTTTGTCAACAATTTTATATATTCGAATGGCCATAGGATAGCTAAGTTGCTAGTCCATTGTTCTTGAGCAAAGCAGAGACAAACACAGCATTAAAGTTCTGAATATTGCGATCTGAAGAGACTGACTAGAGCAAGCTGGGGTTTGTTTATGTGTTTATGCTTACTATGTAAGAGCTCAGAAGAATAACTATTTCTATTATTACCTGTTATCACTGAATTTTCCACTATTGTGTTTTTTATACTTATAGAGAGACGAGGTGGGCTGGAGATAGTAATCAAAGCATAATTATGTATCAGGTTTATGCCCAAACAGCAATTTAAAACATTTTAAACGTTCTTGTGTTATTTTTTCTACACAGAATTCACTAGGGACTAGAATGGCCAGTTTAAACAACTTGTGTAGGAACATGAAACATGAAAAAAATTAACTCCAAGTGAGTATTCTCAAGTCCTACTGCAGCCCCCATTCTTCTATGATTTAACATTTCTTCAAGCAGCAAATATCGTGATGGATAATTCTGAAAAAAGTACAGTTTTCCTTTTTATTTTCTTGCAATCTGAAGACAACGGCCTCTTGTTTTCAATATCACATTGATCTCTACCTGCGTCTATATCCTTCAATTGCACCTTCCCTCCTTACAATGGACGAATTGTTCCTGTTTCTCCCCACAGCCTGGTGCTCTTCTTCCATTTTATGGATAAAACTAGTTCGCTGCCAGAGGGGAGGGGTGCTGGGGGACTGGGTGAAAAAGGTGAAGGGATTTAGAAGTATAGATTGGTAGTCACAGAATAGTTATGGGGATTAAGTACAGCACAGGGAATAGAGTCAATAACATTGTAATAATTACATTCGGTGTTACACGGGTATTGCAAACACCAGAGGGAACACTTTGTAAAGCATATGATTGTTTAAGCCCTATGCTGTGCATCTGAAACTAATACAAAATAATATTGAATGTACACTGTAACTGAAAGAAAATAAACTAATTGGAATAGTTATTCCGATTTCCTTGGCTCCCATTATCTACTCAGCCCACTTCAGTCAGTTTAGCAGCTCCTCCATCCTGCCCTGCCCAGTGGTCACCTCTCACACTTCATCTTTCTCAACCTGCCAGGAGTATTTGACGCATTTACCACTGCCTTATTGACCTGACTTTGGTTTAGACATTTATCACCTTAATTTTCCTGCTTCCTCAGCAGCTGCTCCTTCTTGCTCTCCACTCACTAACCCCTTTTCTTCTTCCTAACCCCTAAATGCCAGCGTGCCTGGGATGCAGGCCAGGGCTCCAGCTTCCCCTCTGTCATTGCTCCCCTGTGGCCTCATCTAGTCCGCATGCAAATGCCATCGCTCTGCTAATGACTCTCCCATGTACCTATCCAGCCCTCAGCTCCCTCTGAATCCCAGGCTCATCTATCCAGCAACTTTCCATCATCTCCATTGAGTGTCTACTAGGTGTCTGCCAAAGCAGCAGCCTGAATCGCCCCTGAACCTGCTCCCTCCAGTCTTCTGTCTCTGGCTCGGTTGCTAAGTCCCAAGCTCCAGAAGTTATCTTTGCATTCTGTCTCCATCTCCCCTACCATAAACCTTCCAGCAAGTCTTGTCAACTCACATCAAAACATTTCCTAAATCTGGTCCCTTTTGCTGGTTCCCCTGCTACCATCCTTGTACGTTATCATTACTTCTTATGTAACTCAACTAGTGCACTAGCCTCCCCACGAGTCAGCTTACTTCCATTCCTGCCTTCTCACTTCATTTCCCATGAGCAGCCACACGAGTTCCAAAAAAACTAGATCAGGTGATGTCACTCCACTGCTCCAAAGCATCCAGGGGCTAGGTATCACATGCAGAATACAATCTAAATTCCTTTTTGCCTCCTTGCCTGGTCCTGGCTGCCTTTCAGAACTTATCTTGTACCATCCTGTTCTCCCATTTCTTGTTGCTCTAAGCAATGCCCTTGATATTCCCCAAAAACCCAATGTGTTTCCCTCCAAAGGGCTATTTACTGACATGGAGTTGGTTTTTGATAAATATCTACTGAGCAAATGATTGTAAACTGGGCTGTTTTTCTTCTCTACTCCCACTCTAATTTTCTCTTAATTTATACAATTTCCTGTACCCACTCCGCATTACACCCAGAGAAAAAGAACACTATCAGTATTATTTCAGGGTTGCTCACTATGGATTTTTGAGTTTTGTTTTCAAGTGAGAGCCTAACAGACGGAGTGGGAGTGGCAGCCTTGATTTAAGGTAGCCCGAGAGCATGTCTTAAAAAGAAGTTATGCAAGGTAATTAAATTCTATAGATCGGCTGTACAACATTCTAGGTATAGTTAACAACATTGCACTGTAGCTCTAAACTTTTGTCAAAATAGTAGATCTCATGTTGTGTTCTTACCACAGTAAAAAATTCCTACTTTCAGATTTGTTAGATAAGCTTGCTGAGATACAGCATATCTGATCCTCAAGTTCTGCTGCTAGGGGCAGATTACAGGTGGGGGCTAATAATTTGCATTTGTACTAGCATCATATCCATCTTTTTACCAGGAAGATTCATGATCTAATCAGCTCTCACCACTGTTTCCTGCCCTTCTCCTTGGTTTTCTCTACCATCCTTCTGCAAGTGAATGTTCTCTCTTTATTTTTGTTTTTGTTTTTTGTTTGTTTTTTTAACCTCACCTGAGAATATTTTTTCCATTGTTTTTCAGAGGAGGGGCGGAGATTGAGAAACATCCATGTGAGAAAGACACATTGATTGGTTGCCTCCTGCACCCACACTGACCACCAGGGCTGGGGATCGAGCCTGCCACAGAGGTAAGTGCCCTTAACTGGAATCAAACCCACGACCATTTAGTCCTCAGGCCAGTGCTCTAACCACTGAGCCAAACTGGCCAGCTCTGAATGTTCTACTTTAATCAACTTTTTATCCAAATACTTCACATATCCCACAAATAGTAACTGAATTCTTACTTGATTCCAGGTATTATCTTGTCTCTGGTGACATAAAATTTAAAACAATTAGATTGAACCCTGTGCATATTACATAATTCTCTTAAGTTCCTTGAAAGAAAATTGCTGTGTTAATCTAAATATTTTACAACCTTTAACTTATTCTAAGTGTTCCCCAAGGTTCCATCTCAATTTCCTCCCCTATTCTCTACTTTCCCATCTTTTAACTCCTCTCTGCATTTTCAATGCATACTGTAAGAGCTCAGGAAGTGATACTGACTGGCATCTCCCATTACGTTCCTTTGTCTACATTCTTCAATTTTATCTGCCAAACTACTTTCTACCTCAAATCCAAAATCTAGCCGAAATTCTGATTAATCTAGGAAGACTAAGTGACAGAGCCAAGTATTAAAAGGCCTCAGAGGGGGAAATCCAGTGCACCCTGATGTGAGCACCATGTGTGAAACACTGAGGGAGACCACAAAATAAGCAAAGTCGGGCACTGTCCTCAGGACCTTACAATCTAGTGGGTGGACTTGACATACATGCACTATAAGTAATATTCTATGACCTAAGGAAAATCATAAAATGTGGACATTCTATGTGGTTAACAGAGCCACAAGGGCTTCCTGGAGGTGGCATGTGTATTAGGTGGTAACAAGTAAACAAGATTTTGATAAGCACAAATAACTGAGCATCCCAGACAGAGAGGGAAGAGCAGCATGAAAGTAAAGATCCTAAAGGGTGAGCCTTCTATCCCGCGGTGGCAAACTGGCTTTCTGAAATCTCACTCACTTCAGACAAGGTTGTCTGCCAGACTGTGTTTAATGTTTGTTTGACAATAATAATGACAGATGAACAAGACAGACTCACTCCTATGGGTCAATATGAGCGGCACTGGCAATATCAAAACAAGGCATCTCTTCCTCAAAGCGCAAGACAGAAAAATCACACAAATGCAGGTGGAAGGCATTCTTCAAGGATCACATGAGCCTTAGCAAAGGCGGTTGTTATCTGCAGCTAGGGAATGACAACAAGAGACAGTTTCACAGAGTTTTAACCACAATAACAGAGATACAGATTATCTGAGCAGGGGGAGAGGGCCAACTCCTAGACAGCGAGACACAGCTACTAACCCACGCAGAAGGATGCAAGCAGGTGGTCTTATGTTTCTCCTCCTGATGCATTTCGGCCTTGTGCACACAGAACATACTATGTAAGATCTGGAATACGTGTAAACACTTTCAGGGCTAAGTGGAGTGTGAAGGAAGCAAAGGGAGTTTTTGGCTTCCTCTCAGTTCCTCTATAAGAGCCCTTCTATCTTTTGGGAAATCACTTCCTCAGCCTTTTTGCTTTTTGCCCTACACTCTCCAAAATTATATTTAGAATTTTAAATCTAAATGGAAGTAGTCACTTTGAGTTCAAGTTCTTTCCCGAAGGCACCCAAACAGCAAGAGCTTTACCCTACCTGTGTCTGTACTCAGCCCTATAAATTACATGTAGCAATTACAAGAAAAAGATTGTTTTAATTTTTAAAAAACAGAAAAAGGATTTTAAAAAGTAGCTGTAGCTTTTAGCAGGGGGCTGTCATAGGGCCCACAGTATTTCTAAGGCAGTTGAATGCCGTCATGTGAGTCACAGCTCTTTAGAGCAGGCATGTCATTCCTGCTGCTGCTGTAAAATGCTGTCACACAGCAAAGGGTAGGTCTTTTAATGGGAAATGATCAGTGTAAGGCGATGGGTTCAGGAAGCATCGCCTAAGAAAAGGGTTGGGTGAAGTCACATTGACTCTAGGACAAAAGGTTCTCAATCTGGCCTGCGGGAAGGGAGGCTGTGAATGGCCTTGAGAACATCTATGAACTCTTGAAATTGTGTGTAAAATTATGGCTATTTGTATTTCTAGAGAGGGCCTCTAGATTTTATGACACCAGTCATATTGAATTAGGTCCCGCCCACTCCAGCGTGACCTCATCTTAACTAATTACATCTACTGTTCTATTCATATTTTCAAAAGAATACATAACCCCTAAAACTACAAAGGTCAGTGCTCCAGGGAAAGTATTAATTTGCTAAGGCTGTCACAGCAAAGTGCCACAAACTGGGTGGCTTAGACAATAGAAATATATTGCCTCACAATTCTGGGGGCCACAAATCTGAAATGAACTTGTTGACAGAGGCCATTCGTTCTGAGAGCTGTACAGGAAGAACCTGTTCCATGCCTCTTTCCTCAGCTTGTAGATGGCCATCTTCATGTTCACATGGCATGTTTTCTGTGTGTGCATCTGTACGCAAAGCTCTCCCTTTTATGACACCAGTCATATTGAATTAGGCCCCACCCACTCCAGCATGACCTCTTCTTAACTAATTACATCTACAATGATCCTATTTCCAAATACAGCGTTGGGGGGTTAGGACTTTGATGTATGAATTTTGGAAGAGGAGCAGTTCTACCCCTAACAGAGAGCACAGCAGTGGGATATTATCTCTTCTCCCACCTCAAGCATCCATCTCCCCATTTCCAACCTGCCAAGATAGATAGTGTCAATATACCTATGAGAATGTTGTAATTTCTGTATCCAATATGAATATCATGATGTGAACACCAATCATAAAATGTTAAGTAATTTAATAGATGTATCATTTTTAACACATTCTTTTTAATACATTCACTGCTGATCTATCTCACCATTTTTCCCTTGGCACACACATCTGAATCAGAAAATTGTAGATTTTCCTGTGATTTTTCTCTTCCTTACAACCACAAATTATGTCTTTTTCAGAAGATGGAGTATCTGATATCATGCTGCCCAAAATTCAATAGACACCTTTAACCCCAAGGATAACCCTTCATAGTCACCCTATGGGCAGTGCCTCAAGGCCCGTGACACAGACCTGATCTGCTAAAGAAAAAGTCAGTATTAGACTGCATCCCCTTTTCCTATAGCTCTGTCATTCCCATAACCAATGTCAAGGGCCTGTTTTGAATGCTACTTTGCTTTATTCCCTTCTTCTGACTCAGTAAGAGATAAAGTTGATTCCATTTGAAAAAAATTCTTTTATCTATTTTTTTCAGATGGTTTTTGACCTCTAAACATAGTTCACATTCTTTCTATGTTTCCAAATATACGGTTTTTTTTGAAACTTTGTATGGTGTTTCATATAGAGTGAAAATTTATACTCTTTCCTTGAAATGTATTTGCTATTTTCAACCTGCTGTACTAGTTCAAGGGCGAGCCACTGTGTGGGGGAAGCACTGAGATGCAACAGGGCTCCAGCAGCAAAGGCTTCTGGGAAATGCTGGACTCAGCTCTCCGTAGCCTCAGGCTTGGCTGACTACCCAGGAAACCAGAATACGGCCCAAAGGTAAACGTCAGGCCCCCAGGAAGGAGGTTAATGAATATATAGAGTGTGATAACTGCCTAATGTTATCTGTCAACTGAGAAATGCTCTGTTCTTCCTGGTGGTCTACGTGACTACCCATTATATGGTTTTACTATTAACCCCCTTAAAAAAAGACCCTGTCCTGGGAGGGGTATAAATTTTTCCTCAGCCAGCCACCACTGGGAACAGCAGCTTTGCGGGTATATGTAAGTTTCTCTATTACAGCTCTTATGAATTTGAATAAGGCTATGTGTCACTTCTTGGGAATCAATCCTGAATTTAGACTTTTGGGGCTTTTCCCCAACAGACTGAAAAATCAGTTTTTTACTTTCTAAACAAAACTCTTTTCCCATGTAAATTTTGATTCCTTCTAGCTGCATTTTCCTAGGTCTATAATGTTATACCAGAAACCTCTTATAAGTCCCATTAAATAATAATAAAAATATCAATGTACTTTTATTAGATAATTATTGAATTTCCATCATGTCCTGGGCACTGTGCTTGTCACCAAAGATAGAAATAAAATGAAACAAAGCAAGACTACAGTTTCCTACAAAAGAGGGAAAGCAGAAGGGAAAAATAGCTCTTAGAAATTGGACGTCATTGTGTCACACATGAAGAATTACATGCTATCAATATATCAAAATGTGAGAAAATAGAGGAGTGAAGGCAAAAAAGGCATAAAAGTTGCAAAATCTAACCTCAAAACTAGAGCCCTTTCAACTTTATTACACTGCATTATTTATTCTATAAATATTATTGAGAAGCTACTATTAATGCCAGACAGATTTAAGGCACTGTGAATAATAATTATAACACAGCTATAATCACTACTCACATGAACTTTAGAGTCTAATTAAGAGGCATATTAATAAAATAATCAGTCAATTTCATTAAAAATCTCTATTAAAAAATACGTGCTAGGAAGAAGAGAAATGTAAGATCCAAAATCTCAGAACATAATAAGAAAAATGTCTGTTTCAATAAAATCCACATGCCAAGAACCAGAAAGATCTCAAACTGAATGAGAAAGACAATCAATAAATTCCAAAAACATGACAGTCATGTTAGAATTATCAATTTCCAAGAATTCATGATAAAAATGCTTCAACATGCAATTACCAGCTTTCTTGAAACAAATGAGATAAATGAAAGTCTCATCAAAGAAATAGAAATGTTTAACAAAGGAATAGCACATATAAATAAGTACCAAATAGAAATTTTATTTTATTGTTTTTATAATATGTTTTATTGATTTCAGAGAGAGGAAGGGAGAGGGAGAGAGAGAGATAGAAACATCAATGATGAGAGAGTCATTGATTGGCTGCCTCCGGCACGCCCCCCACAGGGGATTGAGCCCAAAACCCTGGCATGTGCCCTGACTAGGAATCGAACAGTGATCTCCTGGTTCTTGGGTAGACGCTCAACCACTGAGCCACACCAGCCAGGCAACCAAATAGAAATTTTAGAACTGAAAAATATAATAACTTAAATAAAAAGATCAGTAATTGGGTCAACAGCAGAATAAAGGGAACAGAGGAAAGATTAGTGAACTGGCAGTTAGAAAATTAGATATTAGACAATCTGAAAAACAGAGAAAAAGCATACTGGAAAAATGTGAACTAATATTCACATCTTCAGAGTCCTAAAGGGCAAAAGTTCAGGGCTGAAAAAGTACTGAAAGAAACAATGGATTAAAACTTTACACATTTGGCAAGAGGCATAAACTCCAGATTCAAGAAGCTGAGTGAAATAAGAAAAACCCAAAGAAACCTATGCCAAGAAACATCATAATTGAACTTCTGGAAACTAAAGACAAGGAAAATCTCTTGAATGCAGCCAGGGAAAAATCACACCTCACCTAGAGCGGAAAAGCAATTCAAGTAACAGCCGGTTCCTCATCAGACACCACAGAAACCAGAAGTCCGAGAGCATTTCTCGGGGGCTGAAAGAAAAGATATAGCAATCCTGGATTCTGTACCCAGTGAAAATAACCTTTAGAAATGCGGACGGAATCAACACGTTCTCATACGAGAGAAAGCTGAGAGAATCCATCACTAGGAGACCACACCTAAAAAATATAGGATGGCAATTGTATTTCTATATGCTAGCAACTGAAGGTTGGACAACAAAATTAAACATACAATATTATTTACAATTGTTCAAAAAATGAAATACTTAGATGTAAATGTAACATAACACCTAAAGACTGGTATGCTTAAACAACACACACTGATGAAAGAGATAAAAATTTTAAATAAATCAGATGCACCATGTTCATAGATTGGAAGTCTCAACATAGTAATGATGTTAATTCTCCCCAAATTAATATACAAGCACAAAGCGATTCCTGTCAAAATTCCAGCAAGATTTCTTTGTAGATCTAGACAAGGTTATTCTAAAATGCATATGAAAAGGTAAAGGAACTAGAATAGTTAGACCAGTTTTGAAAAAGAAAAAAAGTGGAAGGAATTTACCTACCCAATTTCAAGACTTGTTATATGGCTACTTTAATGAAGACTTGTGGTACTGTAGACAAATAGATACATAGGTCAATGGAAAAGAACAGAGAACACAGAAATGGATGCACATAAGTATGCCCAACAGATTTTTTGACAAAGGTTCAAAAGCAATTTAATGGAGGGTAGATGGTTCTTCAACTTATAGCTGGAGCAATAAGACATCAATAGGCAATAAAAGAAACTGCGACCTCAGTCACACAGCTAACACAAAATTAATTCAGAATGGATCAAAGACTTAAAAGTGAAACGTGAAACTGTAAGACTTTTAGAAAAAGTATGAGAAAATCTTCAGAATCTAGGACTGAACAGAATGATTAGACTTGATGCCAAAAGCATGACTCATAAGAGGAAAAATTAATAAATTGGACTTAATTTTTTTTTTACTGTGCACAAGATTCTGTTAAGAAGATGAAAAGAGGAGCTACATACAGAGTGGGAAAAATAAAACCATGTATCCAACAAAGTATCTAGAATATATAAAGAACTCTCAAAACACCAGTGCAAAATCAAACAATCTAATTAAAACATCAGCAAAACACATGAAGAAGCATTTCACAGAAGATGGACAGATGGCAAAAAGCACATGAAAGGTTATTCAACATCATTAGTCTTATGAAAATGCAAATTAAATCCACAGTGAGATATTACTACACGCCTATCAGAATGACTAAAATAAAAATTAGTAACAAGACCAAATGCTCATGAGGATGCAGAGAAACTGGATTGCTGACACATCACTGGTTGGAATGAAGAATAATAGTACAGCCACTCTGGAAGGTTTGGCAGGTTTTTCTAAAAACATTTAACATGCATCTACCCTACAACCCAGCGATTATACTTCTGGGTAATTATCCCAGAGAAATGAAGAGTTACATGCCCACAAAAACATGTACCGACATGCTTACACTAGCTCTATTCATAATAGTACAAAACTCAAGAAACATCCAGATGTCCTTCAGCTGATGAACGATTAGACAAACAGTGGTGCAGCTCAATAAAAAATATCAAACTATTGGCAGAAGTCAGAGGGGAGCAGGATGGAGGGCACTGGATGGAAGAAGGTGAAGAGATTAAGCCAAAAAACATATATGCGTAGTCAATGGGCACAGTCAGCAGTGTGGTGAAGGTCAAAGGCAAGGAGGGGGGCTGTGTGGAGTGTGAAAAGCAGGGGTGGGGGGAATAAGGGACATCAGTAATAATGTCAACAATAAAAAATAAATGGCCCTGGCTGGTGTGGCTTGGTTGGCTGGAGCATCGCCTGTACACCGAAGGGTGGCAGTTTGATTTCCAACGAGGGCCCATACCGGGGTTGCGGGTTTGATATCAGGAAAGGCATGTATAGGAAGCAACCAATCAATATTTCTCCCTCACATCAATGTTTCTCTCTCTACCCATTCCTCTCTCTAAAATCAATAAAAAGCATATCCTTGGGTGAGGAAAAAAATTATAAATAAATTAATTTAATTAAAATTAAAAAAAAAATTTTTTAATATATCAAACTATTGGTACATACAACAACCTGGATGAATCTCCAGAGAATTGTGCTGAATGTAAAACGACAACCACAATAGGTTATGTTTTTGAGGATTCCATATATATAACATTCTTGAAATGACAAATTATAGAAATGGAGAACAGATTAGTGTTTGCCAGAGGTTAGTGGGGGGAGGCTACTGGAGGGAGAAGAGTATCAATATAAAAGGGCAACATCTGGGATCCCTGTGGTGATGAAAATGCTCTGTGTCAATGTCAATATCCTGGTTGTGATATTCAACTATAGCTTTGCAAGACATTACCATTGGGGAACTGGATAAAGGATACACAGACTATGTCTGTCCTGTTTCTTATAGCTGCATGTGAAACTAAAATTATCTGAAAATTAGAAGTTTAATTTAATAAAAGACAAAGGAAAATGGATACAGATTATTCCAAACACAGGAAACAGTTCATGAAAAGGCCCTGGCAGGAGAAACTATTGTCTCACTGATGAACCACAGAAGCCAGCGAGGCTGAAATGCTGACAGCAAGGAGTGTGCATGTAGGATCAGAGCAGGAAGAGAGGGCAGATTTGTAAGGGACACGTATAAGATGAATGTGGACAGGAAGGTGTACTTTGCAGAGCCATGTGGGCCACCTTAGAGACTATGGTCTTCATCTAATAGCATGAGGGGTCATTGAAGTGTGTTAAGCAGGGAAATGGCTTAATTGGAATTGTGTTTTGAAAAAAATCATGCTTGCTATGTGGAAAAAAGATTAAAGGGGCAAAAGTGGGTAACTCCCCAATATGCTGCTCACAGTTCAATTATGCTGCTCTAACTACAGAGGTGCCGTTTGTGATAGAGAAACTGCCTTGAGAGTCATGGGATTGATTAATCAGTTGCCTTGAGCTAAATTCTCCTCAGATGTGTCCATGGCAAAATTCCTATAGAGTTAAAAAGGAGAAAACTTTTGAAAATTGGTTTGATGTGTTGACTGTTTTAATTCATCAGTGAGGCGGATGTGATCAAAAGCAACAGAGCATTCTTTGTGACCTCTACCAAAAGAGAGGAAAGTCTTATTTGAGCTTCTAAAATAAATTGTTTCACAAAGACATTTACAAATATTGGTGGTAACAGGTTTCACTTTAGTGTTTGCTAGAGATGTAATGCATTCAGACACATTAAAAGAGCTGTTCATGAAAACTTACAGGACATGAAAAATGATGCTACGTCACAGATTTTTGAGCCACAATTACTTACCTTTTCCGAAACAAAGACATCAGTGCTTCTAAATATAGCTTTAGAATTTGCCGCCCTACTTATTTATTTCCTACCATTTACCTAAGGGTATAATCTATGCCAGTGATTCTAAATTATGATTTATTTATAGTAAGCAACCAATTGTCTTTGTTTTCCATCTTTGTTAAAAAATTTAATTGGTATAAATATTTTTCCTCACTGAAATGAATGAATTGCCCCTTATTTTAGCATCATAAAGACAATGGCAAATGGACAACTGCTAGTTTTCCATATTAAACAATCTTTTATTTAACATCATTCATATTCATGTACATGACTTCATTTAATTATTACAATGATTCAATGAAGTGTTCAAAGTAGGCTGTCAGTTTATATATGATTATAAAGCTACAGACAAGCATCAGAGGCAGGATCTGAACCCACAGTTCCTCCAAATATTTGGCCACTAGCCATATGTGGCTATAGAACTCTTGAAATATGAATTACATTCTAGATTTTAAAGATTTTTTAATGTCTCATTAATATTTCTAAGTATAGATTGCATGTTAAAATTATAATTTAGATACGTTCAGTTAAATTTAACATGTTAAAATTAATTTCACTTTTTTTCCCTTTAAACTTAAAAGTACACATGTGGCTCACATTATATTGCTTTTGACAACACTGCCCCAAATCTTGTCAACTGGATCTACATTTGCCTGAAATCTAGGCTCATGTCTCCATCCCCAATGCCAACACTCCAAAACAGGCCACTCATCTTGTCTTCCTCCTAGAGAATGATCAGCTTTGTCCACCACTTTGCAACCACATTCTGCCCTCCAATGCAGCCAGAATTATGTTTATAAAACTAATCTAATTATACCACTTTCCAACCCCAGCCTTTCCAGGAAACCCCTGTTTCCTTTGCAGTTAAATGCAGCATTCTTACCATGGTGTATGAGGCTTGATTACTCATTTTTGCTTACATCCAGCCTTATTTCCCCCACTTCCAACATGCTGAAATGTTTTCAGTGAGACACTTCAGGTTTCCTTCTGCCTTAGGCCCTTTGTGTGTTTGGTTCATTTTCTTCTGCCTTCTTGGCCTACTGGCTTCCACTCATCCTTCAGACCCCAGCTTAAATATCATTTCCTCAGGGTTCCCTGCAGGAGGACGCCCCTCCCATTATAGAACCCTATATTACTCATCACACTATACTAGCTCGTTTAATATTCATCTTCCCAACATACTGTGCACTTCATTAAGGCCAGGACCCTTGGCCTCATCTACCTCTGGGTTTCCAGCAGGTGGCTGGAACTATGTTTGTCAAATAGAGAACTTTATAAGTATCTGGTGGCTAAGTGACATTCCAAGACATTGTAGCCACATTAAGAGGGAGAAGGCCAACCTTCTCACAAGGTGGTTTATCAGTCAAGTTAGGACATCTCCATTTGGGTTATATGCAAGAAGTGGGTGACTTAAAGCTTATTAGTATACATTGAAAAATTGTAGATCTAATTTATTTACTTTTTTATTCTCACCTCTGTCAAAGAAAAAAAGAGATCATGAAGCTCTAAAGAAAAAACAGTCTATACCTAAAATTTTTTAGCAATAAGTCAAACTTGCAAATGTAGAATTTTTTTTAAAGGAAATGTGCCTAATTCATAAATGCGTACAATTATTTACTCTACTAAATAATTAAATTTAGTAAATACAATTACTCTAAATAATATCTGAGAACACACAAAAGGCCTTCATATTCATCACCTGTTGCCTTGATGCTTTTTCTTCTAGGACTTTGCTACAGCACCATGTGACATATATTCCTAAAAGTCCTTTATTTAATAAAACAAAGCCTTTGTTAAAACCTGTTATGTCCTCCAGGTCCCATTCTATCTACAACTCTTCCTTTGCCATCAACTTTAACACTTAATGTGTACAATCTTAATACTTGAATACTTGTGGCCTGCAGAGCCCCTCCAAGTCTGCACGAACTCTTTGCAACACTCATGAATTTCTTCTCACCACATCATCTCCTTTCACACCCAGGACAGTTCACACTCTCCCATGAAAGCCACCAATGACTTTTTCCTTGGCCAATTTGTTCCCCTTGCTCTTTGCAGGATTCGAAATTTTAGCAAATGCCTTTATATAATTTCTACAATTTTCACCTGTTTTTCTGACTTAACTACAGGACATGATTTTTCAGGAAACTTTGGGAAGTCCTGGAAAGTCTGAACACACAACAATAGTCACCCATGATCTCATCTTCATAACTCCCTAAACTTTTTGGCATCATTCTTCTCATTATTTTTCTGTGGTTCTTTAAAACTTTAGTTTTTATTTTAAAACGTATTACTAAAGATAGACTTAAATGTTTCTCTTGTAATTAAGAACATTTCAAAAACATAATTTTAATGTTATATGTGATGTTTCACCTAGCTGCTCTTTATTATTAGAGATTTATATTAATGTTTGCAAATACATTGATACATGAATATTTTTTGATTGTTTTAAACTATTAACACAGAACCACTTCCTAGGAGTGGGATTAATAGACCAGACATTATAAATATTTTTTTATATACATTGTTAATTTCATTAATACACTGCATTTATAAATGGACTCATTTCTCTACACATTTATCAGCACTAAACAGTATATATTTTTAATTACTTATTTTGAAGGCAAATATTACTTTTAATTAACATCATACTAATACAGTTAAAATGTCAATATCAAACATTTTTTTCCTCCTTTTAAATTTGCAGTTCATATTCTTTGCACAATTATTTATGGGGCCTTCAAGATTTTTCTTACTGATTTTTAGAAGTTATTTATAGTTTAGACCAGTTATTTCTTTTTCTTAAGGCACTATATTTTTAGAGTGTTTTAGGTTTACAATAAAATTGAGAAGGAGATACAGAGATTTCCCATATATTGCCCCCTTTCCCCATACATAACCTCCCCCGTTACCAACATTACTCACCAGAATGGTAAATTTTTTACTGAGGCTAAACCCACATTGAAATATCATAACCACTCAAAGTCCATAGTTTATTTTGGGTTCACTCTTCACGTTGTATATTTTATGTGTTTGGACAAATGTATAATGACAGGTATGCATTATTATAATATAATACAGGGTGTTTTCACTGCCCTTAAAATCCTCACTGCTCCTCCTCCCACCCACCACTGACCTCTGGCAACCGCTGATGTTTTTATTATCTCTCTAGGTTTGCCTTTTCCAGATGTCATATAGTTGAAATCATATGGTACATAGCCTTTCCAAATTGGTTTCTTTCACTTAGTAATATGCATTTAAGTTTTCTCCATGTCTTGTCATGACTTAATAGCTCATTTCTTTTTAACACTAAATAATATTGCATTGTCTGATTGTTTCATAGTTTATTTATCCATTTACCTACTGAAAGACATCTTGCTTGCTTCCAAATTTTAGCAGTTATGAATAAAACTGCTATAAACACCTATGTGCAGGGTTTTTTTTGTTGGTTTTTTGTTTGTTTGTTTTTTTAAATATATCTTTATTGATTTCAGAGAGAGGAAGGGAGAGGGAGAGATAGAAACATCAATGATGAGAGAGTCATTGATCGGCTGCAGCCTGAAACTTGGGCATGCGCCCTGACCGGGAATCGAACCCTGATCGCCTGAATCCTAGGTCGACGCTCAACTGCTGAGCCACACCCGGCCGGGCTATGTGCAGGTTTTTGTATAGGCATAGTTTTCTATTTTGGGGGGTAAATTGTATGGTAAAAGCATATTTAGCTTTGTGAGAAACTGCCGAATTGTCCTCCAAAGTTGTACAATTTTGCATCCCCAGCAGCAATGAATGAGAGTTCTGTTGCTCCCCATCTGAGCCAGCACTTGGTGTTTGTGCTCTGAATTTGTGTGTGTGTGTGTGTGCTCTGAATTTTGGCCATTCTAATAGGTGTGCAGGGCATCTCACTGTTTGTTTGTTTTTTGCATTTTCCTAATGACATATATTGTGGAGCACATTTTATATGCTTATGTGCTATCTGTATACCTTTGTTGAGGTGTCTGTTAAGGTCTTTGGCTCATTTTTTAATTGGGTTGTTTGTTTTTTCTTGTTGAGGGTTAAAATTTTGATGTATATTATAGAGAATAGTCCTTTATCAGATGGGTTTTCTGCAAATATTTCCTTCAAGTCTGTGGCTTGTCTTCTACTGCTTTTGATAATGCCTTTGCAGACAAGACGTTTTTAACTTTAATAAAGTCCTTTTTATCAATTATTTATTTCATGTATCAGGCATCTAAAATGTCATCATCATAGCCAAGGTCATCTAGGTTTTCTCTTATGTTATCTTCTAAGAGTTTCACAGCTTTGTATTGTTACATTTAGGACTCTAATTTATTTTGAGTTAATATTTGTGAAGGGTATAAGGTCTATCTCTAGGTTCACTTTTTTTGCATGTGGGTGTCCAGCTGTTGCAGCACCATTTGTTGAGGGACTATTTTTTTCTGTTGTATTGCCTTTGCTCCTTTGTCAAAGATAAGTTGATGACTAATAAATTCGTTGTATGTACTGAAGCTATACTGTCTCCTTTTCCATTATCCCCGCCATTCTGTCAGTCACCACCCCTCTGTTGTGTTCACTTCTGAAATATCTAAAGTGTTCTTCCATTCCTTTCTTCTTTCATTGGCTTAATTTCAGGTCCTCATTACTCCTTCTCTGAATTCTTAGTCTTTGAACTGACCTTCCTGTCTCAGATTCCTTCGCCCTTTCAATCCATTCCTCATGTTGTTTATAGTTTTCTTAAAATTCAATTTCAAACATGCTCCACACTTTAATTATTCAAACTCCTCATTTAGGCATTTAGACTCCTTTACAATTTGACCACTAAATATACTGTTTCATCTATCAAAAGTATGTGCTTGAAACTCCAGTCGCTTTAGTCTATTTGCCATTTACTGCATAGATATATACTGTTTTCATAAATTCTACATGATCTTCTATATCCAGTTTATAATCCATGTCATCCACTAAGCTTTCAAAGACTCCCCATGTATATAACTCCATAGTACTTTGTATATTCCTCATAACTCTTGGTATAATTTTTATGTGAAAGTAATTTTAATATATGTGTTTAAATATATTTACATAATTATATATCATTTTATGTAAATTATAATATATATTGCTTTTATATATACTACCTTCTATCCTTAGGCTACTATATTTTGCGCTTGTGGAAGAGATTTTTAACATTCGTTTCAGTATAAAGTAGTTGTCACTAGTGAAATGAACTATCAAAACAGTTGAGGTTATTAATTTTGAAGAAGAGATTCTGATAAATTATTTAATAGTTCTCAAATATGTGAAAGAATTTCAAGCAGATGGCAATGAACAGCTACTTTCCATTTTTGCTAAGGACCAAACCAGATGTAATCAAATGGAGTTAAAGTTAAGGTAAACACATTAAAAGCTTTGTTATCTAATACTTTGCAAACTAAGAAATATAGAAGTGAATATTTCTATTATCTCACAATAGAAATATTCAGCTGAAATGAAGGCAGGCTGGAATACAGTGGTAGAAATAAAGCAGAACAGATATAAAACAGAAACGATATAACATAGAGCTGCTTGTTTACTGACAGTAATTTGGAGTAACAAATCCATTTGATTTCTGGTTGACAAAAGTTTCACTTTGTGATTTATATGTGGTAGTTGGTATATTTTAGTTTCTCATCTGCCTTATATAAGAAATAATAATAAACTAAGAAAACAAATCAACAAATCAAAATTGTTTAATAAAATCTCGATCTGTAAGTGAGTCATGAACAAAGTTTTTGCTGTTTGAAAATATCTATTCATAAATAGAAAAAATAGGTATAAGGTAAGTGTTTAGTACACATTAACTTAAGAGCTTTAATAAAAAAGAGTATCTTTCATTTTTCTTTCTTCACTTACCTAACAAATATTTGTTGAGAACTATGTGCACTGTGCTAAATGCTAGAGAGAGGCACTACCCTTTGCCTCATGGCATAACATTGTCATCTAATTGTACCTCTTTACACAAAGGGCTATATACACTATGAAAGTATGTTAACAATGACTTAAAAATACACAAAGTAACCCTGGCCAGTGTGGCTCAGTTGGTTGGAGCATTGTCCTGCACATCGGAAGGTTGAGGGTTTGATTCCTGGTCAGTGCACATGCTCAAGGTTGAGAGTTCTATCCCCAGCAGGGGTGCTACGGGAGGCAGCCACTTAATGTATCTCTCTCTCTCCCCTTTCTCCCTTTCTAAAGTCAATTTTTAAAATACACAAAGAAAATTGTTATTTTATCAGTATTTTCCAAAGGGATTTCCATACAAAATAATATCCATGGAATGTGAATAGATATTACTTGGGGGGAAAACGTGTCCTATTGTCAGACAGAACTGGGAAACTTTATGATAAACAAAGTGAAAGAGACTGCTTTATAGCAGGTTTTCTCAGAGCCTTGTTTTTTATTTTACTTTATAAATCTTCATACAGCAGTATACAATATTGGTCATTCAAAAGGCTTTACAAATGCTAACTCATTCAGTCCTCACAACAATCCTGGAAGATAGGTATTTTTTTCTCCCTCTATTTTGCAGATGAGGAAATTAGGACAGAGAGATTAGGTAACTTGCTAATGTTCACACAGCTTCAGAATCTATCCTTTTACCAACTGTTCTATGCTGCCTTCTGACTCCTAATGTGCATTATGAATCCCTAAGATGAAACTATAGCAGGATCACTGGAAATTATTTGATTCTGAAACACATCCTTTACACACAGAGATCATTCTTACTTGGAAAAATATTTTGTAGTAATAGTGGCATAAATAAATGCTCCATGTCTGTTATAGAATTACTCCAGCTCCCCCTCAAACTAGATCTCAGTTTCTTCTCTGTGATTTTGTAGATATAAACTCCTTTAGTGAAAGTGCCAAGGTCAAACATGAGCCATGTGTCCAGTGGACTAATAGAATTTTAGTGTGATCACCGCTGTTGAGATGTGTCCTCGGGGACTTATGTCTGAACCATAACATGAAAAGAATGGAAAACAGGAAGTAAACCAACAAAAAGAATGGGGAAAGTGATACTCTATTTCAGCAAGGCAGCTCAGCTCAGTGTGGCCTGGTTCATTGTAATTTTAAGGGACCATAAACGAGAAAAACCAGAGGCTGGGGTTGTACTGTAAGAGGTGCAATGGTAAAGCATCGTCAAATGACATTGTGGGTAACATCCCTGTGGGAGGCAGAATAATAGCCCTAAAGAGGTCCTTGTTTTAATCCCTGGAACCCATGAATATGTTACCTTACATGGCAAAAGGTATTTTCCAGGTATGATTGAGTTAGGAACATTGAGATGGGGACTGCCGTGGATCATCTCAGTGGGTCCAATTAATCTCAAGGGCTCTTACATGTGTAAGAGGGAAGCAGAAGAAAGTCAGAGGAAGATGTGACTGAGAAAGAATGGTCAATAAGATGCAGTGTTGCTGGCTGTGGAGAAAGGGAGCCATGGATCAAGGAAAGCAGAGGGTCCTCTAGAAGCTGGAAAAGCAAAGGAAATAGGTTCTCCTCTGGAGCGTCCAGAAAGGAACACAGCTCTGCCAACAGCTGATTTTAGCTCAGTGAAACTTGTGTCAGATTTCTCATCTAAGGAACCATAAGAAAAGTTTTTTAGTTTATAATAATAAAGGTTTTTAAGATAGAAGTGGTGTTGTCTTAAGACACTAAGTTTTTGGTGACTTGTTACAGCAGCAATAAAGAAACTAATACATTTACCTAAAGGAGCTCAGGCCATAAGGAAAAATTAGTAGTTGATGTTGTTCAGTAACATTTCTTTAGGCAAACATGTTACACAATAGAAAGAGGCAAGAGTAAGAATTCTACTTGATATCAGACAGGGTAGAACAGAATAAAAGACAGGTTACAATCCCCTGAAACACATTGCTCAATGGCAATGACATATCAAAGGTTCATCTGGTAGCCAAATTACTATATTTTTTAAAATTTATCTTTATTTTTAAAAGTATTACAGATATCCCTCTTTTTTCCCCCCATTGATCCCCCCCACCCCAGGCCTTCATTACACTATTGTCTGTGTCCATGGGTTCTGCATATATGCACATAAGTTCTTTGATTAATCTCTCCCCACCCACTCCCCCAGCCCCACCTTCCCACTGAGATTCATCAGTCTGTTCCATGCTTCTATGTCTCTGGATCTGTTTTGTTACTCAGTCTATTTTGTTTATTAGATTCTACATATGAGTGAGACCATGTAAAACTGAATCAGGAAGAATCAGAAAACCTGAATAGGCCAATAACAACTGATGAAATTGAAGTAGTAATAAAAAAACCGCTCAGTAAACAAAAGCCCTGGTCAAGACAGCTTCACAGGGGAGCTTTCTAATTCTTTAAGTTGTAGGATTAGATAGTTTACTAAAACTTTTTCTTGCATTTTGAGGTAGGCCTGTAGTGCTATGAACTTCCCTCTTAGGACTGCTTTCACTGTGTCCCATGGATTTTGGGTGATTCTGTGTTCATTTTCATTTGTTTCCAGGAAGTTTTTTATTTCTTTCTTGATCTTATTGGTAACCCATTTATTGTTTAATAACATGGTATTTAGCCTCCATGTGTTGAATGTTTTTGAGTATTTTTACTATAGTTGATTTCTAATTTCATGCCACTGTGATATGAGGTACTTGATATGATTTCAATCTTCTTGAACTTGTAGAGATGTTTGTGTCCTAACATGTGATCTGTATTTGAGCATGACCCATGTGTACTTGAGAGGATTGCATATTCTGTAGCTTTGGGGTGAAATGTTCTATAAATATCAATTAAATCCATCTGATCTAGTGTGCCATTTAGAGTCACTGTTTCTGTGTTGACTTTTTGTCTAGAAGACCTATCCAGTGAAGTCAGTGGGGTGTTAAAAATCCATGACTATGACTATATTGCTGTTGATCTCTCCCTTAAAGTCCTTAAGGTTATTATTGATAAGTCCTTATTTATTACCATTTTAATTCTTTATACCTATGTTTCTCTATATATTTCTTCTTATTATTACAGCAGTCCCTTTAATATTTCCTGCATTGCTAGTTTGGTGGCAATGAACTTCTTTAGCCTTTTTTTGTTTGGGGAAGCTCTTTATTTCACCATCTTGAATGATAGCCTTGCTGGGTAGAATAGTCTTCATTTCAGATCCTTGTTTTGCATTACCTTGACTACTTAATGCTATTCACTTCTGGCCTGTAGAGTTTCTGATGAGAAGTCAGCTGACAGCTTTATGGGAACTCCTTTGTAGGTAACAGATTGCTCTTCTTTTATTGCCTTTAAGATTCTCTCTTTGTCTTGAATTCTTGGCATTTTAATTATGATGTGTCTGGGTGTGGGCCTCTTTGGATTCTTCTTGCTTGGTATTCTGTGTGCCTCCTGAACTTGTGTGACTTTTTCCTTGACCAGGTTAGGGACGTTTTCTGCCATGATTTTATCAAACAGGTTCTCTAACCCCTGCTTACTTTCGACCTCTTCTGGCACTCCTATAATACAAATATTGTTAGGTTTCATGCTGTCCCACAGCTCCCTTAAACTGTCCTCCTGTTTTCTAATTGTTTTTTGTTTTGGAGTCTCTGATTGGTTGATTTTTTCTATGCTGTCTTCTAATTCACTGATTCAATCTTCAGCTTCCTCTAATTTGCTGTTTATTCTTTCCAGTGTATTCTTTATTTCTGTTATGTCATTCTTCATTTGTGACTGGTCATTTTTCATAGTTTACATATCTTTTTTCATGCTGTTGAGCATCCTTACAATCAGTATTCTGAACTCTATATCTGATAGGTTGCTTATCTCCATTTCATTTAGCTCTTTTTCTAGAGACTTCTCTTGTTCTTTCATTTGGGGCTTATTTTCCTGTCTCTCTATTTTGGCTGCCTATTTGGGTTGATGTCTATGTATTAGGTAGGCCTGCTAGGGCTCTCAGTCTTTTTGGAAGGTGTCTGATGCAAGCGAATTTCAGACACTGTTTGTGGCTGGCCTTGAGTACCCTATTTGGAGCTATCAATAAGCTGTGGCTTGAGGTCCCCTCTGTTGGGGCTGAGTGTGTTTGGGCACAACCAAGATGCTCACCAAAGTCTGTTTTTCCAAGGCCCAGGTCCAGAAGCAGACGAGGCAAAGATTCAAAGCACTCTGAAGTCTGCCTCTGCCTGGAGGTTGATTAATCTGATTCTCTTAATGAGCCTCAGGGTGTAAAAACTCCAGGGGGTAAGATGAGAGGTTTTCCATCAGGGTAGGGCAATTGCTTCCCCCTCAGGCAGAAGCTTCTTGGAAGGTAAATATGTTCCTCTGCAGTATGGCAAAATGACTCTGCACAGGAATCCAGAGGGGTGCCCTCTGAGCTCTATCTCAAGAGCCCACAACCCTAGATTCTCCTCACATAGCTCTAGCCCACACTGCCCTCCCTCTGTTGGAACCCAAGGTGAGTGGCTGCACATGAAACTTTGTATGTTGGCTCTTTAATAGGGTGCCTGCATTTCCAGCCATCTCTCCCTGGTAGACAGAAACTTGGCTGCTTTGTCACAGCCAGATGTTATGTGGGCACCTTTTTCAGCTTTGGGGCTCTGGGCTGGGAAGTCCAGCTTGGGGGTTAGGCCCCAGAGTCCTCAGTGGGAGCCCCCTACAGCTGAGATATCCCTCTGGACCTTCAGCTGCTGCCTGTAGGAGCCCAGCCATCCCTCTCATGCTTCTGCACTTCCTACCAGTCTCTATGTGGTCTCTAATTTCCTCCTTGGTTATGAAGGTGCTCTCCAGCTAGTCTTCAGTTGCAGTTGATTATTCAGGCTGGTTTTTCTATATTTTAGTTGTAATTCCAGTTTGGTCCTGGGAGAGTGTCAGTGTAGCTTCCACTCAGTCCGCCACCATCTTTAATCTCCTGGTAGCCAAATTATTATTAGTAAAATCTGATTAAAAGAAAATGTAATAAAACCAATGACTTTGAGATAAATTATAAGCCAAGTTAAAGTAGAGAACATGGCTTTAAGGACCACCAGAAAACTTTCCTGTATCCTCACCCAAAACACTATTGCATGATTTGATAAACACCACACTCTTGCATTTGGTGTTTGAAGTTAAATAATTAGTCAACTCAGAAATACCAAACATTCTCTTCCTCTGTAACAATTCCATATTATTCTTAAAACACTTTCAGAATCTCCTTAAAATTCTTCTCAGAATGTCTCCTGAAATTATTTGTGATATATAGAAAAAATGTTTAGGGCACATGAAATTAGCCTTATTTTGTAGTAGGTTCACTTTAAAAATGTCTCTTAAATACCTAACCAAATGCTATTTGTTCATTATGAAACACTGGCTCCTGAGCCAGATGTACCTTCCTTCTTCATCTCATTAGGAAGCAAGACAGTTCTAAAACATTGATTAGAAAACCAGAGGACTATTTCCAGAATTATCACTGATGGTATAACCTCATTAACTCTTTTAGTCATTCAAGATCTTTATTTCCATTTTAGTATAATTCTTTCATTTTTCTACTAAGTGACAAAAAAAGAAAAGAAAAAGGTTTTCATAGCTTAAGCAACAGGCACTGTGGTGCACTAGAGAAATGCGTGATTTCAATACAGTTTCTTCAATTATTTCTCCTTAGCAAACTAACCCACAACCTTCATATTAAAACATGGTTGTACAGTTGTCCTTATGAAACAGGAAATCAGAACTAAGATTCAGAATAGATTTTGAAATGAGTGGTAAAGCTTTGTTTACCCTGTAAATAAAATAAAGCATGCACTTGTTACCGATAATCCATGTTCTTATAACTATCATTTTATACAAAGAAGAGATTAAAGACTGAATCCTTTTAGCCAGTAGAATGTATTGACCACAATAATAAACACTGAGTAAGATAATCCTATATTAAATTATAAATTACAGTAATACTGAAAGGAAGCAAGATTAACAAATTGTTGCTTCAGCACTACTTTCCCTTAGATAAAATATACATAAAAGTTTCCTCCTTTTTGGTAAAAAATGGATCTTTCTACCTCTTATAACATAACCATCTTTTCCAGGTAAGTGCCTAATCTCAGAATAAAGGTAGAAATATGTTGTTCATTTTTATCTTTTACCTACATTTTATTTTCTATGATGTGCTTTTTTTATTATAAGATTCTCTGTAATATAATATCATTGTCCACCATAAGATTCCCTAAAAATGTATGCCAGGTGTTGAATAAAAAATGCATAAAAGAAAAGAAAAATCAGAAAACTTCAATTTTTTAAACCTAGTTTGTTCCTTATAAGGGCCAAAAAATCAGAGACTGAAATGTCTTTTGCTCATACATTATACAATTAACTGCTGTGTTGATGCCAGTTACAACTGTTTTACAGTCCACGTAAAAGCTGTAAAAAAAAAAACACAAAAAACTATTTTCTATGTCACTTAACTGAAAAATACTTTAAACTGACTATTAAAATAAGCCATTGGGTTTCACTTGGAGTAGATCACCAATTAGAGACATGGAAAAATTTAGAGGCAATAAGTTAAAATAATAGGAAAACAAGATAATATGGGTCATCTATTTTAGGAGAAAATAAAATTTTAGTTTTTAGTCAGTAATATTAATTAGTATTTCTTATTATTTTGTGGAATATGCTTGCTTTCAGATTTTAAGAATTTTAGTGACTTAGCTTGTATGGTTTGGCTTTTAGAATCCTTGGCAGAATGTAAACACATTTCAACCTGACAGCTGCTCTAATATCCTCAAACGCTGATATCAAAACACTTCTATATTGAGACTCATCACTATCAGGATAATTAGAAAGTAGCTGATTGTTCTGAGAATTCCACATGCCAAACATATTTGATGCAATGAGACATTTGACTTTTTCATGCAAATAAAAAAATTTTGAAAGCTAACAATCATTCATCGCTTAAAAGAAAATCTTTTTAGGTGATAATTGGAAAACAAGTTATCTCAAATGAATTTTAACCTATTTTAGAAAATTCTAAAGTTCAGAGTGTAAGAATTAAAAGAGTTCTTATATTTAAGAGGTATTCAATTCCAGTGGCCCAAATTTTTAATTAAAAAAAACAAAAACACTTCAGATTCTTTTCTTCAAACAAAGTTTTACTCAGAACTTTTATATGTAAAGTGGAAACATACAACTGCTATTACAGAAGGCAGACAATAACACATGGACCCTCCAAGTGTCCCTGGAGCACCATTTAAAAATAACTACAAAATCTGAATAGTTTTATAATTAATTGTCATAATTGGTGCCAGTTATGTTTTATAAACTTTTCACAAACACTAAATTAGCTCCTAGAGAAAATTGAGGGATAGGTTCTTATGAGTCTCTGGTCACAACATTTTCATCAGTCTATAGAATATAACCTTGTTTTTTGTGTGTTCCTGTTTAACAATACTGCATTTAATATAGCTTCCCTATAAAAAATTAATTATATACAGTATTTCTTTATAATAAAATGCTATCCCAGAAGGATTTAACATTTTCCTGACCCTGGGTAATGTGACTGTAAATGTCTTTGGCTTTCAGATTTATAAAAATGCTGTATAATGTACATTTTAAAAAATCAGTTGTCATCTCATGAATCCACAAATTTAACCACTTTTCCATAGCTTTGGCACTCATTATAATTGTTACTTTAGCCTTCCCATAGTGGCTTAACATCCAGATGAGCACATTTTAGCTTCCTTTTGCTGGATGTACTGTATTATTGATTCATTAATATTGACCTCAAGGCCAATGGCATTGTAACTAATGTCTGAAGGAAGCTTATCTAACACACCTGTTTTCTTCCTAGATATATCATGGTTTCCTTTCCTTTTTTTTTTTTTTTTTTTAATTCTCACCTAAGGGTATGTTTTTATTGATTTGAGAGAGAGAAAGAAACATTGATGTGAGAGAGAAACATCAATTGGTTGCCTCCCGTACGTGCCCTCATTCATCTGTTGATGGACATTTGGGTTGTTTCTATCTGTAGGCTACTGTGAATAATACTGTTATGAACATGCATGTATGAATATCTCTTTGAGCCTATTAAATTCTTTTTTAACTTAATATATCTGATTCTGTCTAAGGGGAATTCGGGTCTGGTTCATGGTTCTTATTATTCATCCTTACATAGGACACGATGGTCATGGAGTGTCAATGATCAATAAACATCTTACGTCTCACAGCTCTATCATAAAGCACAATATCAACATCATGTTTATAGGTACCACTGAACTCAGAGGCCAAATAATACTTAGCAGTGTCCATCACAGGACAATCAGAAACATTATCGCATGCCGGGCACCATTCATACAATGCCACAAATCACATTCTGAAGATGGTGTTTGCCTGTGATATTCAACATTTTTTTAATCTCCATTTTTTCCATTTACTTTTCATGTGGTAAAAGTGACACCTCTTTTGGAGCCTGGTAGTTCAATGCAGCAAACATAAGCCAAAGCACATATGCTTGCTTTTATTTTTACAGGTCCACAATGATTTGGGCACACTTTAAAAAATCTAAAAAGCTTTGGGAGGCAAAAGTTCTCTTTTTAATTTTAGATTTTAAATTTTTTTTTTTCTTTGAACTTTAAACTAGCAAAATTCAAGTGCAACAAACTATCCTGAGAATTTGTTAAAAAAAAAAACTGTCTTTAAACATGTGACTTAAATGTTTGGAAACAAGTAAAATGCCCATGAATTGGATCTGGATATAATTACAGGAAAACAGCTCTGAAATGTGTTTGTAGATACCAAGTGAAAAAGAAAGAAACCTCATTTCACCCTGCCTGGAAAAAGACTGAACAGAAAGAGGATGGCTAGCCTGGAGCATGGAAAAGGGAAGCTGAAAGAAAGAAGTGAGCAATGTTTATCCAATGCTCTGCAGGGGAAAGTCACCAAGGAGTTACCCATAGTTGGGGGTGAAGAGGATTCCCTGGGTCTGTTGTGGCTTGGGTAAAATATCTCTTACAAGAACCATCATACTCTCTCAGCAACCTTTCAATTTGTGATCACTGCAATTAGTGAGAATCATCAATGTATGATAAATGGGGGATGGGGCATTTAATGAGGAGCAATATATGATCTTAAACTGTTTCCCCATATATTGCTCATGAGTTTCAAGGGGAAAGAGTGTCTATTTAGTGGAGAAACAAGGTAACATCTTGCCCAAGAGATCAAAATTAATATCCCCAATGAGGAGGACCTTCACATATGATATCCTTAGAAGGACACTATTGTTAGGGGTGGCATGTAGATTCATGCCTGGCGCGCAAAATCATGAGGAAACATTGAACAAACCCACAATGAGGAACATTCTCTTGAAAGAAAGAAAAAAAAGGAAGGAAGGAAGGAAGGAAGGAAGGAAGGAAGGAAGGAAGGAAGGAAGGAAGGAAGGAAGGAAGGAAGGAAGGAAGGGAGGGAGGGAGGGAGGGAGGGAGGGAGGGAGGGAGGGAGGGAGGGAGGGAGGGAGGGAGGGAGGGGGGGGGGGAGGGAGGGAGGGAGGGAGGGAGGGAGGGCGTTACTGTCTTATTCTATAAAATGCCTGGATTAACAGAGACTAAAGAAACATGACAGCCCTGCCGGGCGTGGCTCAGCGGTTGAGCGTTGGTCGACCTAGGATCCAGGCGATCGGGGTTCGATTCCCAGTCAAGGCACATGCCCAGTTGCGGGCTAGGCAGCTGATCAATGACTCTCTCATCACTGATGTTTCTGTCTCTCTCTCCCTCTCCTTTCCTCTCTCTGAAATCAATAAAGATATATTTAAAAAAAAAAAAGAAACCTTTAAAAAAAAAAAGAAAAGAAACATGACAACTAAATGCAATATGTAATTCTTTACTGAAGGAGATAAAAACATTAAAAAGTTTATTATTGAGACAACTGACAAAAAAGGAATATGAAGAGTATTGTATTAATGTTAAATTTCTTAAATTTGATATCTGTATTAAAATTATGTAAGAGAATATCCTTGTTCTTAGGAAATATACACTGAAGTAAGTACTAAGGGGTAAAAGGTCGTGATGTACAATATATAACCTAATCTCAAATGGTTTAGAAAAACTTTTATGCGTATGTGTGTATATATATATATATATATCAAGAAAGAGAATAATAAAAATAAATAGCAAAAAGGTAAAACACACACACAAAGGCCATGCTCTAATGTATTTTGTAAATGAAGAAATTCATTCCTTTTTACAAACTTCTCTTGTCTATATTCTGCCTGATACCAGAAAGGTGATATGCTGGAGAAAGAACATAAACACTTTGGTTTTTAAAAATTAGGAATTTTCTTGCTAGTTTATAGATCAATAGATTTTGAATTGTGTTTTTGCCTGTCAATTCACCTGCACCTGAGTTCAATCAAATGGGATTTCTATATATGCAAAGCTGAGAACTAAACCCTACCTCATGGTGAATTTACCCATGTACTGAGCCCTGAGGGCTCTAGAAAACTGGCCAAGTAGCCTTCCCTACATACATCTCTACTGGCTTTTCTATCTTTTTGTCAAATCTCCCCAAATTACCATGAAATTGTATAATATTTTATAATTTAAAGAATATATTCACATAGGTCATCTCCTCTGACATTCAGAAATCCTGGGAAAAAAACAAAATAGGTATGATATTCACTGTACAGACCCATAAACTGAGAGAGGCAGAAACCCTAAGTTGGCTAACTTAGCTGCATGAATTAAAATATAAATTTTTAAAGTCAGCCTTTATTTGTTTACCTTATAGAATAATGCTTTTTCATTATGCTCTGTCATTTATGTTTAAGAAGATGAATCAGAAGCAGCTAAGATAATGCAACAAAAATTGCACCTACTGTTATTATAATAGAAAAGCAAATGAATGTATTACAAATGATTTTTAAAATCAAAAGATAAATCTCTGCTTAACTATGAATTAATTAGAAAAGATTTCTAAATATGTTTCTATAATACTGGAGTTATAGAAGTTTTGCTTGACTGGGGAAATATATTTTACATATCTTTCATTTCTAGAGCTCACACTGTTTGGATGGGAGGCAGATAGAAGGGAACCTAGAGGCCTGGAAATTACAGAGCACTCTGTCTCCAACTAGCTGGGTCGCTTGTAGAGAAGACACTCGATCTATACCCTCAGTTTACAAATTATTAATATTAAAAGATTGCACTAAATGATTTCATGTTTATTTTCTCACCAAACACACTCTTTTTAACTCTGATTCTGGTCCTCTTGGTGATCTGGGGTTTCACTTAAGTGATAACAAAAAAATATTTTTGTTAAATCTCTTAGTGGTGGATTGGGTGGATATTCTACACACATCAAAAAATAACCCTCTCCCCCTCTCTTTTTTAAAGAAAAAGAAACCAAATGGAGAAAGAGAATTGTGGGTATAGAGTGAACACATAATTTGGCCTGAAATTTAGGAAATGAGCAAACAAGAAACTTGTAAATCATATTACTTAAAAGGTTAAAGCCTTTTATAAAAGTGCATTTGGTTCATTACTACTTATTGTAAATAAATTATTTAAAATAACTGGGAGAGAAGAAATTTCCAGGTAATTGGCTCCACACTGAACTTACTTTATACTTCATTAAAATTATGTGGCTCTAGAGAGATGCCCCTAATAGAAATTTCACAGTGTCCTCCTGAAATGCTAAAACTAGCGCATGAATCCATAGGCCAGGAAACCTGGAGAAAATAGAAAAGCAAACCCAGAGGAAAAACAACCTTAAGGAATCTGAAATCTTTTTATAATCTTTTGGCATCATAATATTAGCTCACAGAACACCCACTCAGACATTTTATGTGATATTATTTTGGCAGTGAAAGAATATTCAACCTGTTTCTCAAGTCAGAGCATCCTCCTGCTTTAAAACCACGACTATCCCCAAAGTATGCACATTTTGTTCTACTTAAAAAAGTTTTTCCTGCTGTTAATCCTTTTGCCAATGTTTGTCCTAGAGAAGCTGGGAAAGATGTAGAAATCATACTTTTAATGAAGAAAAGGGTGCCCAGAGAGTAGGGTCACTTTCTCGCCTTCACCCTTCAGCCAGGGTTAGTGTTGTGCCAGACACTTTTCCACGTAGATCCGAATGTGATCCTCACGATGACTGTAAGAGCTACGCATCATTGTTTTCCCTACTTCGCATTTAATATACAAGAGATAAAAAGGATACGTGATGGTGTTATGGTCCAAGGAGGTGAAAGAGGAGACTGGGGGTAGGAGGAGGGGTGCCTTTTTTACTGCACCAAGAGGGGAGAAAAGAGAATGTGTGCTGATGAGCGAGTCATGGTGGTTAAAAAGGCTGCAGGGGAGTTCTCTCTGATTAATCTCTCTTTGAAGGAAGAGGCAATTTCATCTGCTTAGAGTAAGAGGGTAGGAGGCAGGGCAAGAGGTTTGACAGCGAAGAGTTGGCTGAGTGTATTGAACAGAGAAATGTAAGATTGGCAGGCGGTGCCAAAGGTACATTTGCATTTGGTGATCTTGTTGTGTGCCCTTCCCAGAGGATTCAGTTGCTTGGGTAGGTGAGTAAAGCTGATTCAGCTTTGGGGTATGAATGGCTTTATCATTTGCTAGCTGTAAGGCCCTGAGCAAGTTATCCACCCTCTGTGAATCTTGGTTTCCTCATTTGAAAAATAGGGGGAATAAATCCTACCCCTATAAGATTATTTTGAGGATAAAATAAAATGAGATTAAATTTTTTAAAAACACAAGATCCCCGGCATGTACCAAGGCTCAAATTTTATAATAGCTATTACTGTTATCGTTATCACTATTGTTATATCTAGGCTTGAAGCTAAACTGCATTTGATATCTAGTAGATAACCTGAAAATACTGTTTGATTGAAAGTCACTTGGAATAAATGACGAACAAGCCACAATTTATTATGGCAGAAATATCTCTAGAGAATTATCACAAGAACCATACCTATGAATCTTAAAAAGGAAGTTTTAAAAAGGAGGCCAGTTCCCATCAGTGTCAATCTCAAGAAACCAAGAACTTAGGCACACAAATCCTGATGAAAATAGAGCTCTATTTTGTGTTTTCTGTTTGAATTTCAAAATAGTTATTGGAATGGATTTGTTGAGCATGCCAGCATACATTTCTTCAAAGAGGTAACTTCAAAGAAAGAAACCTGACACTATTTCACATGGGTGTATTTTTCATATCTTTATAAATAATTAATATTGTTCTCACTCCCTTTTTGTCGTCACACATTCCCGCTGAGTTTCACATGTATAAACATGAAAGTCCCTGCCCTTGGGGTATTCAGTGTGCGCTGCGCCCCCAGGATCCTGAGAACCACCCACTGCACAGACCTCCTCTCAGTGCTCTTTGTTTTTCTGTCTAAGTCATATATCTTGTGGCACTTTTTATTAGATCCAAATAGTTCTCCTTTTCCCTCTACAAGACAGTACCTTACTTCTGTGAGATAAACTTTATCATTCAGTTAATCATTCAGTTGTCCCAACTAATACTATATAAAACATTTCAAAGTCACACAATTAATAGCCATCTGGAGAGTGAAAAAAACAACTAGTAAATTCCTGTATTATCTTCAGTTTAAGTGTCGAATACACTTGGGTAGGAAATTATGTGTGTTTACTTGGGTAGGAAATTATACCTTAAAGACAGGTAGGAAACATAAAACTGTACTGTCTTTTCATGAGCATATCTGCATTTCGTGGTCTTGCACTTCGCTCCCTGTGTCATGCTCAGCCACACTCCTCCAACTTGAAAGTAGCTGAGGACATAAAAATGTAAAATACGATTTTTTAAAATTAGCATTTATTCATTATAATTGAAGTGTGTCCATATTTCTACACTTCTCTTTGTCTTCAGCAAAATTATGAGATCTGTGTCTGCAGAAAAAGGCATCTCCATTCTCCACTTAGGGTACTTCTCCTACTCTCTCGATCCTGTTCTACAAGCTGTGACACTGACACTACAAGAGAAAAAAACCTACTCTTCAAATCTTATTTAACATCTTTCTGTTTATTTGAACCACACACTCCCAGCAGAAAACACCTAAAATATAGCCGATAGCTATAATATTCAGAAAACATTTCCTGGATATACTCAAAACAGTTTTATCTTCAGTCCTGAGAGTAAACACTCCTATTCTAGTAGTGGAGTCTGACTTTGAAAGCGTCGTGTCCTATCTCCTGCCCTCTTCCTGCCCATTTCTCTTTTCCAGCATCTTATTGTAGAACTCTCCACACCTCTCACTGGGAGGCTTAGGAGTTATCCCATGACCTGCTGAAACACTGCCTGAGGAGCCAGCCATGAGATTTTCCCTTTCATGCCTGCCCCTGTAAACATATGTACCATAAACTTAGTATAATTATCAGACAAAACAGAGTAATTATCACTCTCTCAGGCCCGATCATGATTATAATGAACATCATGATCAGACCAGTTTTACTTGCTGTCAGTCTAACTTGAATCTTTTTTTTTTCTTTTTTCTTTTTTTTTCTGTAATTTCTTTTTTTTTTTTTAATTTTTATTTTTGTTTAAAGTATTACAGATGTCCCTTTTTCTCCCCAATGACCTGTTCTCTAAGCTCTTAAACCAGCTCCAGCCTGGTGGCTGGGGAGCCTGGAGACCTGGTTTCTTTTGGGAGGCATGGAACAGAAACCAACAACCTACTGACAGACCTTAAGGATGGTGCTATGCTAGTTGACTCTTGAGTGTTAGCCACTGTCTTGCTCTACCCTTCTGACTGGAAGCAAAGAACTGAACTTACTTGGGGCCCTGACCCCCAAAGCTGTACTCATAAAGCCAGCCTCTGTTGCAGGGTCAGTTCCATTGACCTTGGGATTCATGCTTCCCCCGGGCATCACATGTGCAGCCCTTTCTCTCCGGCTTCGGAAGCCCTGTCTTAGCTACAGTTCAAGGGAAGCAGCTGTAGGAAGTGTTCCATGGGGCCTGGGAGAAAACCTTCATTTCTTCTCCCATATACATTAAAATAGAATCCCCCCAAATGGAGCAATGAGACCATTACATATGCATGTAAATTATATAAATTGAGACATAGAAAACATGCTATTAGTCAGGATTGCAATTTTTTAACCTTTGGAGGTTGTTATGAAAATAGGGGTAAAACTTTCTAATCATAATGTCTAGCCAACTACTATGATTAAATTGATAGGAAGGACTTAGTTATTATTGTCATCATTATCTTGACTATCAGCATTTTGTAGACAGGCTAAAATAGAACTGGAAAGGACTGTTTCATAATTGTGAAAAGATGAATGAACACAGGAAAATAAGAGGGAATATTCAACAACCAAATTGAAAGTTTTACACTTCAATTTCTAGGGAAAAAATGCTTTCTTTAGGTGTATTCTAACATACAAATTACAATTTTAGCTCTGTGATGCCATCTATGGTAAATTTTGCTCTCATATCTTTTTTAACTCGAGGGTCATCATTATAAGAGTCTCCCTGCAGAGGCATTTTGTTTTTGAATATTAGTATAGAGATAGAGCAATAAATTTCCTTGCAGTTCTCAAACTGATATTTTAAAAGCCTCCTCAAAGGCTTTTAAAATGGGACGTTTTCCCCATTTTCCCAGTGCTTAGTGATTTCTTCCTCAATACCCATTTATGAATTTTTGCCTCAGCAAAAGCCTTTTGAATAACTTTCCAGCAGGTAAAAGGCAAAAAGAATTAATTATCCCCTCCAATAGCTCACTTTATATCCAATAAGGAATCTGCCAATGGGATGTCAGAAATATTTACAGGAAAATCCCAACATTTCTGACAGCAAGTGAAGGAGATAATGGGGACTAATATTATCTTGTTGCAGTCTGGATCGTTTGGATACATATATTTAAAGAAATGTTGTGATCACTGAGGTCACGTCCCATAGCCAGTCACACTATTGCCCTTTCTTTTAGAAACTTTTGAAATGTGTGTGGGCAAAATGCATTGTTCACTCCAGTCTCAGACTTAATGGGCAGATACCAAGACTTCAAGAACTGCCATTTAACTTGCAGTGAAATCATAGCCTGTAGGACAAAGTTAGTAGACAACATGCTAAAAGTTTACGGATCTACAGTGACTAGCTTTCTATAAGACCAGGGAAAGCTTTTCTAGGGGTAGGAGGTATGGAAGTCCAACTAGTCTTTATACTTAAGAAAAATCACTTTACTGTTATTATTTAATGTAATAACTGTGCAAAAAATGAAATTAACCCTATAAAACATGCCCAATGCTTAGTATAATATCAAATACAAATGTATTAATGTGCCCTGGCCAGTGTGGCTCAGTTGGCTGGGCAATGTCCCATGCACCAAAAGGTCACCAGTTTGATTCCCAGTCAAGGGCACATGCCCCTGCAAGAGGCAGCTCATCCATGTTACACTCTCACATCAGTGTTTCTCTCCCTCTCTGCCTCTCTCTTCCTCTCTCCCTAAAAATCAATAAACCTTTTTTAATCTATAAAAAAACAAACAAAAGGAAACCAAATGTATTAGTGTAAATGTTAATTATATCCCCTCCCCTAAGTCGTGTTTAAGTAATAGTAAATCATTCTCTGTACTTTTTACAGACCCCAATCTATATGATCAGCTAAGGGATTGGTATTAACTAATCCAAACAGATTAGAGCCAGAGCTCCATATCATGAACAGATTTGATACACAAATGGACCCAAGAATTTCAGACATCAAAAAATCAAGTTTTTCTTAATGAGAAGATGGATAAGCTACCTCTGAGCAGAATAGGAGAAAGCTAGATATACTTATGTAAATAAACAAAGCCTTAAACAAAGAGTCTGATGAGACTACATTTAATAAAGAAAGAGAAATATTTTCCTATGACTCTATAAATATAAACTGCTACTGGGTAAGTCTACTGCTTTTCTAACTGCTCTCCAAAGGGCCTAACAATGTAAGGAATGACTTTCTAGTAGCCTTAGAAGTAAGAAATCATGGGCAATAATGAATCTCAGTGGGAGAAACCAATTTTTCCCGTCATTCATTATGACTACAGTTGTCCTGCGAGATGACAGGACTCCCTTATGGCTCACATACACAGTGCTAAATAGAAGATATTTAGGTCAGACAGGCTCAAGTATCCATAATACCTTTGGTAATTTATCTCCTAATAGGAAATCCAAGACCTTTTCAGCTAAGAGATAAATCCTATGGAAAGATTATTTAAGTTATTAAAGTGTTGAGTTTTTTTCCTGGTGTTTTTAAAGCAAGCTTTACTCAGTGGACTAAATGAACTGGAAGTTGTTGTAGTCACTGCTTCTAATTCTGCTGTTTCAATTATGAAAACTAGTGGCCTTTTCTCTGTCCATTATGTGAAAGCATCTAAGACTTTTATTCATAGGGCTCTTTATTTAAACTAAGAATTTTGGAATGCTGTATAAAAAACATAGAAGTATGTGGGGTCACATTTTTCAGTGGTTTCAATCAAACTTTATATGTTAGTTTTGCACCTGCCACATCGACAGCTAAAATTACAGCAGTTAATTTTGGACAGGTCCAACTCAACACAATAAAATGGCAAGTGATCATTTAGCACCTTCATTTTTATAACAAAAAATTGTTTGTAAAACAAGAGGGCACACCATGATTGCTGGCCTATAAATTATCTTGCTATCTAGATAGAAACAGGTACAAAATAGAACATTGATGTTGAGTTACAATTGGTGTCTTCATGTCACAGGGAGAATAAAGTCATAATACCAAAATGTTTTGAAGCATTACTATGATCTTAGCACTGTTCTGTGTTTTTAAGATGCATTAGCTCACTTCATCCTCACAACACCTGATTATTATCAAATTAAGTTCAAGAAAAATAAAGTAAGTTTTCAAGGTCACACAGCCAAGAAGTTGTAAAGCCAAGATTTAAATCTACACTTTCTGAATCCAGAGAACAGAAGTTTCATTCGTGAATTTATTCATTCATCCATCCATTTATGTATGTATGTATGTATGTATGTAGATATTTATATTGCATTATAATTTACACAATATCTGTGAATTACACAGATATTGGTGTAAAGTTCAATGAGTATGGAGAAATTTGTGTGTCTGGGCAATTATTTGCCCACTTTAGATAAGGAGTATTTCTATCACCCCAGAAAGTTCCTTTGAAGTTGTTTCTTATCACTTCCATACCACCACCCACCAACAGAGGCAATTACTACTCTAATTGCTAACACCATAGATTAGTGTTGCCTGTTGTAATCTTTATATAAATGGGATATTATAATATGTACTGTTTCATTTATAGCTTCTATCACTCAACATAATGTTTGCGATATTCATCCACGTTGTGGTTCCTTTTAATTTTATTGCTGAGTAGTATCCTGTTGTATGATTATAACTCAATTTGCCCATTTGCTTGTTTTGTATTGCTGGGTAGAATTCTATTATGTAGTTATATCTCAGTTTCCTTGTTGATGGACATTTGGGTTGTTTTCAGGTTATGATTGTTATAAAGAAAGCTGCTTTAACATTTTTTGCACCTTTTGGGGACATATTTTCTTGCATGTTGAGAAAATTCCCAAGAGTAGAATTGCTGAGTAGTATATGTTTGACTTTATAAGAAACTATCAAGCTCTTTTCCAAAGTGGCAGTACCATTTGACATTCCCAGCAACAGTGTGTACAAGTTCTAGTTGCTTCCCATGCTCAATAACTCTTGCAAAATGATTCTGCTAAAGATATGAGATGAGATTACACATGAGCATATAAAAATTATGTCAGGGAATAATTAGATGGTGATAAAAGTTATGGCCACCTAAAGCTTTACTAAATATCCTGATTCCAAACCTTTGTTTGACATCTACTGCTGAGTCATCCAAAAATTAATCTTTTATCCCCATCTATCTTTTTAAAAAAAAATCTCTAGTCAAAGAATAGAAAAAGAAGAAAATTCAGAACCAAGTTGTAGAGCAGAATTCAAAAATTATATCAAAGCTACTGACCTGAAGCTGTACAACGGCAGCATTTCTACCTCAGTATTTTTTGCAAAATGACAAAATAAAGCTCAAATTAACTGAGGATTAGAAAACTCATTTTATTATGTTCCAGAGTAGATAATCAACCAATCTAGCATAAAGATATAGGGGGTAAAAATATACATTTGAAAACTTTTGCCTCATAGGGAGACATAATATAAATACTGATTAATCTATAAAAGTAATTTGGCTAATAATATATTTGACATAAAAACAAAACTGTGTGAGTATTCAGATTTCCATGAGGCTCTTGGTCATAGCTAATAAATATAATTGTCACAAACTAGCATTTGCTTTGAATAAACTTAAATAAATTTGGTTAAAACATATACTTGCATAATTTTTTCATAACGGAAATGACTAATGAATAAAATTTGTCCCTAAAGTCAACCAATTCTAACCCATAAGAATAATACACAGATTGAAATAAATGGTTTTCTAATTATGTCAAAAAACCCTCTAGAAAACCACTATGATTTTTCTTTCCAAGGCTCAAAATAACACAATCCAATGTGACAACTAAAATTTTGGGGTCAATTTGCAAAAGGCATTTACTAGCAATTAATAATCAGTGGCAGGCTCTTTTAATCTTCATAATAGCAGTAATAAAAGTTTTTTTCCTAATGGACCATATAATAGCACCTTTCTTTTTATAGAAAATAGTAACCTTTTATTGATCTTGTTAAAATAATGTTTTTATGTTCACACACAGAAACTTTCGTAAGTTATGAGTTTTAATACATTATATATATTCTTCCTGTCATTTGCTGCAAACTCTTAAGAGTATCAAGGGAATAAAAATAAAAGTTTTCTATAATTTTTGATTTTTTAGTATATGTTAATGTATATGGTCATACAAATAAGTTTTAGTATTTATTAATGGTGTTTCAACAATCAACAGATTTTCATTTGCCAAATAATGTTTCTGACCAACCAAAGGAGTAAGCCTATTTTAAATACCTAACTTGCCCTTTAAATTAGAAAAACTTATTATATTTTCAATTTCCTGGGGCATCCACTATATCAGCCTTACCCTATGGACCTTGCTAATTAGTCCCCAAAGGTTACAGCGATTGAACCGACAATTGCTTACTCAGATGAAACTTGCATTCATCGCCCTTCTCATTTTCTTTCAACTGTTCATGTTCTACAAGGCCTTACTGACATTTGTGGTTTCTATGTAGCCCATGTTAGGTGTATATCATGGCATGTGAATATAGAAAGCTTTTCTCTTTAGAATAATACCATCTCTATCCTATAGATGTTTGTGTGAATGAAATATTGTAAGAAGATGACACAGACATTGACCTCCCTTTTAGGTAGATCAGCCTTCCTTATAGAGTATGGCTGCTAAGTGGTTACATTTCAATTATTTTTTATTTAATTGCTGAACAGCCCTTAACGATACCCCACTTTGAACATTAACAGTTAAAAAAATACACAAGGCCTACACAATTTTCCCATCTTTCTTTCCCATACTGAAAATTCTACATTTTTTTTTAACACACTGATAAACAGGCAGGGATTTTGTTGGTTTGCTTGCTTGTTTTCCTAGAGCCGAAGTGGAAGGACTGGCAGGGAATTGTTTTAACAGTCCTTGATAGTTTGAATGAGCCTAGTGTCCTGTCTAGAGCAAGATGTAACTGGTGGTTCATTGTACAAACTAACGACCTGGAGGTCTTGTGTGAAGATAAGTTTCTGAAGGCCATCCCCAAGGGTTCTGACTCCCAATGACTAAAGTGAGACCCAGGGATCTGCATTTTTAACAACCCCCCAGGTGATTTTCATTGGGGTGTTTGCAGCCATATTTGGAAATGCTGGTTTTGTCTGCAGTGGTGATCTCTTTAACAAGATAGAATAACCACATAAACTAATGGTTAGAGACAGATAGAAGGGGCCGGCTTCGAGAGGATACTGTGATTCCCAGTGCACCATTCTGGACTCATCTTGTCCTGTATTTCTGATTCACTTTCCCTTTGCCACACCTAAAATTCACCCTTCCCTTGTATCCTAAGTAGGGGAGACTAAATGGGAAATGTCTCAGGCCAGGTGGTGAGTGGTGAAGTGAGGTTAGGAAACAGGCAAAAGGATGCACCCATTTTGTGGTAAGGAAGCAGTTATGACTATTGATGGATGCACAGATTTACACGGAGGCTGGGAGACGGGTGCTGAAGATGCGAGAGAAGCAGTGAACACTCCCACACGAACTGGCCCGAAGGAAACAGGCAGGGGGGAGGGAGAACAAGCAAACAGAAAAATGCCACGCAAAAGGAATGAGCTGTATTTCTAGCTCTTATTGCAGTTAACATTTAACCATAATTTGAATTCTCCCAGAACTCACCTGAATTTCAGATCCCATGACTATAAAACTATATAAATATCAGACCTTTAAAAATGGAATGGTAAATCCTTAAAATGACCCTTTGGCCTCCTAGCTGAGTCTGTAACCGCCATCCCGTAGATTGTCTTACTCCCAAGTTAATGCGTCTGCCATCCAATTAACACCTCATTTAACTATCCACCTGAGGCTTTGCTTCAGAACTCTATTTTGAAACAATTAGCCCTCTACTGAATAGGGTGGAATGATTATAATTAGATGGGAGACTCAAAGAACAGTGTGATTAAGCCTTTGTGAAAACTCCCTTAATGAAGTGGGGGTCACAGGAGAGAGAAAACAAGTAAAGTTAGGATAAAGACAGCTTTCTTTTCAACTGAGATGCTCTAGCATACAGTATCACTTAAATTACTTTCATTAAGACAGCACAGTGGGTTTTCTTATATTTCACAGTCTCCCAAACATAAGGACATTTAGTGTTCATTTGAAATTATTACCCCATATTTTGGCCAAATGAAAACCTGGAAACAGTTCTACCTCTGAATTTCAATTTTACCTAAAGATGCCTGGGATTATCTGTACTGAAAATACTGCGCTTTTTATAAATCTGAGCAATTTTTATGTATAAATATGAATCTAATTTCTCCTGTGGTTTTTTTGTTTTTTGTTTTGTTTTGATATATCTTTATTGATTTCAGAGAGAGGAAAGGAGAGGGAGAGAGAGAGAGAGAGAGAAACATCAGTGATGAGAGAGTCATTGATCGGCTGCCTCCTGCACGCCCCTGACTGGGGACGGAGCCCGCAACCCGGGCATGTGCCCTGATCGGGAATCGAACCCCGATCTCCTGGATCCTAGGTCGACACTCAACCACTGAGCCACACCTGGCTGGGCTCTCCTGTGAGTTTTTAAATCTACCAATAAAAAACATGTATTTATGTTTTCACACATATATGAATATTATATCTAGACTTTTTTTGGTATTAATTCTTTCTAGAGCAATGTTTCTCACCCTTGAATGCACAGAAGAATTGCCTGGGTGTTTTTAAAATGCAGAATCTGTTTTACTAGGCTTGGAGTGAAGCCTTGAACTTTGATTTGTCTAACAAACTCCTGAACCATGCCCATGTTGCTGGTTCAAGGACCACACTGGGTAGCAAAGCTCTGTCTGGAATATATTCTCCTAAGCAGCCAAGATAGAGAAATATTCAGATTTTATATTTGTGAATGATGAATTATCATTGGAACAGATTTGCGACTCGGTTAACATAGTAGAAACAGGTGCATTATAGTCCTCTGAGAGTTCCTAAGCTTTACAGCACATGGTATCTTCAAATGACTTCCATTTTTTCTGGCACTCTACATGAAAAAGCTTATTACTCTTGCTATTTCACCTGAGATGTTTAATTAGTATTCATTAAGGAAATACAAAAAACTTGGCCACTCATCCTCTCACTCCCAATCTGGAATCATCGCAAGAACAGAAAGCCATAAAATATGTATTTGGTCATTGAGGTGTAGAAGTAAGTGACACTAGGCCCTCTTAATGCCCTTAAATTTGCTAGCAGTCAGCACACAAATATGTCTTCTCTAGAGGTGCCGCAAGTCAAACGTGCTGTTTTGTGAAGGGTAAGACACTTGACTTTGTTGTTGGGCTGACACAGATGGATAGAAGATGAACAGCAAGAGAGAGAAGAGAGAAATAACCTACATGTGCTCATAGAAACACAGGAAGAAAATAAAAGAATGGGAGGGTGCGCAGGAGAGGCCACAGATGAGAACCAGAGAAACAAAGCGCTGGTTTCTCAGCCCCGGGGACCCAGGTGGACGGGCGCATAGAGGAGGCGCGGGGATTTAGGGCCTTATCTCAGTTTCTCCACCTTGGGGAAATTAAAATTCAAAGGAAAAAACACACAACTGGTTTCTTTAGTGGCCAGGAGAGTTCAGGGGCAGAGCTTAAATTAGGTTTGGAAGTGAAACAGAGAGTATCTGAAAAGACATAGTTGAAAGAAAAGTTTAAAAAAAGGGGGGGGGGGGAATCAGCTGAGAAAGGACTAGATTTCAGCGGAGGCGCAGAGCGGCCCAGCCCCGACGGCGCGGGGCAGAGCTGCGCCGGGTCCCCGGCCAGGACCAGGACCAGGACCGCCGACGGCGCGGGGCACAGCTGCGCCGGGTCCCGCCCCGACGGCGCCCCGCGTGTCTAACTCGCTGTCAATCGCGTCCCGGGGGGGGGCGGGTGCAGCGCCCCCGGCCCAGCTCTTCGCGTTCGTAGTTCAGTGAACTAGTTCCCCAGAAGGCGAGGCGGCGGGTCCACGTCGTATTCAAGGCAGAGCTGATTGTGAAACCCAGGTCCCCAGCCTCTGTCCCCACTTGTGGCACATCAAAACCCCCGAATGGTGTCCCAGAGGAAGGGTGAAGAGGGGGAACCGCATCTGCAGGAAACCCCTCCACGCCCCCTTCCACGCACGCACAGCGCGCACACACACACACAGACACGCACACACACCCGCACACACGCGCATACACACACACACACGCACACACAGACACGCACACACACCCGCACACACGCACACGCGCGCATACACACACGCACACACACGCACACACACACACGCACACGCGCGCACAGGTTCCTAGAAACGGCCCCCGGTGGCCTGACCTGCCTGTCCTCGTAGCGCCGCCTTCGGTACTAACCGGGAAACTGCTAAAGAAATAAAAATACAGCAGCCAAGCCCTGGCTGGCCTGGCTCCGTGGTCGGCGTGCGGGCCCCGCCGGCTGAAGGGTCCTGGGTTCAGTTCCAGCGGCACCTCGGTGGCGGCGCGGTCCCCAGCCCCCGAGGTCACCCAGTCACCCAGTCACAGGGTGTTTCTCTCTCCCTCAGTCCCTCCGAAAAGCAGTGGGGGAAATACAGCAACTGAGATGCCCTTCTGTCCTTCCCCTCTCCCACCACAGTCCCAGGCGGTTTTTCAGCGCTTTTACACTTTTGAGAGCTAGATGGGAATTTATACGTGTAAACGGCTTTGCTGTTATTAAGGATAAAATTTTCCCCTCACAGACGAAGACTTCTTTTAACAGTATTATCAACATTTTCAAGAGTAAAGATATGTGTCTCCTTTCACAGACCATTCTCGTTTTCAGAATACCTTTTAATTTGTGTGCAGTTTATGAGAGTTCTAATCAACAATTCAAAAAGCAAAGACTTCCGACATGCTGTAAGACACTGTGCAGTAATGAGGGACATATTTGTTGGTTCTGGTACTTGCTTCCCCAAAACAATAAAAAGCTGTACTTACTTTGAACATAATTATAATAGAAAGGCTAAATTACAGGTGAGGTAAATCTGAGGCAAACTTTTTCTCAAAAGACAAAAGTAATTATTCCACCAATGTTGATTAATTAAAGGCATATAAATTCAAGTATTAAACTTTAAAGTACATTGTAGGCTGCATTTTCTATTGTACTTGTGGGATGACTGACTAGGGTTAAGAAACTGCAAACTTTAAAACCGTTATTGTTTAACATCTTCAGGGGTTAACAGTTCAGTGTAGTTGGGATTTCTCTCCATATAAGCACTATGTGTACCTCTTATTTTTATGTAATGATTTCATATACTTTTCCCTCCATCAAACCTTCTGAACACCCAAACAGTATAAGGCAGAAATCATTAATCAACATTTAGCCTCAGAGAATTAAAGTGGCCTAAGATGATAGAACTATCCAGATGCTTCCTCACTATACTCAGTTGTGAAAACTGATCAACATAATAGAATATTTAGTTTGTATACCAAGAACCATTGACACAAATGTCAAATTTTCTTTCCTGTACTTACAGGTAGAAACTTTCCATTTCGATTTTTTCCATGAAACAGCCAGCTTTGTGGAAAGGTAAAAGGAAGATACCAATGTTAACATCCAGGAGAGCTTTTATAAAAATGTAGAAAATAATAAACCACAACTTTAAGAGGAACCAGACATACTGAGTTTTGACTGCAAGCACACAGGAGAATCATTTATCAATTACATGGACCACATTCTGATGCAGAGTTCAATAGGGCAGTGCCATCAGAAAAGAAATAATTATACACTTGTAAAAATATAATGACTGTGAGATGCAGGGTAGCCTAGGCGTTAAAGATGTGCTCTCTGGAATCAGACCTCTGGTTCAAATCCCAGGGCCTCACTATCTTTGTGACTGAACAGCTACAGTGCAGAAAATAATACTACATGATTTGGTAGCAGACTAATGTCCCCCCCAAAGATGTCCCATCCTTAATCCCTTAGATCTGTGACTATGCTACCAAAATGAGAAAAGGGACTTTACAGATGAGATTAAGGAGCTTGAGATGGAAAGGTTATCCTAGATTATGCCATCACAAAAACCCTTATAAAAAGTAGGCAGGAGTGTCAGAGATGTGAAAAGGGAAGCAGAACCAAGGAACAGGCTCACGAAACTAAAAACAAAAGAAAAAAGGCAAGACTCTAGAGACAAAAAACAAAAAAAAAGGCAAGGAAATGGATTATCCACTAGAACTTATAGAAGGAACACAGCCTTGTTGACATCCTAATTCCAGACTTGTAAAATAATGCGCAGTGTTGTTTTCAACCACAGTGTTTATAGGAATTTGTTGCAGCAACAGTGGGAAATAATATACTACCTGATTGGTATACACTACACTCCTAGGTAAATATAGGTAAAGCCTAGAAATGGTGCCTAGACTGATGTGCTATGGATCTTCAGCTATTATTAATATAAATCAGATTATTTAACCTCCCTGCTTTAAAAAAAATCTGTCTTCCCTATACCCCGTGAATGAAATAAATTTGCTGAATTATGTCTTCTCGAGGCCTGGATGCTTCAGTGCGTGCTGACTTCTCGAAGCCTGTCGCTGCACCTTCCACCTCACTTGCTGCTGCCCAGCCATGCCGGCCTCTCAGTGCCTTTGAACCTCAGGACCGTTGCAGTAGCTGTTCTCTCAGCATAGAGAGGTTTTTCCTTCCTGTTTATCCCAGCTAAATCCTACCTATATTTTATATTTACTAAAACAGGTTGCCCTCCAAAAGGCCTTCGTTGAAAACAGAAATTATACCAGAGTATTTCAATGCTTAATGGCCAATCAGCACATGAAAAGATGTTCAGTATTATTAGTCATCAGGGAAATGCAAACCAAAAGCACAATTAGACACCACTGTATACCAACTGGGAAAGTTTAAATAAAAAAGACAGAAAATAAAAATTAAAAAGTGTCACCAAGGATGTAGAGAAAACGGAGCCCTCGTATCTACTGAGTGGAACTGAAAACGGTGCAGCCACTTTGGAAAACAGTTTGGCAGTTTTTCAAAATGTTAAACCTATTGTTACAGTGTGATCCAGAAAGTCCACTCCTAGGTATATACACAAGAGGAATGAAAATATATGTACCTTCAAAAACCTGCACATAAATGTTCATAGTAGCATTATTCATAACAGCCAAAAAATGTTAGCAATCCAAATATATATCAACTAATGAAGAGATAATCAAAATATGGTACATTCGCACCATGCAATATTATGCAGCCACAGAAAGGAATAAAGTACTGATACATGCCACAACACAACTGAACCTAGAAGACATTACACTAAGTCAGAAAAGCCAGTCACAAAGGCAAGGTTCCACTTACATGAAATGACCGGAACTGAAAAATTCATACAAGCACGAAGTAGGTTCGTGGTTGTCAGGAGAAAGGAAGTAGGGATTGAGGAGTAACTGCTAGGGCACCTGAGTTTCTTTTTGGGGTGTCAATTATGGTAATTGTTGCATAACTCCGTGACTATATTAAAAATACTAAATTGTATATTTTAAGAGAATAAATTTCATAGTATGGGAATTTTATCTCACTAAAGTTGTAATTTAAAAAAATTTAATTTATTTATTATTGCTGACATTGTTACAGACATCCACATTGCCCCCACTTTGCACCCCTCCACCCAATCCCTCCCCACCTCAGGCCTTCACCACATTATTTTCTGTGTGGTGGTTAATCTCTTCCCACCCCAGCCCCTCCTGCCCGCTGAGATCTGTCAGTCTGTTCCATGCATCTATGTCTCTGGACCTCTTTTGTTCATCAGTTTATTTTGTTCATTAGATTCCACATATAAGTGAAATCACATGATACTTGTCTTTCTCTGACTGATTTGTTTCTCTTTGCATAATTCTGTCCAGGTCCATCCATGCTGTCACAAAGGATACGAGATCCTTCCTCTTTACAGCTGCGTAGTATTCCATGGTGTGAATGTCCCACAGCTTTTTATCCACTCATCTACTGATGGGCACTTGGGCTGTTTCCAGATCTTAGCTATTGTAAATTGTGCTGCTATGAACATAGGGGTGCATGTAGTCTTTATGTTTGGTGTTTTGGGATTTTTTAAAAAGAATATATCTTTATTGATTTCAGAGAGAGGAAGGGGAGAGGGAGAGAGAGAGAGAGAAACATCAATGATGAGAGAGTCATTGATTGGCTGCCTCTTGCATGCCCCTGACTGGGGATCGAGCCCACAGCCCGACCGGGAATCGAACCCCAATCTCCTGGATCCTATGCTGACTCTCAACCACTGAGCCACACCTGGCCAGGCAGTGTTTTGGGATTCTTTAGGATATATTCCCAGGAGTAGGATCACTGAGTCGAACTGTGGTTCCATTTTTAATTTTTTGAGGAAACTTCTTACTCTTTTCCACAGTGGCTGCATCAGTCTGTATTCTCACCAGCAGTGCACTAGGGTTCCCTATCTCCACACCCTCGCCAAAACTAGTTCTTTGTTGATTTGTTAATAGTAGACATTCTGGCGGGTGTAAGGTAATATCTCATTGTAGTTTTAATTTGCATCTCTCTGGTGATTAGCGACACTGCAAATTTTTTCATATGTCTCTTGGCCATCTGTATGTCTTCTTTGGAGAAGTGTCTATTCAGGTCCTTTGTCCATTTTTTAATAGGATTGTCTGTCTTCCTTTTGTTGAGTTGTGTGAGTTCTTTATATATTTTTGAAATTAACCTTTTATCAGATGTATCATTGGCGAATATGTTCTCCCATACATTGGGTTGTTTTCACTTTTATGATGGTTTCTTTTGCTGTGCAGAAGTTTTTAGTTCAATTTAGTTCCATTTGTTTACTTTTTGCTGTGTTTCTCTTGCCCCAGGAGATGTATCTGTGCAAATTCGGCTACAAGAGATGTCTGAGATTTTAGTGCATATGTTTTCTTCTAGGATTTTTATGGCTCCACAACTTACACTTAAGTTTTTTATTCATTTTGAGTTTATTCCTGTGTATGGTGTATGTTGGTAGTCTAGTTTCATTTTTTTACATGTACCTGTCCAATTTTCCCATATATTGAAGAGACTGTCTTTACTCCATTGTAAGTTCTTGCCTCCATTGTCAAATATTAATTGACCATAATGTTTGGGTCAATTTCTGGGATCTCTATTCTACTCCATTGATCTACATGCCTATTCTTATGTCGGTACCAGACTGTTTTGATTACAATGGCTTTGTAGTATAATATATCAGTATTGTGATCCCTTCAACTTTGTTTATCTTCCTCAAGATTGCTGTGGCTATTTGGGATCTCTTTGGTTCCATATAAAGTTTTGGAATATTTGTTCAAGATCTGTGAAATATGCCAATGGTATTTGAATAGGGATTGCATTGAATCTATAGATTGCTTTGAGTAGTATGGGCATTTTAATGATATTAATTCTTCATATCCATGAACACAGTATATGGTTCCACTCGTTTGTATCTTCCTCTATTTCTGTTTTCAATCTACTATAGTTTTTTGAGTATAGGTCTTTTACCTTCTTGGTTAAGTTTATTCCTAGATATCTTTTTTGTTGTAGTTGCAATACTAAATGGGATTGATTTTTTAGTTTCCCTTTTTGAGAGTTCATTACTGGTTGTATAAAAATGTCATTGATTTGTGGATGTTAATTTTGTGTCCTGCTACTTTGCCAAGTTCATTTATTAAATCTAGCAGTTTTTGGGTGGAGTCCTTAGAGTTTTCTATGTACAATGTCATGTAATCTACAAATAATGAAAGTTTTACTTCCTCCTTTCTAATTTGGATGCCTTTTAATTTTTCTTCTTTCTAATTGCTATGGTTAGGACTTCTGGTACTATGTTGAGTAATGTGGTGAAAGCAGACATCCCTGTCTTCTTTTTTTTGTTCTTAAGGGAAATGCTTTTAATATTTGCACATTGAGTATGATGTTGACTGTAGGTTTTTCATATACAGCCTTTATTATGTTGAGGTATGCTCCTTCTACTCCACTTTGCTGAGAGTGTTTATCAAAAATGGGTTCTGGATTTTGTCCAATGCTTTTTCTGTGTCTGTTGATATAATCAATGATTTTTATCCTTTGATTTGTTTATGTGATGTATCACATTTATTGATTTGTGAGTATTGTACCAGCTTTGCATCCTCAGAATAAATCCCACTTGCTTGATGTATGATCTTTTTAATGTGTTGCTGAATCCAATTTGCTAATATTTTGTTGAGGATATTAGCATGTTCATCAGGGATATTGGCCTGTAATTTTTTGCCTTTGTAATGTCTTTATCTGACTTTGAAATTAGGATAATGCTGGCCTCATAAAAAGAGCTTGAAAGTCTTCCTCTTTATTTTTTTTGAAAAGTTTGAGGAGGATAGGTGTTAGTTCTTCTTTGAATGTTTGGTAAAACTCACCTGTGAAGCCATCTGGTCCAGGATTTTTGCTCTGTGAGAGGTTTTTTTGTTTTTTGTTTGTTTTGGTTTGGTTTTTTACTGCCTCAGTTTCACTAGTTTTTTATCAGCCTGCTCAGGGTTTCTGATTCTTTATGATTGAATTTTGGAAGGCTGTATCTTTCCAGGAATTTTTCCATTTCATCTAGGTTGTCCAGTTTGTTGGCATATTGTTGTTCCTAGTATATTTTTTACAATCCTTTGTACTTCTATTGAGTCAGTTGTTAGTTTGCATCTTTCATTTCTAATTTTACTTATTTGGGTCCTCTCTCTTTGTTTTTTGATGAGCCTGGCTAAAGGTTCATCAATCTTGTTTATCTTTTCAAAGAACCATCTCTTGGTCTCACTAATCTTTTGAATTGTTTTTTAGTTTCTATGTCATTTATTTGTGTTCTATCTTTATTATTTCCTTCCTTCTACTTCCTCTGTGCTTTTCTTGTTGTTCCCTTTCTAATTCTTTTAGTTGAAGGGTTATATTGTTTACTTGAGCTTTTTCTTGTTTTTGGAGGTAGGACTATGATGCTATGAACTTCCCTCTCAGGACTGCTTCTGCTATGTCCCATAGATTTTGTATAGTTGTGTGTTAATTTTCATTTTTTTCCAGGAAGTTTTTTTATTTTTTCCTTGATCTCATTGGTAAACCATTTATTGCTTAATAACATTCTATTTAGCCTCCATGTGTCTGAATATTTTTGAAGTTTTTTTTATAGCTGATTTCTAGTTTCATGCCATTGTGTTTTGAGAAGATGCTTGATATAATTTCAATAGTTTTGAACTTTTAAATACCTATTTTGTGTCCTAACACATGGTCTATGTTTGAGACTGTTCCATGTGAACTTGAGAATAATGTATATTCTGCTGCTTTGGGATGAAATGTTTCATAAATATCAATTAAATCCATCCGATTTTGTATGTCATTTAAGGTTGTTATTTCCTTGATTTTTTTGTCTGGAAGAGCTACCCAGTGATGTCAGTGGGGGTGTTAAAGTCTCCTACTATGACTGTACTGCTGTCGATCTCTGCCTTAAAGTCCTCTAGGAATTTTAAAATATATTTTGGTGCTCCTATATTGGCTGCATATATGTTTACCAGTGTTATATCCTCTTGTTAGCTTGATCCCTTTAGTATTATGTAGTGACCTTTTTGTCTCTTTTTATGGCCTTGGAATTCATTTTTGTCAGATGTAAGTACTGCTACCCCTCCTTTTTTGGTTTGTTTTCCTTTGCATGGAAGAATTTTTTCATCCCTTCACTTTCATCCTGTGTGAGTCTTTTGTTCTGAGGTGAGTTTTTTTGTAGACAGCATATATGTGGGTCATGTTTTCTTATCCATTCAGCCACCCTATGTCTTTTGATTGGAACATTTAACCCATTTACATTTAACGTTATTATTGATAGGTACTTATTTATTGTCATTTTTATTCTTTATGCCTAGTTTCTCTCTATATATTTTGTCTTCTTCTTTCAAGAGTTCCTTTAGCATTTCTTGCAATGCTGCTTTTGTGGTAATAAGTTCCTTTAGCCCTTTTTCATCTGGGAAGCTCAGTAGTCTTGATTTCAGATCCTTGCTTTTCATTACTTTGAATACTTCATGTGATTTCCTTCTTGTCTGTAGTGTTTCTGTTGAGAAATCAGTTCACAGCTATGGAAGCTCCCTTGTAGGTAACTGACTGTCTCTCTCTGTTGTCCTTAAGATTCTCTCTTTGTCTTTAATGTTTGCCATTTTGATTATGATGTGTCTTGGTGTATGTCTGTGTTCTTGACTGTGACTCTCTGTGCTTCCTGAACTTGTGTGACTTTTTCCTTCACCAGGTTAGGAAATTTTTCTGTCATTATTTCTTCAAACAGGTCTCTATCCTTGCTCACATTCTTCTCCCTCTGGAACTCCCATGATCAGATGTTGTTCCATTTAATGTTGTCCCAGTGTTCCCTTAAATTATCGTCATGTTTTTTAAGTGTTTTGTTTTGTTTTGTTTTTTGTTTTGTTTTTTATCCCCACCCACACCCCCCTCCCCGCCTTTCCTCTGAGATCCCTCAGTTTCTTCCAAGCTTCTATGTCTCTGAACCCACTTTGTTCATCAGTTTATTTTGTTTATTATATTCCACATATAAGTGAGATCATTTGGTACTTGTCCTTCTCTGACTGACTCATTTCACTTAGCATAATACTCTCTAGTTCCCTCCATGTTGTGCCAAAGGCCAAAAGGTCCTTCCTCTTCACAGTTGCATAGTACTCCATGGTGTAAATGTGCCACAGCTTTTTTATCCACTCATCTACTGATGGGCACTTGGGCTGTTTCCAAATCTTAGCTATTGTGAATTGCACTGCTCTAATTGAGTGTTTTTCCTACCTTGTTTTCTAAATCATTGATTCGATCCACTGCTTCATTCAGCCTATGTTTGTTTAATTCCTTATAGTGTATTCTTGATGTCAGATATAGTAGCCTTCATTTCTGACTGGTTCTATGTTCATGGTTTCTATGTCCTTTTACATGCTGATGTTTTTCTCATTAAGTTCCTGATAGTTGCCGTTAAGTTCCTTGTAGTTCTCACTCAGCTTCTTGAGCATCCTTATAACCATTACTCTGAGCTCTATGTCTGATAAATTCCTTACCTCCATTTCATTTAGCTCTTTTTATGGAGAAACCTCCTTTTCTTTCATTTGAGGGTTGTGTCTTTGTCTCCCCATTTTAGTTGTCTCTTTGTGTTTCTTTTTATGTATTAGATAAAACAGCTATGACTTCCAGTCTTGGTGTGGTGGCCTTCTGTAGTAGGTGTCCTGTGGGACCCAGTTGTGTGGCACCTTTTACTCCTGAGCTAGATGCTCAAGGAGTGTCCCTTTTGAGGGTTATTTGGGCTCTCCTGTTGTAACTGAGTCTTGAGTATTGTTGTCCCATTCATGGGTGGAATCTACCCTCAAATTGGCTGACTGTGAGGCTCAATGCCAACCACATCATGTAAGCTGTTGTACAGGTACCCCCACAGGCCTCTCTCCCAGACCTCCTAGTGCCACAGGACCCTAAAAAAAGTTATATACCTCATTCTGTGTCATGGTAACAATTAGCACAGTTTGTAATTACTGAAAGGTCTAAAAAGTCAGAACCATGTCTGATTTTTCTTCACTGCTGTGTTGTACCACCTCTGCCTCCTCTAGTGCCAAGTATGTGGAAAACATTCAATATCAGTGAAATAAATGAAAAAGATTCTGATTGGTATTTGTAAATGGCAATGACTTTAGGAAAGCAATCATCAGTTTGTTCCTAAATGAGGAAACTAAAGGTAATCTTGAAAATAGGTCTGTTTCTACCTTTAAAATCAAGTTATTTGGCATCATCTGGAGCAAAGTTATCTGCATGTTCATATCTGAACTAGCTTCAGAGAAGAATAAAAGTTTCTTTATGGTCAGAGAGTAATTTGAGGCATGATTGTCCTCATTACACTACCAATGAGTCCATTAGGGCCTCAATCCTCTGGTAGTGTTCTTGGCTTATAGAACATAGAAAATGGCTAGGTCTTTGCTATTCATCAAGTTATCCTTTGTTTTTTCACGTATTTACTCATTTAAGATTTACTGCATGCATCTTTTTTTCAGGTGATAAAAGTATAAAATATAAAACTACCATATATGCCTTCAAGAAAGCAAAAAATGTCAGAGGGAAGTAAAGGATTGAGATCAGTTTTATACCAGAGTATCCTCTGGGAGTGTAGAGGAAAACACTTTTAGAGAAATGCTTGGTAGTTTTGCCACATTTTCCATGTAATTCCAACCAAATATGGTATCCGATACCATTCAGTTTTGATTTAAGACATTTTATTAAAGGTCTACCATGTACCAGGCATTCTGGCTGGGGTATGGCAACAGAGAGAAGTGACAAATATTCCTGCCCTTGTGGAGCTTATGCTGCAGTGGTGGAAAGTGAGTCAAAAGTTAAAGTAAAATATATAGTTTTATATATATATATAAATACATATATGATGATAAATGCTAAGGAAAAAGTTAAAGAGGCAAGAGAGGTAGGGTGAATAGAGGTACAAATTTAAATGGATGATCAAGGAAGACTTTAATGAGAAGGTCTTAATGAGAAGGAGGTATTTTATCAAAGACCTGAAGAAGGTGAGCTAGAGAGCCTGGTGAACTACCTTGGGGAACAGCATCCCAGGCAAAGACAGAAAATAAGAGCAAACCCATGAGGTAGAAGTATTCAGGCATGTTAAAGGCACATGAAAGAGGCCCAGGTAACTGGTGTAAACTGAGCAAGGTGGAGATTAATAAGAAAAAAGTTAAGGAAGAGAACTCAGTCCCACAGGCCATATGGACACTGCCTTTTACTTTGAAGGAAATGGGAAGCACTGGAACATTCTAAACGCTGAGTAGAATGATCTGCTTACTTTGTAATAGATCACATTGTTGTGCTGAAAATGGTATGTGGGGGAGGGTACCTCACGAGGGTTGGGCAGAGAGACATATCCAGAGGCTATTGCAATGATCCAGATGGGTTATGGTCCAGGTGACTTTGACCAGGGTGATAGCAATAGAAGTAATATAAAGTGATGAGATTTGAGATATAAAGAGAAGCTAAATCCAACAGGATTTTGTGATTAAGTGGATGGGGAGGTTATTGGTGACCTTAATAAGAGGAATTTTAATGGCATTGAAGGGACAAATGACTGTTCAGTGGGTTTAAGAGAGATAAGCAGGAAAGGAATTGAACACAAATTATAGACAACACTTTTGAAAAGTTTTGCTTTAAGGAGACAGTAGATGGAGAGGAAGTGGGGTCAATAGAAGGTTGTTTGTTTTTAGCAAGAAGAAATAACAACACTTTTCTACGTTGATAGTAATGATATAGCAGAGAGGTAAACTGATGGGAAAGAGAGGACAGAAAGCCAAAGCAATTAAGGAGATGAGAGAGGATTAGGAGCTAGTGAAACAAAAACAGCTATTCCATTAGGAGCATGGTGGTGGAAGGAAGACAAAAGGTATAGGCTGTGATGATGTGGGTGAATAGAAGAGGTCATATAGTTTAGTAATGTTGATTTCTTTCTGTTCCTATTAACTCATAAAATAGGAATCAAGGTTTTCAGTGGAAAGTAAGGGTGGCAGAAGCAGAGCTGGATATGTGAGGAAACAACTGAGGCAGTCATCAGAGGTGGGAGGGAGAAGTCAATAGTCAATATCTAAGTATAAGTATGGGAATACGTGGCTAAGGTTGTGTGAAAGACATAATTGATTGATTGATGGACAGGAAGTCAAGGAAATGAGAGACCAGAATATCATGTGTGGATACACTGAAATCAGTCAACAAGTATCACAATAGTAAGAGTAATGCAAGAGTAATCTACAGCTAAAATCTGCATGCTTTACTAAACTGTTTGTTTTGAGTTTAAACCTCAATAAACCATTTTTGTTGCACACTCAATCACAGTTTTGAAAAAGTTTCATCATTTTTCCAATGATGGCTTTGTTTTTTTTATCTACCTTTAAACAGTTAAGAATAGTAATTTATGAATAGCCTGTGACTAGAATGTTATGTGAATTTTAAAATTTATAACACATACCTGAACTTGAAATCTAAACTTGAAAGAGCCACCCAGTGATTTATACTTAGAAAAGAACAATTTTCATGTCTAGAAAATAAAAACAAATACCAGTTTTATTTCTTTGACTCAGCTATAAGAGAAAAGAGGTTTTAAAAAAGCTATGGCTAGTAAATTGTGCAAATTTAAAATATGGCATTGACTGAGTTCGATGACTACAGTTGGTAAATGTCTAGCCAGAGAAGAATGTTAAGTGAAATAGTAAAAACACAATCATCATTGAAATCAATCACAAACCCATCATTTCACATTGGGCCATTAATCTTCAGCAAGATGCCAACTGTGACTCACACGAATATTTGGGTGTGAGAGGGCATCATCTATAATACCCAGTGTTAATAGAAAACCATCAGGCCCGTGCTCAATTGCTCACTGGTGATGGCCATTGATTTGCTTTTATGGCAAGACGAAGACTTATGAATTCTGGACACCATTTTGAAGTAGGTCTCTACATGCAGCCCCTTCAGGCACCTGCAAGATATTAATCAAACTCTAGCTATTTTTAGTTTCGTATGATTCAATCCTTTCCAAATTGGATACTGGGGAAGGGATATTTAAGATTAATGGGAGACCGAAGTTGATACTGAAGTGCTGAAAACTAAACAGCGGAACAGGGATCCAATTAGTTTTGGCTATATCTCAAGTTGCAAGTCTAATCCCTAGAGTGAGAAACACAAAGCAAAGAAATTTATTAACTTTTGAGGAGCCCAGTGACAAACAGAATTCAAATGTCTTCTTTGTGAGGAATCTCAATTTATATCATTGGGAATTTCACATAATGTGAAATTTCCAGAATTAATCTTTAGTTCATACATAGTAACGACTCTAATTTTGTTTAAAGTGTTTTCATTTGCTATTTTTAGAAAAGGAAATTTAATGTGAAAGAATCTGAGAACCATTTTAGAATACGTACAAGCTAAGAAAACCAAATAAAAATTCATCAAGTTAAAGAAAAACATAAGAAGTTTGGTATAAAGGAAGTTTGATGGACACAATAAATTTGTGTGGAACGTTGAAGACAGGCACAGAGTAGTTTACAAAGTTTGGAACACATGACCCACCACCCATCACTTCTATCCAACTGTAGAAAAAACTCCAAAAAGAAAAGCACCTGTTGTTCCCACAAAACCTTAATAAAATTGATGCAGTAGATAAAATGACCATCATAAATAACACATTTCCCCAGCTGCATATCAGGTGACTGAAATTATCTCATGAGTACTATATGATGTTATATATTTCTGGTGAAGCAGCCTGTCTTAGTCAGTTCCGGCTGCTATAACAAATTAGACTTGGTGGCTTAAAAAACAAAGATTAATTTTTCACAGATCTAGAGGTTGTAAGTCTGAGATCATGGTGCCAGCATGATTGGGTTCTGGTGAGGGCTCTCATTTGGGTTGCAGGTAGTTGACTCTGTGTTTTGTCCTCACAGGGTGGAAAGATGAGCCTAGCTGGCTCCTTGGTTTCTTCTTATAAGGGCACTAATTTCATTCATGAGTAATTCACCCTCATGACCTAATTACCTTTCAAAAGCCTCGCCTCCAAACACCATCACATTGTGAATTACATTTCAACCTATGAATTGGGAGATTGGATCTGGATATATGGACACAAACATTCAGTCTACAACACAGCTGTTGACTCATGAGAGAAGCAAGGACAAAGAGGTATTATGACCAAAGTAAAAATCAGAGTAAAAAAATGTAAGTTAGAACAGCCACTGGAGCAAGAATATTGATGTTTACACTTACATATAGAGGATGTGGAGAAACTGAGCCAGCCAAAAAGGAACTGCTCCAGGACTGGCTTTTGGAGTTTACCTTGGACTGGAGAATAAAACATGAATTGAGTCAGAAGGCTCTTTATATAGAATCCAAGGTGAGGAACAGCTAGTTCAGTTTTGTTTGATTTTGCTTTTTATGGCAGCTGAGCTTGTAAGTGCAGAGATAATAGTGTTACTTTGAATTAGTTGTTACACTGAGAACCCAGTCAGAAAAGAGGCCTTGGTTTTCTACTGAACACTGGTAGTTAAGGGAAGCAGCCTAGATGAACAGAGAATGAAATAATAAACAAGGATTCAGAAATCTAGGTGATCTTTGCAACAAAACTATCAACTTCTGTACTTTGCCTATATATTTTGAATACCAACATTTTTCCCACGATTTCTCTCCTACTCATGAAGGCTAAATATACGATTTTCTGAAGACGTTCTTGGGGAGCCAGTGAGAGGAGGTTGAAGGAGGTAATAGAAACTACCATTGAGCCAGCTTACCATCAAATTGCCTTGTGTCGTACTTTCCTAACTTTATTCTGGATACGTGGGATAATGATTGTCATTGGAAACTTTTCAGAACTCTAACCTGGCTGTTGCATTCATGGAAGCGTGTGTCGATATGGAGATGCAAAGCTGAGCTATCACATGGAGGACAAGTGTCTGTAGGATCACCAGATGCACAGTGCACTTGGTTTTGACAAGATTTTAACCTTTGTTTGTAGGCCACATTTGGGGGTTGTTTATTACTGCACCACAACCTAGCCTATCCTGACTAAGACAAGCTCCAACTTCCCCAAAGACTCAGAATTAACTAAAGAAATGCCTTAATTATTTTGTATCAAAACTGGTAGACAATTATGTTGGCAGGGAGCTTTATGAGTGAAGTTTACAACTTTATCACAAGTACAAGGCTAACTATCTTTTAGTATTTTTGTTAAGATTAGCACTCAGTGCAACTATTCATTGAAAATTGTGTGTCTAATAAAGTCAGTTACAAAATAACCACCCGATTGACTCCATCAGTTCATATGCCCACTCACCTCTACTTGCCAAACTTTCTTTGAGCTGAAAGTCCTTTAAAGGAAAGCCAATTTAGCCTAAGACCATAAGATTTTTTTCCCCCTTCCTTCTAATTTAGATGTAAATAGAATGTACCTTCATCTTCTGCCTGTAGTCATTTCATAGGACTTCTTTCTAAATACTCTTATTACTTAATGGGGTCAGAAAGATAAATGGGCAAGATAGTAAATATTTTCAGTTTTGCAGGTCATATGATCTCTGTTGCAACTCTCAATTCTGTCATTGTAGCAAGAAAATTTCCATGAACAATACATAAACAAATGAGTGTGCCTATTTATAAAAATAAGCAGCAGGCTTACTTTGGCCCATAGGCCACAGTTTATCAAATCTTGCTTTAGATATTATTTCCAGTTTAAGTTACATCCATATAATTCCATATTTTCAGCTATCATTACAGCATATATTTGGGACTATATTAATTAAATCAGCATTCCATCTGGACAACTTGTCTGATACTCTCCATAATTATGAAATAAAAAAACATACTCTATTTATGCTCTGGGCTTAATATCCTTATATAAAAAATAATTTCTAACAATACTGGTTCCGTAGGACTAGACATAAAAAGAGAAGAAACTAAACTAAATATTATATCTTTGTAGAATATTCAAAAGCCTATTATCCCTGACATATTTTAAATATAATTTTTATAGAAACATATTTATTTTTGTTTCATACAAACACCAAGAGATAAAAATCTGAGTGAGATAAAAGAAAGACATAACAGTAGCCACTGCAAAACAGAAATGGATCTGTAAAATTGTTTTCAGAAAATGAAATCACAACTGACATGATCCCTCTATCAGGAAAACACCAGCCCATGCCAAATTCAGTTTGTGTTTATTAGTTCAAAATAAAATGTCTCTGAAATAGCCACATCTACAGGAGATTGTTGAAAAATAAAGGAGAAAGGGGAGAAAAAGGGGGAAAATATATGCATATATACCTGAACCTCTTAGAAGAAAAACAATTTTACTCTTTAATTTAAATTTCAAATTAATTTCTTTTAATAAAATATACAGTGGTGGGAAAATGTGGGTTCATAGTAATAGTAATAAATAATACAATAATTAGTAAATAAGTACTAATACAAGAATTAACTCTTTCGCATATTCACAACTTTAAACCTACTTTTGCCAGTCCCTACACTGGGACAAAGAAGCAAAAAAATAAGCCAGTTATAGCAAATAAATTCCAGCACATAGTTATGTAAGGAAATGAATTATGATAAATCACAAGCATATTTTTGTTTCCTGATTCGAACAACATGTGTCCGGGGGAAAAGATCTATGCATCCTACAACAGTGCAGTGTCTCGGTGAACACATCTAGAACACTAATTAAAATCAATTTTATTGGCTTATAGAAGATCTATGTAAGAACTTTGTCTTTTAATGTACTTGGCCAGTTTGCTGTTGTATATATTCCGGAATACACAGGCTAGTTGATTTCTAAGGAAACTGGCAGAAGTTCTCTTGACCGCTTCATTGCTCACTGAGAACATAACCAAGGACAAGACCTTGTTCAAAGGGAGGAACATAGACTGATGCAGGCTGGCATGGTTCAGAAGAGAAATAGACTGTAGTGCATCCTTGTGTCCCAGCAAAATGTGGAAGTGCTTTTATGTTCAAGTTGTTTTGACTGCAGTGCAACTGCCACAAGCTGGGGACGTCGCAGAGACACCGGGCAGGACCGAACCCTGAAAGCAGAATACCCACGAGGTTTGTACAGACACAGAGGGACGTTGGATCAAAGCTGGCTCCGCAACCACGAACTATCTGAGCTCGTTCAAATTATTGAATCATTCAAAATTCCAGCTTTCTCAACTATTAGGTTGAGCTATATGAAATTGCCAATACATGGTGGTTTTTAATCTACAAAATTGTCAATGTCATAATTCATCTTCTATGGCTGCATCATCTTGTGGCTGTGACTAAATGAAATGCTTCTATAAACTTCTAGGTATAGTATAAGTGCATTTTTCATTTCTTTTACTTCCTCTGAGAAGAATTCTTGATTAAAAGATATTTAATAATAATCGCAATTAATTCTTTTAGTTCATTGATTCATATGCACAAATTAACAAATGGAAATTTAATATTTGTCATTAAAGAAATATAAATTTTATTATAGCATAATTTATTCTGCCATGTGTATACTCTGTAGTCCTGGCATCTTCATCACTGGTAGAGCCTGTGCCTATAGTCATGTCATCAGGTGGGACATATTCTGTCCAACAGCATGTGGCCCTGAGATAGTCTTATTACACATATTTGATACCGGTCTTATTTCACATTAGCTAGCATTTGTAAAGTTAATTTAATGATACTGTCCAGTTCTGTCAAGACGTTGCAATAATGACTTCCCTTGGGACCTCCATCTCCATGAACAAGCCACCAGGCACAGAGCACAGCTCCGCTCTTAACCGAAATGACATCAGTGGCCTACACACCGTGCAGCTCCAGCAAAGCCCAGTCGAGCAGCTCCGAAATACTGAGATGCTTCCTTAAATTAATGCGCATTCATAAAGTTATTTAACTCTTTGAGTGCATATTTTTACAACATTATAAAACCTGAGAACTTGGGTCAGTTATCCATTTGATGTGTCTTCAGACTAAATAAACGCAAGGTGAGAGTTGCACGTTCATATGGGAAGAGGGTAGAATCACAACAGTCACTGATTCTCTGGGGTTAGTAAGGGACCCCAATGGGTAGCTTTAGAACTGAGGAGGCAAAGCAAAATCCATAATTAATAATGAGATGTAACAGATTTGCTGATGTTTGTAATTACCATTAAACCACTTAAGGCGTTCAGCTCCCATCGTATGTGCTTGCAGTGTACATTCTACTCAAATTCCTCAAAATGTTCTTTACCTACTCTATCAAATTAAAAACACTCAAACAAACTATTTAAAGTCAGAAATACACTTCATTCACCCTTAGCCTTCTTCATATCTGGATAATAAGAGTGAGAGGCTATAAACCTCAAGTTTCAATCATACACTGATTGCAAACTAGAGGATGCTAAATATTATTACTTTTTCATTGTTACCTGCTCCACAGGTTTCAGATTGTTCTCTTGGAAATAACTGGAGATGTAACCCGAAGCTTGGTGAATTTTATGAAGCTTTGAGATCCACTGGAAACTGCTGAGACCAAAAATCTCGACCAAAATTTAAGAGAAGACAAATGTTCACTGGCATAATGTCTCATCAGACAGCCTCTTTGTGTCTCCTAGTGAACTATGCCTACTTCCTAGAGTCTCAGGGTCCTTCTCATGACTTAAGCAGCCATTGTCTAGAATTGGTTGCTTTTTTAATTGGTATCCATTTTTAATTTTACATATTATTTTACAATTATTTTATAGTTTACAATAACGGTAGCTAATAGAATAATGCATACTGTTCTTAGTAATAATTACATGTTATTTTCAGGAGAAAATCCAAACAAGTGATGAATGATGTAAATTTTAAGTATCTTAATAAAAATGTGTGTTTACTGAAAGATATTTTGAGGAATTTTCAAAGACCCTATTGACATGGCCCTATATTACTGCCTTATGTAAAGGCACTCCTGTTATAAATCAATGAAGAAGCATTTATTCTGTGCCCAGTATTAAGCTAGGTGCTGCGGAGCATTATAGTATAAGATAAAGCTCTGCTGAAAATATCTAATTATCTTTGGGTTTTTCAGAGATCACAGAGTCTTTTGGGAATGCCCAGCTGCTAAAAGAAAATTGCCCAGAGGCTAAAACTTGCAGCTTGTAAAATCTAACCACAGTACCATGGGGGCCTTGGTGATAACCACTGTATAAAAATCCAGCAGAGATCTCATTCAGAGGGTAGAAGTTCCCCAGAATAGCCTTGCACAGAGACACCCAACAAAGAAAGAAGAAAGGAAATGTCACTAAAGATAAACCCAGACGTAACAATGCGTCTCTTACCCCAACTCCTGACTCCACAAGTATTTTCTGGAATAAGAGTGTGAAGAGATTTGGGAGGGTGGGGAGAAGATTCTGTTTTCCTCCTTTTTCCAGAACTATGTGCAACCTCCCTGTTCAGCCTGCATTTCTGGACACAGTTTACCTTAATAGTCTAAGTCCTCAGTACAGCTGTGTGAGTCATTGCCTGAGAAAAGCCATCCCCAATGCTCCTCTCATCTTGTTTCCAACACTTCTCATCTATAACTAAAGTCATGCAGAAATGAATAACAATGAACGGCAGCATGAGTGGGAAATAAAGCAGAAAATGCAGCAACTGTGGAGTGCACAACTGTGAATAAAGTAAACTTATTTTCTGCCAATGAAGTTATGGCTGATGGCCTTTTTTTGGAACAGGAATGGCAAACAGACCACCCAAGAGACAGATTTAACTGAGAAATTGGATTTTTTTGCCTGCACAATGTTAGATTACAAAGTATTTTTAAAACTTTTTTTATTTCATTCCCAACTAACCTCTCCTAAAAATCAGAATTTCTAGTTCCTTTGAAAATCAAAGCAATGTGACTACACTGGGCCTTCATTTCCCTCCTCACTACATTGGCTGGAACAGAGTAGCAGGTGCCCTCTCAGATCAAGCATGTCGTCTCCAAATTGCTGCCAACCATCACTGTTCATGTCTCCGTGACCGTGCACCATTTTTCTAGCACCTGCAGGTGTTTGAGATTAACTCCCCCCATTGGACCCTTATGTGCCTTTGAGCATCCAATCGACCAACTACTCATGTGTCCCCAAAAGAACACTGGCTCTGAAGCTATAGTCACTGCCAGCTTCCCCAATAGCAGAGCTTGTCCTAGTCTAGGCCCGGACTTGGGAAGGAAGAAGAGTCAGTCATTGGTATTTCTGCACTTTGAGTGCTTATCTGGATGGCTACCGGCCTAACAACTCTAAGTCTACAGGAGTGTGCATCAGCTCCTTGGGGGTAAACCTTTCTCTTAAAGAGAAAATCTGATTAATGTTATGGATTTTTCTCAAAATGCATGTTTGATGTTTGAAGCAGTGACTCTTGGTTTTACTTAAGTGAAGATTACAATAGTAACTACTACTTTGGGATTACCATGTACCAACCATCTCATACTTTTTACTGCATTTCATTTCCCCAACAACCCTAGGACATAGGATAGTGAATGCCTGTTGGTTTAGATGCCCAGCATCCTTTCTGCTTTCTCTTGGTAATAATATCCCCACTTCTCTTGAGAGAATTATTCACCACTTTCCGAATCCCATTATGGCAGTCTTTGCAGGGCTGTCGACCACACTACTTTACCATAAGTCACAGGGTGGATATAGACCAACTACAGCTAATCAAACTCTATTGAAGATCTGAATCTCGAGCAGAGTGGTTCTAGCACAGATAAGGCTTTGGGCAGATACATCTCCATGGTGCTTACTTTAGTTCCAAATCTGAATCTCAGAGCTACCATGATTCCTGTACTTTCAGATGTGAGCCACCCTTATTCTTTCAATTTATCTTGTCACTTAAATTAGTTGGAGAAAGCTTCCATTGCTGTAACCCATTACATGATTATGAGACAACTGAGATTTTAAAAATCTTGCCATTCTGAAGAAGGACCAATCCATGGCATAGTGGTATCAGAGTTCTGGCCTACAGAACTGTAAGAGATTAAATTCATATTGTTTAAGCCACTAGATTCGTGGTAATTTGTTACAACAGCTGTAGAATACTGATACACTGGGTTTAACAGATTGGACAAATTTAGACCCACTTCTGAACATGTCATAGTGGCAAGAGTAATGCCATGAGCTGATGGGCTGAGACATCAGTTAAGAAACCAAAGGAATTCTTCTGGAGAGAAAGCTGGAGTAAGAATTAATGAGCTTACCCTAGAGCCGGGGGAAGCGGTCACAGTGTCCATGGCTGTCCCTCAGTGGAGACCAGCAGGTGGGTGGGCGTCCAGAACACATATCTCCTGCACTCACCCAGAAAAGGTGTGCAACTGGCCAATCCTTTTAAGACCCTGTGGTCTGTTCCGTTCAAATGTTACTCAGAAATGTGGTTTCTTCTTTTCTTTATAAGAGGGGGTAGAGATTAATTTTTCTTTTATGTCTTACATTCTCTTGATTGGCGTATTTTTAATGTCTGAGGAGGCTGCCATTTGTCACAAGGCCTCTCTGAAGTGAAGTGAATTATGGTTCGTGCTTGGAGACTGCTCCTCGGTGCCTAATGTAGAACAGAAGGACTCAGCGGAAGAAAAATGAGGCTAAGACGCAATTATGACTGTTCGTGGGGGTACGATGTTTTTATTATCTTGAGAGAACAATTTAGGAGCATAAACTCATGAAAAATATTGCGGCATCTGTTTTTTACATAATTCTGTTCACGGAGGTCTTTCAATAGTTCTTAAAATGTTTTTATATCAAGCTTTTATACTTGCTTATATTTCTGGCATATAGTAAATGATATATAAATATTTACTGTAATTAATGCTATTTTATCTATATAATGAGTATCTCAGAATATGAGATGACTCTGAGGTTCATCCAGAGTAACTCTGAGATATGAGGAAGACTATTTTTCTCTGAAGGTAAAGTGAATGCCAACCCCCAACAGGATGCAGCAGATCATTCCCTAGACACGTGGGAACAGTGAGCTTGGTTAGAATCAGCATTTAATTTAATTAGTGACATTAACACAGAGGTATACAGAAGTAAATTCTTGCAGCTTAGGTACCACTGGTCAAAGGAGAGAGACTCAGAATTAGAGATACTGGCAATTCCACCATGAAAGGACATTTGCCCAGGTGTCTCCAGAGCCTTAACACACTAGCCCTGTAGACCTGCCCTGTCCCTTCACTCACCAAGCAACCATGTGGTTACTAACGCAAATCCTCAGGTTCTTTGATATCAGGACACAACATTGTGGATAGAGGATATGAACATATGCTTATATGGCCCAAAATATACAAATTAATTTATATTCTTATTACATCTCAGTCAGTGAGTTTGTCAAGTGGAGTTGCCTTGTCCCTGGGTTATAATGAAGGAGTTCAAGTTGGCAAATTCCACTCAGCAGGGTCTCTCGCTTGAAGCATTCCCACACTTCACCAAGCCTTTGGCCTTTCCATTCAAAAGCCTACCACTTATTTAAAAAGTCTTGGAGGTATAACCTAACAGTTTCTATGGAAAAGTGTGTATAAAGTTACAAATAACTAATTAAAAAATTAAAAACCCTCTTGTAATAATATTTTAAAAGTCAGGAGCTGTCTACATGTATGCTATAATTTTTGAGCTGAATGTTTCTTTTCATATTCTAATTTTTATAAAACATGGTAAGCTATGAATCGTGGCTATGCCTATGTATTTTTCAAACTATTTCAGTATCCTTAATATCGTACTGTGGTCTCAGTCTGCTTGATCTGGCATCACTCCACAGCTTCCCAGGAGCCTTTGGAAATATGGGAGGTGGGGATGGAAAGAAAGGAGCTTTCTCTTATCACCAGCACTAGGAGATGTTATTGGTATCTAGGTCCTGGGGGCAGGTACAATAAACATGCTGCAACATCACGGAAAATCACCCGCAACAAAGAACAACAAAGAGCTGTCTTGTCCTAAAGGCCAATTGTGTTTCTGTTGAGAAACATTGTTCCTGGTCCCTGATGATGTAAGGATAGATTGTGACTTTCTGAGATTGTGATTCAACGCAGAAAGACACTGCAGGTTTAACTGCATTTCCTGCTGCTGGATCAGAAAATATCAGAAAGCATTCAGTTTAACCTACTGCTTCCATATCACTGTGTGGAACACCGTGTGTGTGTGTAGCTGGCTTTGTATGAGCTTCTTTACTATTCAACAGGCTCTAACAATAAAAATATTTCTTCTCCTTTTTCAGTGGTGGAAGCCCGATGACACAGTCCTTGGATCTGTAGGAAATGAAGTGAAGTTAATTCTAGTTAATTTGATCAATCAAAGCAGCCAGATCAGATAGTTCACCTTGGCAATAGGGAATTGCAACATTGGAAACAAAGTCACTGTCCTAACTCAGCTCGGCACTGATCAATCAGTGTGTTTTTAATTATTCACATAATGTTTCTTTCCACGAGACTTAACCACCCAAAGGTGACAGTGCAGGGGGAACCTCTGAACACCCATGCATTTTCTCATCCAGTTACAAAGCCCAGCACTATATGTACACTTTGCTGGTGTAGAAATAGGTTGAGATACAAATAGGGGCTGATCAAATATCAGAGTGGGGCTGACCACTTACACAAAGGCATTCATTGCAGGGACTGATGCAGCTGGGTCCCACAGGCCTGCTCGAGACAAAGACTCTTCAGCTACAATCCTTTATGAGTAAGGTCTAAACAATCACACAATCAGTTGGCATTACAGCATCCAATCTTTTGGAACTCGGTGACCAAAGATCAGTCCCAACCAGTGAACTTTCTAATTGTTGCAAATGCCATGTAAATGCCTGGCTTGTCCTGCCCCAAGGTTTTCAGGAGATAAAAGTTAATTCAGAAACAAAGTTCTATGGAAATCAATGAAGCCTTTTCAAGAAACATTATTGAGATTTTTTAATCTCTTGCCAAATGAAAAAAAGAAAAAGTTAAATTTCTGTCCAACAATCTCAAAATCAGCAGGACAAAGAAAAATAATCCAACCCCCAAAGCCAACAAAAGACCCATTTACTATCTGACACCCTGGGTGGACTTTGAAGTCACACTTCTCCAACAATCACTGTATTATGCCCATAGAATAATGCGAACCTGCTAATGTGGGGTTTGTTAAATCAATTTGGAATTCAAATCAGAGTAAATCAGGCTAGAATGCTGCCTTAACACCAAGTCACTAGGGCTAATCAAACATAAAGAAACAAACAAACTAACTAGAAGTCTTCTTTCCAGGAGCAGCCAGTGAAAGCAAGATTAAAATATAATAGAACTAAATGCTGCCCATATTAGCATAGTTTCAAAATGAAAGAAAACTTGATCCACATGACTTTTAGGGACTTAAATGTGATTCATGTTGTCCCTCCTGTCCACGAACTAACAATTCACAAAAGAACACATTCATCTTTACCAACTTCTCTCAAATTCTTTAGATTTTTAACTTGAAATGTTAATGTGATAGAAACAAGCTATAGAGTTTTTAAATATGTCTACATGTTTAAAATGTGTCTTTATTTATTTTTTAATTTTATTTTTATTGTTGACACTATTACAGATGTCCCCATTCCACTCCCCTTTGCCCACCTCTACCCAGCCCCTGCCCCTCCTTCCCTCTGGCCATCACCACACTGTTATCTGTGTCTATGGGTTATGCATATATGTTCTTTGGCTAATCCCTCACCTTCTTCATGTTTTTAAACAAAAGCATGGATGCCCTTTTAGAAGGACTAAAGAACATAAATGTATATTCCAACATAACTTCTGCATTACCAACATGCTTCGTGGTAGGCCATGGTTCCATTGCCTTGCAAGCACTTGTGATCAGAGCCCACTTATAAATGGAATTAGAACCAATAAGATGTTCAGGAACAAAAGTCATTCAAGGATATAAGAACAATATGATTGTCATTTTACGAATTCTTTTGAAAGCTTCTCTCACAACCATTACAATCTCTTCTAGACATTCCAGATGTTCTCTCTCTCAGAGACAATATCTCCTTAAATTTTAAAATTCTGTCTGAGGCAAACCTTCAGATTTTATCAAGTTCGAAATATTTGATTAGGGATAAGAAATCCTAGTCAACTAAATTTCTAAATACAATATCAATACAAATACAAATAAGAGGAATAAAATTACAAGAGGCTATTTTTCTTAAAACTTGGGAAAATAAATTATGATTAAATAGAAAAATTTTAAATGTCTATGGTTAAACTTAAATTCAGTATACATGAAATGTGTAAAACAAATCAATCACATGCTTGTCCATAAAACAAAGCATTCAATTCAGAAGATGTCTATGGATTTCATAGAATGTATTGCATATGAATTATTTATATGCCTTAAAAATTCAAGGAAAAACATCAAATCCAGTTTGTAGAATTGACAACAATGGACTAACAGGAAATGTAAATGTCATTTAAGAGCCATGTGATTGATTACAGTATTACTAGAACAAGAGAGTCATCATGTCAAGATTGATTAAGCCATACTATTTTTTAAATCAATCTTTAAATTCTGAGTACTTGAGCCAAAAGACTTCTAATCCTCTACAAATTTATAGAATACAATGGAAAATTGATTTAGCACCTAAGTTATAGGGATCAAAGGATCTCATAACTATGATAGTAAATAATTATCTTCTACTTATATCAATACAATCTCTTCAATCAGTGAACTGCTGTCCCATTTCAGATTGCAGTGTTTGAGGTACAAGTGTGGAAGCACATTCAGTGAGTTATATGAAAAATCAAGACTAAAAACGGAGGCTGCTAGATTTAAATATATAAGAAGTCAGTTTGCCAGCAACAGTGATGAGTGGTTTCCCACGAACCATGGAAGGTCAGTATAACGTTGATAAATTGAATTTATTCTACCTACACATAACAGGAACCCATTGAAGATGAACAGAAATTGTTTTCATTCAAACTCTGGTCTCCTGCTACTTGGTGCCTGCCTTGGCTTGGGGCATGCCAGCCTTCCCTGGCCTTTCTGGTTGCTGAACTTGCTCTGTTCTGTCTTCACAAGGAGCCTCAATACAGTACTTCCCTCTACGCGGCTCATCCCCTTGCCACCTCCAGTCCTTTCCTGGCACTTCCTCGAGGAAACTTTCTCTGACTTTACCACTAAGTCGGGTTCCCCTGTCATGTAATCTCTGAGCACTTTCCTTTCTGAACGTTTCTTTCTCGGCACTACTCACATTTTTGCTAAACAGTTGATGAAGGAAATAATGTTCAACAGTTGTAAACTATTAACTCCAAAAGGGACTGAATTGTATCTAATTCATATACTTACGTCCCTGGGATTTCACAGTGCCTGGCACATAGGCTTTAACTCATGAATGGAGTGAAGGAGGGAGAGAAGACAATGAGCGAAGTAGTAACGTGGCTTTTAGGGCACCTGGACTCAATAACTTTGAGACAGAGAAGTTTGAAGATTTACTTGTAGCACTAGATGTTAGAGTTTTAGAACATATACCACGTATATGGCCATAGATATGCACATCCTTTGATTAATGCTGGACTGCTAAGGTTATGGTCTGAACACTGTTACCAGAAAACTATACTTTCTTACTTTTTTTCTGTTGCGGCTTCTTAACTCACATTCCTGGCTTTCCCATCTGTACTTTGCTAAACAGTATTTTCTGCATGTTCTTTCAGTTTAAATACTTGTTTATTCTTTCACTAAGCAAACATTTATTGAACGCCAACTATGTGTTATCTGAATCAAGACAGCATCTTAAAGATTGTGGTGAGTGGGCCAGTCAAGTAGAAATTATTATTTATAATTCCTGAAAGGAGGCCCCTCTATTCTTAGAATACTTTCTTATCTTCATCCTAGGGTGGTACATTCCACAGAGTTTAGAGAGAGAAAGAAAGGACTAGAGAGAGAGAGAAACATCAATCGGTTGCCTCCCGTACAAGCCCCGACCAGGAATCAAACCTGCAACCTTTGGTGTGCCAGGCGACGCTCCAACCAACTGAGCCACCCGGCCAGGGCTATTCTGAGAATCCCTATACTAAATCAGTACTCAGCCAGGGTCAAATTATGTGATTTTGCCTAAGTCGGTAAACTCAGAGAATCAGCTCTGTGTATATAAAGACAGAGTTGGGTAATATTGGAAGACTTTGAGATCACTTGCAGACCTAAAATAATGTAATTCCCACCTATTATGTAGGCCCTGTGTCGAATGACTTGAAATTCAAAGGCCCACAATGTAAACAGCAGGCCAAAAGTGGGGTTCAGTAAATACCCTTCAATTGCATTCACTAAAAGACCAGGACAAAGGAAATGTAACATATATTTTCCTACTTACCAGAAAGAGGGAAAGGACATTTATAAAACAGGATGGTAAAGTTGTAGAAACTTTTAATGTGCTTTTCCTTCTTTCTTTATGAAAAGGGTGAGCAGTAATCAGATATATTGGAATATGCTGCTTAGAAAAAGAACATAGGAAGCCAAACCAACAGAAAGTAATTGAAGAATACTTTAAAGTGTAAGATTAAGCCTGGCCGGAGTGGCTCAGTGGTTGGGCATCGACCTAGGATCCAGGAGATCATGGTTCAATTCCCGGTCAGGGCACATGGCTGGGTTGCGGGCTCGATCTCCAGTGGAGGGCATGCAGGAGGCAGCCAATTAATGACTCTCTCATCATTGATGTTTCTGTTTCTCTCTCTCTCTGTCCCTTCCTCTCTCTGAAATCAATAAAGATTTTTTTTTTTTTTTTTTAAAAGCAAGATTAATTTAAAATATTAGGAAGAAACCTTAACGTGTTAGCTTGGAGAGTGCTTGAAGACTGAAAAAAGTCCACCTATTTTTAAAACAAGGGGGAAGGGTTGGAGAAAAAATGTTCTGAACAGAAGGATCTTAAAGGTTTCCCAAAGGAATGGAGCTCCCTGCCAAACATTTTCAGTTCAGGACCCGGTGTGAATGTAGGGGAAAGGAAGTTGCTACACCTGACACTAACGAACACATAGGTGAACACAGATTTAGAATGCCAAACACATAAGGTCATACCTTTTTATCACATGGTCTCAATGCATATTTTCATCAGTGTTTTCCATGAGGCTTCCATGCACACACAGCATAGGAGCCAGACTGGACTATTCAGTTCTTCTTCAACCACACCTCAGGGTTCCTTCCTCTATTCCTCTGTTTAACTAGCTCTCTCGTCCTGAAGCGTCCCTCTCCCACACTGCCTTTCATCAACTCCTTCTGAAGGCCGGTTACCTCCTAAGGCCTTTCACAATGTTCTCCATCCCAACATACTCTGAACTGTCCTAGACCCTCACGCCTTCCTAACAAGCCCCACCTTACACCGTAGTTGTTCATTTATTTGTCTAATTCCTTCCCTCCCATCTCGCCCCTGCCTGGTTTTGTAAAGTCTGACCCTAAGCTCTATTTACTTTTATCTACAGCAGGTAATAATAGCATAGGACCTTTTCTATACTATGTGCTCAATCAAGGTTTATTTAAAAAGTCGACAGCTATTATGAGAGACACTGGGGAATCACAATTTGTTGATCTGCTCAGCAGCCAAAACCTCACCCAGGCGTCCCTGAGAAGTTTTTCAAAGACCTAGTACAGGGCTCTGTAAGAAGACAATGACTCCTTGTTCACAGTCTCCTTCCAATGCCTTAGAATACAGGCAGTAAGGGAGAAAAATCCCTTTGAACAGTCCTCACTGAGGAAAAGGAGGTATTCTGGGCACTGTCATAATCTGAATTTCATGGGAAAGATGAATAGTTTGGATTAAGTATATTTTTCTAGCACTAAAGTGTAATGATTTAAATAACATCACGGGATAATCTGGAAGAAGGTGCTTCTCAGTTATGCCAAACAGAATGAAAATTGACAGGCAGAAAGCACACCCCCAGGGCGGTTTCCAGCCAGGACGCTGGGCTCCCCCGCACCCTTTTTCTGAACACGGAGACATTACAGCTGCACTGCCGCACTGTGTCACTAGGTCACTGTCCCTGCCATCCCATTAACATGTGCTCCCCGTGGCAGGCATCCTCCACAACTGCTGCAACCTGAGCTCCTTGAGGAATTCAAATTATTCAGACGGAGCGGGTTTGTGTTTTGTTGGAAGTTTACACAATACCAATTCAAAGGTAGCGTTTGAATATTAAGTGTTCTAATCAAGATATCTATTTTATTACTCCACTGCTGTACTTCCATTCTACTTAAAGAAATTAAATCACACAGATTTAATCAAGTTCACTGTCTAAAAGGAGAAGCTTAGAATTCAGGGTGCTTCACGTAAGATTCGCAGCGCTGCACAGGTCAGTGTTCAGCAGACAGCAGGTGACAAGTGCATTGTATTTTAGTCTTTAATTCTCCCCATTACTCCTCACAGGAAAACCTGTATCTCCACATGCTAGTTCAAAGGTAAGTTTTTTTTTAAAAAAGAGATAGTTTTCTTTCCTACTCTGCTGTCTGTTTATTCATATTTTATAAATACTTGGAAGTAATTTTACACCTGCATCTAAATATTAAAAATACGATACAGTTTTGTGAGTCATGCACATAAAATAGCACTACTGTATTAAGGCTTTATAACCCAGTGGTTACCTGCCTTAAAGGAAAGTAAAATTATAAAACAATAAGGCCAATTTTAAATTGTGCATAGAACCAGTAATTGTGTGTTTAAGGCAATTAAGAGATTTATTAAAAATCGGTTAAAAGTAGATTGACAATGGCATTAAAGAATAAAGTGTCATTTATTTGGTGCTACTTTGTGAATGTTTCTTATCATCTCAAATCATCTCATGACACTATATACAATACACTTTCAATCACAACTCAAACATAATATAACCTACAAAATCACGTGGCTGTGGTCAACGTACAGTGATTATACTTTGGAAAGAAAGAAAATTAGTAATTAATTAAGGTGCAATAACTTTTTCCAAATAAAATATTAGCACCATACCGGATAAAAGGATCTAAAACTATTGGCCTCCTCGTACTTATTAAATAACTAAATATAAACATTTTTTTCAAAGCGCAATATTAATTTGCAGAGTCAGTTTTCCAGTAGTTAATCCTCTCTCTCTTTTTCTTTTTTTTTTTTTTTCTTCTTTTTTTGCATTTGTTTCTCCGTAAGGAAAAATAGGAAGTAAAAACTTTCACAGGGTATGAAAATCAAACCAACAAAAATCTGCCCGGCCCGAGCGCCCTTCAGCAGTGCGTTCCAACAGAGGCAAAGGTGGACATTTCCCGGCGGATGGTGCTGAAGGGCGAGAGTTCCAGCTCCGTGGTGTACTCGTTGTCGTTGTCATCGCTGGTCGCCGCGGAGGACTTCTGGGCGCACTCGTCGCAGCAGCAGCAGCAGCACTCCATGAAGGCGCGGCTGAAGGGTTTGCACAAGCAGAACAGGATGACCGGGGTGACGCAGGACTTGAAGAACAGCAGGAACTGGCTGATGATATGAAGGAGGTCCATGGTCTGCTGGGACACGCCCGTGGCCATGTAGGCTGTAACGATGTTGCAGATATTTTCGGGAATGGTGCAAAATCCGTATAAGATGGTGAGCGCCACCACCGTGCAGTTCATCTGGCTCTCCAGGTGGATCTGCCGCTTATTGCCCCGCGTGCACGCTCGCTCCGCTTTGCGGATTTTCCGCGCAGTCACCAAGGAGCAGGTGATGGTGAAAAGCGTGGGCAGGCAGAAGTAGCAGCCGAAGTACCACCAGAGCCTGGCGCTGTCGTAGGTGAGCGCCAGCACGTAGACGGTGTCGGGCAGGTCCGGGGAGATCTTGATGACGCAGCGCTCGGCCGGCGCGCGGCCACCGAAGCCCAGGTCGTCCTTGCTCAGCTGGCGCAGCACGACTTCTGGAAGCGCCAGCAGGAGGGCGCCCACCCATATGACCGCCAGCTTGGCAGTCGTGGAAGAGCAGTTCTCGATCATCTCATAGTACATCTGCACGTTGGTGGCGGCCCGGAAGCGGTCTATGCACAGCGCGCATAAGGTGAAGGTCGTGACTCCAAGAGAGGCGACCTGTGGGAGGAACACAGAAGACGCGTGATGTCACCTGTGGGGAGAGCTGAAAAACGTCAAAACACCAGACAGACAGAGAGCAGCTTCCGGGAGTAATGAGGCATGGGGACTGGGGCCCTGACTTCAGCCCAATCATTGTAAGATTGAAAATAAGAAAGAAAAAACAATGCAATGGTCCAGGGTCATGGAGCAAAAAATTTTAGAGCTGAAAGGATCCATAAAGGGCGTTTAGTCCGATACTGTTTTATTATAGATAAGAGCACAGAGGCCCCAAGAATTTCAGTCACCATGAAAACGCCTGCGGCCAGGCCACCTAGAGGAGGAGCCTGGCCTTTTCATCAGTGAAAGGAGGGCCAGGTTTTCCCGTGTGAGGCTCAGCAGCATGCCTCACGCAGCAGACATTCAAGAGCCACTCTTTCCAATACACTAGATGAGTGCAGATCTCTTCCAATTTCTCCTAAATGCCAATGAAAGTATTTTAATATTCTTTTTGCATATACCTATGGAAAACAAGAAAGGGAAATTCGCCAGAGGTCACCCCACTCCCACCCCATGCTGCACATTTGCCCTCGGGGCATCTGCCAGTGCTGATGAGATTTCCAAGTCGGTTTTAACTAGGAGGATGCGACCGGGTGCCCATGTACACAGGTAGGAAACAAAGCTGTGGCCACTGAAAGCGAGGCCAAGATCTGTAGGTGAAGATCCCGTATGATTTCGGAAAGCCCCAAATAGTGACATTTTCCTGGGTATAGAAAGAAAAAAATCAGTGAAGAGAGATAGTGGAGAAACTTATCTGGATTTTAGGGTCAGGATCTGGGTGAGTTGGGGAGTCGAAGGGGAAGGGAAAATCCCAACCAGGAGCCTGAATTTACAGTGGGCTGGAGCCAGAAGTCACACCTTCTATGTGGCTCTGAGAAACCCACAGCGCAATTTAAAATTGTCCCAGGCGACACACAATGAACACAAAGAAGGCACTTTAAAACCAGGCCTCAAAGAAATTGCACAGTTAAAAGTCCAGGGAACATGATTCACAATTTAAAAACTACACTATGCCCCTGGCCTAAGTGGCTCAGTTGGTTGAGCATCGTCCCTTGCACAGAAAGGTCACCAGTGTGACTCCTGGTCAGGGCACATACCCAGGTTGCAGTTTGATCCCCAGTCAGGGTGCATATGGGAGACAACCGATGGACATTTCTCTCTTACATCGATTTTTTTCCCTCTCTCTCTCTCCCCCTCCCTTCTTCTCTCAAATCAATAAAAACATATTAAAAAATAAATAATAAAATCACAGTATGCAAAAACAATCCATCACTATGAGTTAATGTGCCAAACGAAACAGGTTACGAAAAAAGATATAAGTACAGTTATCATGAAATAAATATACTCATCAAATTTAAAGGAATATGAGATAATGAGAGAACATCAAAGAAAATAGGAGACATAAAAAATAACCATGAAAATATGCAAAAAGGAACCAGATAGAATGTCTAAGTACTCCAGCCACAGGAAAACTTCAGATCCAAAACCTCTGCTGCTGAGCACTGTATTCAAAGAGGAACTGTTCTTACAACATATGGTCCAGATAGCTCAATAAATCGAGTTAAAGATTAAGAACCAAAAACACATATTTTTTTCACACTGAGGCCTTTCCAGGAATATAAATGCATGTTCCTAATGTAAACATACTATCATTCAATAATCTATAAAATATTTATTGAGCATCCTACGTACACTCTAATAGGGTGCATAGGCGTGCATTCAACACAAGCACACATTTATTGATAAGGACCCTATGCCGAGCACTCTGCTAGATATGGGGGATATAGAAAGAAATAAGAACCAGTTTTTCCCTCACAGTCAACCCAGACGGGGGAAGCTGGTTCCCACAGTTACCATCTGGGAGCAGCAAATTTATTCAACCATTTTGGGTGAAGTGGAAGTGATGTAATATTAATAAATGTGGTCATTATTTTATATTTAAACAAGGACAATGAATGGAAGGTAAAATGTTCATAAGTATTAAGAGAAAACAGGAGACTAAAAGAAAACTCCCTACATGGATGGGATGCTTTGGGCTGCACCCAGTCACCTGGGCAGATGCATTTCCCTCTGCTAGTGGAAATGTGTAAGAAGCACAGCTATAGGCCATGCCTTGGCCAAGGGACAGGAACTATATATATAACTATATATATATATGTATGATATGTGTCTAATTTTTAGAACTCAAAGGGATCATGTCAACAAAAGGAACACCATTTGTTATAACAATTTTAGCACTCAAAACATGAGTTGTTTATGTACTGTATTCAAGCTGTCAATCTCCCCAGAATGATGGCAACCTGCCTTGTGTAGTTTTGTGGGGTTTTTATTGAGAGAAAATAAGTTAATTGTCAGAACAATATTCACAGTCAAGAGGTTTTTTTCTTAAACAAATTATCCAACTTAAATCTATCAGATAATTGCTTCCACCCAGTCTCAGCTACAGGCAAGGTCTAATTGTAGTAACTGTTATATGAAAGTTCAGTTTAAATCCTTATTTTTTATTTTATTTTGTAGCCAGTAAAGTTTAGAAAAATTGCCTTCTCTGTGTGATCTTCTGTTGGGCTACATCTTGGTGGAAAGCTAGCAGCTTCTTGTAAATAGTGATCCCTAACTTCTTTGTAGCATAAGCATTTCTCTCCTGTAAAGTTCTAAACTGCTCCCAGAATTCTTCACTGTTACACACCTTTTGGAATTATTTGCAGGTTTTTGATAGCTGCCCAATGTCATCCAAATTAAGAAAAGAGATCTGCAGGATTATGTCATCAGGCATGTGAACTAACAAATCAAACTTTCCCTGACACAGATTCAAATAATTTAGCTCTTTCCCAAACACTTTCTGCATCTGCCCACGCAGTCACTTGCTCAGCAGGAAATCTTTGTGGGGTCTCCTCACCTCTCTTGCTCCAAATGGAGAAAAATCATCCATGATTTCCAGATAACCTCAGTTTTGGTGATGGAAGTCCTTGCTCCAGAAGGGAGCCTGGATCCAATCTCATACAGAACTTGGGCAAAAGAAGTCATGGTCTCCTCCTGGAGCTCCAGCAGCCAGCAAGCCTTATGGATTCCGAGTGTTCCAACATCAAATCATCTCTCCTCTTCTTACATGCTACATATTAGTGTCTGCTACTTCTCACATGGAAAATAAGGACATTGTATCTACGCCCTGACTATTCTCCTATTAGTGGAGACAGTTTGAAAATGAGATATAATGAGGGGGTTAACTGTGTGAGAAGCAACAATGAAGAGAGAATATGACTAACAACAGTCTAGGTCAGTGCAGAATAAGAGGTCATGACTGAGTTTATAGCCACAATTCCTATGGAGCAAAATCATCAGAAAGTATTCCATAAACAATATAAGAAAGATCAATCTGATATAACTAATTTAAAAAGAATCATATTTACATTCACGTTTTAAAAATTAACTCTCAAATTAATAACTTGTTCACCTTGATGGAAATTTATTTTGCATCTATGCTGTAAGCTCAAAATAATTTTTAACATTGAGGTCCACACTGTGCAACTGTCTTCTGACCAAATTATATTTTTTTAACATCAGTAATTGCCACACTTTGAATGGAAATCTGAGAAGGACTTGGCATTTTCTGAAAGTCTACATCAAACAGTATTATGTGGAAATTACAGTACATATTCTATTTTAGAGATTTTTGAAACTTTACATTTATATTTCAGTTTTTGAAATATTTTGATTCATTTTTCTATAAGAATGTAAAACAAAATAAAAAATTCTCAAATTATCAAATATACACAAATCCTCAGCAAGGCTTTCAGTGCAGGCTTCACTAAGGCAAATCTTTGTGCATGTTTCGCTGTCACTCTATATCCTGAGTCAGTCCCCAAATACAAAGCTACAAGGTTGATGCTGTGCACTCTTCCTAAATTATGAATAACATCTCTATTAAAAGGATAGTCTCTCTTAGAGTCTCAAAACATCTATTTTCTTGGTAGTTTTCTATCATTACTTACACAGAACACACCAGGGATAGCATCTTCTCCCCAATTAATGTCCTTAACTTTAAATCTAGAGATTTAAAACCTGGACCAGTCATCACAAGAGCTAGCTAACATCTGCATACATAACCACAAGTCAGTTGCAAAGCATTTCTTGAGAAGTAATAGCAAATGGATGTGGGTGGACATGTAGTAAGATGTGTGTGTTAGATTGCCACTCCTTAGATATGATAAGCTGTGCTATGCATTCACTCTTAATTAGAAGATGTTCACTGCTTCCAAAAGCAAAACAGGGTTCCCTAGGTTCTGTATATTTCATCTCACAGGATAACAAAAGCCGGGACAAATTTTAAGCAAGATTTACGTGCGCTCCACCTTTTCGCTCAGCAACTCTTCCTCACTTTATTTTATTTGAAGATGCTTAGTTCTTCAGCTATATTCCCAGAAGCTTTAGTCCTGAGTCAGAACCTCAGACATGTCTGATCTGTAACCCTCTTGATGACTCATGGGTTGAGGGAACCTGCCCAATTTTCATAGACTGATTTCAGGAAGCTCCTGAATCCAGCATCCTGTTTTCAAACTGGACTTCTCTCTGATAGTATTCTCTGCCATCGAGATCCAGCTGAAGGAGGGGGAGCTGTCCAGGAAGGTCACAAGAGCTACAGAGAGAGTTGTCAAAGGAGCCTCCAAGGAAAATGCGGCCCCAATGCAGGCAGAGCTTACAAGGCAGTTGCCACAGCAACAGCAGCCCAACGCGGGCCTAGATATCTGCTCCCTCCAGCTATCACCGCCTGCAGTGTTTTTACTTCAGACATTTTTCCATAAATTCACGTATGCACTCAATTTTATGATGTGAGAGAACCAGAAAGGTACAAAGTCCCTGCTCAGTACTTCCCCAAATCATTTACAGAAGGCTTTAAACATCTGTAAAGAATTAACTGCATACCTCAGATATTAATTGATAAAAAGCATCTGGATAATGGATGATAGGCTAATTCCTGCTTACTCAGATATGAAATGTATCCATGTAATTAAAATTGCTAAATGTTGGGGGTAACATGGAAAGATTTCTATCACAATTTTAAAATATATTTGTTTACATACAGCTCATTAGAAATTCCACCAAGATGAATGGTGCAATTATATGTAATTATAAAACTGTATCATGACTGCTGGATCTTCTGCATTTAATGACCATATCTGACTGCTAAAATTCAATATCACTATGAAATATGCTCTTGGGGGTAAAGCTGTTGAGCATTAGCTTAGATGGTTAGTTCTTTGAAGCAACATCCTGAGAGATAAAATGAGTAAGATGCAATCTCTTATTAATTAAACTGCAATGGGAGGAATAATTAACATCCACAAAGGCAGAACTGTAAACACTTTTAATAGACAAGGCTATTAATTTTGAGACTCAACATCAGAGGAAAGCTAGAAGTAGAAAATTTTAACTAGTGGGAAAATAAGATATTGAGCATTTTGAGGGGATCGGTATCAAAATACAGAAGCAAGAGAATCCAAATAAACAACTCTAAAATCTTCCTTTCAAACAGCAGCGTTCTGCTCTTCTTTGTATCTCAGTCACAACAGCAAACCCCTTCCCCCACCCAGTCCGCACTCGGGTGGAAAAGCAGCAGCTCCTGTGCCAAATGTCCTTCCCACTCATGAAGCTCCTAATGCAAGACAAGCTTCACGTCGTGGGAGATCCTGGGCCACCACACTCACTCTGTACTACATTAAATTCCCATTCATTCAAAATGATACGAAGAAAGAGCATATGGATACTTTATAAAAAACAGACATCTCTGAAGATCGGGTGTTAGCTATTGCTCCATTTCTCAGAAGCTCACTGCAGACACGTAAGGAAGCATCGTGGCCCTCGCTGGTGTGGCTCAGCTGGTTGGAGCATCGTCCAGTGTTCTGAAGGGTCATGGGTTCGATTTCCAGTGAGGACACACCCAGGTTGTGGGTTCGATCCCAAGTAGGGGTGCCTGCGGGAGGCAATGGGTTGATGTGTCTCTGTAACATCAATGTTTCTCTCTCTCTCCCCCTCTCCCTTCTTATCTCTCTAAAATCAGTAAAAGCATGTCCTTGGGCAAGGAGTAAAAAATATTTAAAAAAGAAAAAAGTATTATGAATGAGAGGAAGCTGTGAAACAGACAACACAGATCACATGAGGTCCGACTCTTAACCAAGTAAAGAGGACCTTTACTAAACCTTCTCATACAAGTCAGTGATAACCCTAATGGGGGAAAACGAACCAATGTACTTCTAAGCAAAACTTCCTTCGTATAAAACTGAATCTACATGCTTTAAGTACAACAAAGCCACTGGAAAACACCGATTTTTGTAAACTAGGGAATTTCTAACCAAAGTCATGACAACTGTACTCTAGCCTAACATATTTTACCTAAAAAAGACGTTGAAGTGCATCTGTTTCTGTGCTGTCCTTTGTTTACAAGTAACTCTCCAAACAAGGGCATTATTGTTAAGAAAACCCATTCATTTGGGCCATGAATGATTATCTATTATGAGTCTGTGGTTACAGGCCTAACAATCAGTCAGGAAAAAAGCAGGAGGAGCACAGGGTTGGGTTTTCCTTTGAAAACTCTAAATGGCTTCCTCTTGCATTTTCCATAACCCTGTTCCTTACAGCACTTTAAGGCAACCTCCCCAGGAAGAGACCCTTCTTTGAGCACCAGTGGGGACAGCGTGTTTATCAGAGCCACTGTTTAGCAGACAGCTATGAATGAGATGGCCTTTGTCCAAAGGTCTTCATTTCTGAGTGCGTGCATATCATGATACTATACCTCATTTAAATAAGTGCAGCGAGTGACACACTTCCACCAGTGTTTCCCAATCAAAACAGTAAGAGCGACATGCCTCACCCCTCCCAGCCTGCACACCCCTCTGAAATGAAATAGAGCTCTTCATGGCCACACTTCCACAAACAGAAGCTCCTTCCCTTTATCAGTGTCACTGAGATTTAATCTGATACACCCACATATCATACATGTCCCTTTATTTCAATTGTGCCCGGCCTATTTCATCTATATGTGATTCTCAATGTCACGGGGAAAAAATATTTTGAAGGCATCAACCATCATTACCGTCTTATTCTCCACCTTCCTCTCTCTTGCTTATGCCTGGTAAGATCTCTTAGTTACTTTAAAAACAATTGAGACTATTGAAAAGCGAATATATCATCCCCACCTTGACCCAAGCTTTCCTACCCATTGCGACTTCTGACTTTTGTAACACAGTATATTTCTTTTGTAGTTAAGAAAACTATTTTACTACAACTCGTGTAAAATGTTATAATTTAATTTTAAATATGTCAATGCTCGGTATAAAAATGCAAATGAGGCAAGATTAACATCATTTGTCCTAAAATGGAAAAGCCATCTATTGGAAACAGCAGTTCTGAAGGGAGCCATGCATTCCATAATCATTCTCAATAATTAGAAATTCATTTCAAAACATAATATTTCCCCCAACCCACACTCCAGTTTTCAATGCTTGGTATTATTATGATGTTTCTAATCAATCTTCAAGTTACCTAGAATTTCAGTTATTTACCTTGGGGTTCTGATGAGTTTCTAAAAAATAGTAGCAAATGTTCACTTATTTTCCCTGTGCCTAATGGCATTGATTTGCATGATTGTGAACCTACACTGAAAACAAAATTAGAGTTGGCCTCTTCCATTTGTGCTTGGGTCATCATGATTAGAATGACATTGAAAAGCTATATTGTAAGATAAAATTTCCCTATAAATTTTCTTGGTAGCCTGTTAAGGAAGCAGTATTCATTCTCATTCAAACCTCTTATAAAAGGCAAATATCTCTAAATCTCACATCTTGGGTGGTGAATTGATTAACAGGATGCTTTCCCTATACGGGAGCGATCTGACCCAAGGAGGAGGCAGTAAGAGTAGGAGGAAAGGCAGAAGGTGGAGGATGACGAGGGGCTGAAAGTGGTGACCCTAGGAACAGCCATAGGCGTAATGAAATGACACACTCCAGGCAGAGATCGAATCAGTGACCTTGGCCTCATTAATGCTCTGAACCACTCGCATGTGCTGACAAGTAACACTGAAAGCTGTCATAAATTCACAGACCAAAAATATTCTGTCTCAAGAATAAGCCCGGTACTGATTATATCCTGTGTTTAATGGAAAGTCTCTATACCTGTCTTTCCATTCGGAAAGACCCCGCGTTTGAGGTTGCCGCAATCCCTTTCCCCGCCCCACCTTGACATTTTAGATGAGATCATCTCTCCTGGCACAAAGAACACCATTCTAATTAGGATACTTAAGCGTCAGTCTTGGCAATAAGGTTGAGTTAATTATGGGACGTTGGCAGGTCAGTTCCTAGGGAGTAAAATGACAGGAGGAACCCTGGGGATGGGAGCAGAAATGTAGTGACAGAGACAAATCTCACTGCATAGCAGCCTATCCATCCATCTCCCCACAGTCCACATCCCAAACAGGTCCCTGTGCATCCAATGTCACATTGTTAAATCTAGTTTCCAGCACATAGGAAGAGCTATTAAAGGTGTAAACATTCTATCAAGGTGCAGGCACTGTAAAGGCAAAGGACAAGGTAGACGCACACCTCCTCCACCTTGGGTAGACGTATAAACTCAGGTCTATTTTGCTTCTGGAGACATATTTGATTTGTTTGCAGATACCTTGACGGCTCTCAGGAACTCAAGGCAACTCCTCACTCTGACTGTGTGCTTGAGAGATTAATCCAGTTCTTGGAAAAGCATTCTCCATGCTTCCCTTCCCTTCACTCAATGATAGGGTCTGAAGTACCTCCCTAGTCAGTCTCTCTTCCCAGGTTCTCTAAGATCAAGTTAAATAATAGGTACACCACTGAAATTTTCAGAAGGAAGGGACTCAATTTAGCATCCTGTTAATTCATTACTACATAAGCAGTCATTTAAATAAAATTTAAAAATTCGATTTCACTAATGTCCTTATGGTTAATAAGGATTAATAATTCCAAAGCAGGGATGGTGATCTCACACATTATATTCTAAATAATAATTAAATATTTAAGGATATTTAGAATAATTCTGTTTTCTAAACAAAATTTCTAAGATTGTTGTTATCGACTAAATTATTTTGCCAATTATTCTTATAGGTCTCCCATCCCAGGAAAGGTTGAGAAAATAAGAATGCAAGAATTAAAAGATTTTCACACATGTAACTTTTCACCACAGATTTAGGCTGTATGGCATTTATGAAGATGAACTGTAATAAAAAATTATTCAAAAAGAATTAGAGGAAGCAGTTTTCACTTGAATTTTTCTATCTTTGATCATAACCAAGTACAGTTGTGACTGGCCCATTCCAGGGCCATTCCTGAACTTCTGTAGTACCTTGTTTAAACCTTTATTATAGTGTTTATTACACGGTAAAACATCATTTTCCTATCCCATAATGTTAACAGCGGTAACTCATCTATGTTATTCATTTCTGGGCCCTTTTTCAGCTATTCCCCTGCTAACATAGCGTCTATCATAGAAAAAAAACAAGCCCAATAAATGTTTGATGAATGAATGTATAGTAAATAAGTGAATGGATGATGACACATATGGAAAAAGATGGTAGAAAATGAATTATTCAAACTGTTCTTTAATCACTTATTGGGTACTGCTGATCTATATATAATCCTTAAAAGCTGAATGCCAACTAATGTTTCTAGGAGGGAAGTAAAGAAAAACTATGTTCCTGTTTATACCTCATTGACAAGCTGTATAAAAGTATGACATTTTTACTACAATCAATAGTTTAAAAAATTATTTGAATTTCACACTTGAATATCATAAAGCTTTTATTTCTTATATGGAACCCAAATTCAGTAAACTTCACCATACACTGTTCATGAATGGCATTATATATAAGAGCACACTCTATAACTTTTTTCCTTTGTACAGGAGTTATCAGCTAAATATTTTCACTCATATGGGTATGCAGAAAATAATTATAAAGGGATTAATGAGAAGTCATTAAATATTTTTTAAGCACCATTCTCACACAGTGTCTCTTTTCCCTGAGAATATTAGTAGTAACTTTCAAATTGCTCATAAAACTGCATGTTTCCACTTAAAAGTCCATTAGAATACCTAATGGCTAATCCACCACTCAAGCAAATTTACCATCTGCCAAGATAAATGTGCTATTACTTGAATGTTGGGATTCTAGGGAAACCTGTGCAGAATTTCATACCTGTGTGGTACTATCATCTTCAGCTTCCAGAACCTTCCTTTCTTCCCATCAGTGCTAACTACAGTCTAAAGCAATGAAAAGGCCATTTGCTTCTTTCAGTTTAAAACCAGTATTTCTAAAACCACTGGAGAATCTGGCTCTTTTCATTACAAGAGATTCTAGACCTTTCACAGATCATTCCTAGTCCAGAGGCCTCGGTGAAATGCATTTCCTTTATTCATTTTCCACCCTCATGCAGAAACCTGTATCCCACTACAGTAAAAAAAGTACAGTTAGAGCTGGAATTATCTTAGAACTATCTGATATCTTCTGCCCTACCATATGCCATGAAGGTGTGACTTCTTTAAACTAAGAAGGAGTCTAGATTATTGAAAACCTCCAATTAAGGTCCAAACAAATAAATATTTAGCAGTGGATCTGGATCAGATGATATATCGACTCTGATTGGCTTCCATCAAGTAATGAGCAGAGAGCTGTTTCAGTTGCCACATTCAATGCCTGAATGTTTGGCTTTAACCATTTGTTAGATGGTGTGATAGGAAACTCTTCTGCCGTTCTTCTACTGTAATCCTCACCCAGACCTCCATTCCATCTCTCTCTCTACCTCTCTCTCTCTCTAGAGAGAGAGATACATGGATAGATAGATGATGACATATATAGATAAAGATGACATACAGATATATAGGTGATATAGATGATAGATAGATGATATAGATTATAGGTGATGATATAGATAGATGATAGAGATAGAGATAGAGATAGAGATGATAGAGATAGAGATAGAGATAGAGATAGAGATAGAGATAGATAGAGATAGAGATAGAGATAGAGATAGAGATAGAGATAGAGATAGAGATATAGAGATAGAGATAGAGATGATAGAGATAGATAGAGATAGAGATAGAGATAGATAGAGATAGATAGAGATAGAGATAGATATAGATGATATATAGATATAGATATAGATAGACATATAGATAGATGATAGAGAGATAGAAATAGATAGAGATAGAGACAGAGACAGAGATGGATAGAGATATAGAGATAGAGATGATATAGATATAGATGATATAGAGATATAGATATAGATGATTAGATATATATAGATGATAGATATAGATATAGATTATATAGGTATAGATATATATAGATTATATAGATATAGATATGTATCTATAAATATAATCAAACTCTATATCTATCTATATCTAGAGTTTGATTATATTTATATATATATATAAATATGTTTGGCTTTAACCATTTGTTAGGCAGTGTGATAGGAAACTTTCACATATATATATATATATATATATATATATATATATATATCCCTCTCTCTCTCTCCCCACATACAACTCTTGCTGTGAGTATAGTTTTTGTTTGATGACTATGTCAGAAACCAGTTTAAAATAATGTATATGTTAGGATGGCTACCATCCACACAGATTCTCTTCTCTCCCTTTCATACCACTCCATCTGCCTTTGGTCCTTATGGGACTTATCACCAGGCCACAAAGGAGTCATAATCCTGGAATAAAGAGGGAAAAGGTAGCCCTGGCCAGCATGCTCAGTAGTTAGAGAGTGGGCCCACGCACCAAAGGGCATGAACCTGGGTTGCACTCAATCCCTGGCCCCAGCTGGGGCGCATGCAGGAGGCAACCAATCGATGTCTCTCTCTCTCATCAATGTTTCTCTCTCTCTCTCTCTCTCTCTCTCTCTCTCCCCCCCTCCCACCTCCCGCTTCCCTTCCACTCTCTCTAAAAAAATTAATGGAAAAAATATCCTCTAGGATTAACAAAAAAATAAAGGAAGAAGTTATCAACTACATTTCCCTCCCAGTATATTTCCACTCAAAGCAATATTAAATATGATAAAATTCCCTTTCTACTGATAGAACCTGGAAGCTGGTGCTCTCCTCAAACCTTATGTCAACAAAGTGAAATAAATAGAAGAGTTGAATGCACATTGCAAAGATCTATAATTTCTGCTGAAGAAATGTCTACTATTTTTCTATACAAACACAACTCTCCCCAGAATTTCACTACTTCCTTAATATTATGCTAATACTTAGGTTGTAGAAAAGAAAAGAACTGTGATAAGAAAGGAAAAGAAGGCAAAAGATCAATAAAAATGAATTGTGGTTACTACGGAAAAACAGTGTGGAGGTTCCTCAAAAATTTCAAAATAGAACTACCATATAATCTAGCAATTTCACTTCTGGGAAATTAAAGAAAACAAAAGCACCAATTTGAAAAGATATATGCACTTTCATATACCAATTTATGCTTATTTTATTCCTGTCCATTTTTTAAAGATGCCAAGGAACAGAAGTAAAAAGAATATACTAAATGAACCCCTTTTGCCTTATAGATGTTTGTCTAATAAGTAAACATCAACATCAAGTGGTTGGATTCAATGCCTTCGATTCTAATTTAACATGATAATTCAAAAGCTACTGTAGTGGAGACTGTGGTTCCCCACCCAGAGTGCCACCCCACAAAAGTCCTTTCAGAAATGAAGTGCTGATTCTCCCAACCACTGCTACTATTGGTGGTGGATGGCTCTTAACTGCACCCCTCTCTAGAAACTGCCCTTGACCAAAGAGATCCACTCAGCTCAAGCCACCTGCATCCAATGACTGGTCCATTAGGGGGTATAAAGTGTGGTCCCTCATGCCTCAATTCAGAATATCTTTGCAGGGCCACCCCAGCCCTAGAGCTCCCTGTGGTGCCAGCTGAGGTCTCTGTGGCATCTGCATCACAGTTCACCTTCTCCTTCTGCCCAGTCCTGCATGCTTCATTCCCTACTAAGTGTTGAACCTGAGTGCATACCCCAATAAACTTCCTGCAAGCAAATCTCCACATTAGGGCCTGTTTGGGGGGGAACCTGACATAGAACAGCCAATAAATAAACCTGTGATTTCTGTGAAAATAACAGTGCTTCCTGGAGGCAGAAATGCTTTATTTTGAGATTTGGACTATACTTCCTATGGTCATACTCAGGAATTATGAAGCTGTTAGTACTGTCCACTAATTATTTTCATAAAGCATGATAAAACATTATAAAATTAATTCAGCTCAGTGGGCATGGCTCAGCAGTTGAGCATCAACCTATGATCCAGGAGGTTGCGGTTGGATTCCCAGTCAGGGCACATGCCGGGGCTGAGGGTTCAATCCCCAGTAGGGGGCGTGCAGGAGGCAGCTGATCAATGACACGCTCATCATTGATGTTTCTCTCTCTCTCTCTCCTTCTCCTTTCCTCTCTCTAAAATTAATAATGATGTATTTTAAAAATTTAAAAATAAAAATAAAATAAATTATTTCAGAAGAATAAGATTAAGGTAGGAATGTAGAAACATATTCTACATTTTAGATTAAAGATGAAAACTTTCATTCATTAGTTTAACAGTCAAAACATAAATTATAGTCTAATTTTTCAAGAAAAAAAATGAGTGAATCTTTTTTCCCAAACCTTTGCTTCTCTAGGGAAAACAAAGCCTGATACCAATAAATTTAAAAACAAAGTAGGTCTACAAAGAAGGGGAAAAAATACAGAGAGCAAAATATCACCATGATCTTATAACCATAAGAGAAGAGGTAAAAACAAAATATTCTTAAGAAGCAGATCATTAAATTGGAAGATGAAATACAAATGAAAGCACAATATACATTTTTTAAAACTTCTTAGAATTAAAACAAAAATTAAAACCCATACATAATAAATACCATCACTCACAACTCATAGGTCTAATTAAACTCACCAAAATTTTTATATTTTTTTCCTGAATTTGGATGGGATTCTTTTCTTTGAAAGTTTTTTCAAGAACTTTGGTAAGTTTTTTTTCTTTCCCCAGTATCATTTTTTCTGTCTTCTTTATTGTTTTTTCCTCTAATGATAAACATGTCCGACACACTTAAGACAGCTCAATACATGCCTCTCTTATTGGGGTAACTCTCTGTTCACTTCATAGTTTACTTTTGTCTCTTCTTTAGATATGTCAATTTCTTCTGCATTATTCAAACAAAAAAGAAATTTTAAATTGAAATTGACCTTGAAAAGGCAATTGGAAGACAGATATTCTCTAACATAAATTCAACTACCTCCTCTGCAATTCAAAATTGAATTGTCTACCAACTAAATTAGATATTTCAGAGCTACTTGGAGCTTGGCAACAAGAGAAATCCTAGATCCTGGTAAAGTAACAACAGCTGATTTAGCAAGCATGGAATGATTCTGCATCTGATCCCTGCCAGGATAGCAGAGGGTCTTATTTACTGTCTCTTGCCTTGGCCCTTCTAAATAGGTACTGTTTCTGTTTACTTATCCCCTAGCTTTAGGCCCTGGAGCAATGTTGAACATGGTGTCACTGGCCCTGGTGCCAGACAGGATCAGGGGCTCTGGAATATTTACAGTTTCCCTTCTTCTGCTTCCATAAATGAAACGAGCAGTATGAATGGAGAAAATCAAGGGCCAGCTGGCTAAAAACACAACTGGCAACAAAGCACTTGGGCTCCTTCCAAGAGCTGGTGTTTAAAGACAGGCCATTTAAAGAGCAAATTCCAACTGCCATAATAATAGTGCAGGACACTAGCTGTAGGATGAAACAGTCAAATTTTATGCAGAAAGATTGTTGTTTCCAAAGTTTACAACCTATTATAAGCCTCTCTTCTTAAGAAATTTTCTAGCCTTAGAAATCCCTTAAAATAGCCAATCCTTTATACCCTCACAAATGGCAAACATATATGATATACTTTGAGAATATGAAATAAATTCTGTTCCATGATGACCAAAGTGTTATTTTTGCTTAAGCTCATTCATACAAAATAAATAAAACTGTTGAGAAATCGAGAAGGAAACAGAAAGAAACAAGAAATGACATGAGAATTTAGATGGGACATCATGGCAGATAGCCAAAGACACTTAAACTAATTTAGGAGGTTATTAATATATCATGAGGCCAACCGACAAACAAAGAAAGGCAGATTTCCTTTGTTAAATAAAATATTACTCCAAATATTTTGATATTTGAGAGAAAACGCAATAATCTTCTTGGGGGGAAAATCATGTTGGAGCCTGGAAATCTAGTAGACAAACGATACAGGTTTTTTCCTTGCTGGGTTCTGATCATGACAACCATGCACTGGCCATTTATTAACTCTAGAATCTCTGCTAGGTGCCAAATCCGAAATATATGTGACACTATATCCAGAGAGATAAATTAAAATCTAAATAATTCTACGCATTATGAGATCATAATTATTGCACAATCTGGGAGCAGATGAGTTTGAAGGTGAGTGAACAAAGCTACCCCTCTCGATAGATGATAGAAGACAGACAGGTAGATAGGTAGATAGGTAGATAGGTAGGTAATTGGCAAGAGAGAGGAAGGAGGGGCTCAGAGAAAAAGCGAAGGGGTTCAAAGGGGTACAACAGCCAGGTAGGTACCTGGAGCGGCAGTTCTGATGCTATAAAATCCAGAAATGGGCAAAGCCAGTAGTAGCTCGAGACCCCCTGGAAGGCATTACCTCGATGTAGGGCACGATCTTGCAGGAGAAGTCTTCCAGCAGCCACTTCTTGGTCAGCTCGTGAAAGATGACGAGTGGAAGGCAGAAGAAGATGATAAGAAAGTCCCAGAAGGCCAGGTTGGCCAAGAGGGAGTTGGAGATGCTCCGCATGTAGTAGTTGTGACACACGATGCACATCACCGCCAGGTTGCCAATAATGCCGGTTCCAAAGATCACCACCGACAGACACATGACCGCGTAGGCTCCGTACGACTCCTGGGTCAGCGGGTAGAAGGGGTTCTTCAGTCGCAGGCGCCGGCTCGTGCTGTTTCCCCGGCGGGGGTCCCCGCGTTCGTGGACCCCTTCGTCTGAGGACGCATTCTGGGCCAGCGCCCTGCCGGGGGGCGCGATCATCCGCCCTTCGCGCCCAGATGGGCCACTGGCCGTGTCGGGTGGGGGGTCGCGGTGGGAGCCCTGGTGTTTCCCGGCTCTCCTCGGCCAGTAGTAAAGGTCGCCGGCTCCGGGTTGCGTCCTCACACTCGGCTTCTGGCTGTGCCCCAAAATGCCAGCGCCTCTCGGACCCTTCTCCTTTCCCTCTGAGGTCTGAAGGAAGAGTTGGAGGGCCGTGGGGTTCCCTCCCCCCAGAGTTCCAGGGGGCTCCTGATCCCGGGCACCTTTCCACCTCCAGGCGCCCGGGGGCTCCGCCGCCGACGCCTCCGCCCCTCTGCCCGCACCTGGGTCACCGCTCCGGGCCGCCGGGAGGTCCCACGAGGGCGCCACGCGCGCGGCTGCTCCCCGCTCCCCCTCCCGTGGCGCGCGGGTTAGCAGAAGGTCTCCTGCAGAATTACCCGGTCCCCAAGCGTCCCTGCTGTGACGCTGGTTCCCTGGAGGTGAGCAGCTTTCCCCCAGACAAGTTTCGTTCCTGGGCGCAGGGGCGGACCCGAGAGCCGAAGCGGCAAAAGCCTGGAGCAGGAGCAGGAGCAGGAGCAGGAGCAGCAACCGCGAGGTGCGGGCGAGAAGCGCGCCCCAGCCCCGCATGGCTCGGCGAGGGTGCACCCGGCAGCTGCGGCTCCCGTTTAGGACCGACACCTGCTGCCTAAGTTGCTGCCGCGAGTTGGACACATGTCACATAGCCCCGCCGGGACAGCGGGGGACGGGAGATTACGGGAGGTTGGGGGATGGGTCTTGGGGTCACAACCCTCCGGCGCTACAATCCTCGCGGGTCTGGCGTCCGGTGCATTTCTCAGCCAAATCCACCCCGAGCGCCGCGTATCCCCAAGGCTCAGAAAGGGGCTCTCGGCTCCCGGTGGCTGACCTTGAAAAGTTGCAAGCAACACCTGACTGCTGATGGCTGTTGCGACTGGGAGACGCCGGGACGGAGCGCCACGCTCGCCCTGCCCCGGGTGACTGCCTCGCGGAAGCGGCGGCGCTGCCTATTTACATCCGCTCGGTGCCGCCGCCGCCAGCCGCCAGCCGCCGGCGCGGGGACAGAAGTTCGCCGCCTCCTGATGACTAGGAGCTGCAGCCCTTCCCCGGCTCGCTGGGAACAGGTTGCAAAACAGCCAGACGCCGCGCAGCTGCGCCCGGGAAACTCTCGCCCCCCCCAACCCAAGCGACCTGCGGGGCTCCCGCTGCCGAGGAGAATCGGATTCGCAGCCCGCAGCCGCTGTCAAAGTTGCTTCTCCGCCTGGACAAAGTTGAGCAGGAGGAGGCGCGGGCTGCGGGGCGGCGCGTTCCCGCAAAGGAGGGGCTCGGCGAGGGGGCGGGGAGCGCGGGCGCCCGCGGCCGCGGGAGCTTGTTGCTGCGACGGCGGGCGCAGCCCGGGCGGGGAGTGCGGTGCCTGGAACGGCGGCGGGCGCGGCGGGGGCCGGGCGGGGAGGGGAGGGGAGGGGAGGGGGAGGGGGCCGGGCCGCTCCCCGCGCTCGGCCGGTGCGCGCGCCCGCGACGCCCCGCGCTGCGCTCCCCGCCGCCGCCGAGAGCGGCCGGTTCGCGGCGACACGGGGTCCCCCGGTGGTTTGCGGCTCCCTAGCCCCGCGCACGTTTCAGTCGCGCCCTCGCAGCGGTCTGACTGCCGGGCGCCGGAAGGCGGGAGGGAACCGGGCGGAGGCGCGGGGCCCGCGCTGCCCTGGGCTGGGGCCGGCTGCGCGATGTTAATCCCCGGGCGTCGGAACCAGCCCGACCGGTTCGCGAGCCGCGAGCGGGAGACGCCCGAGCGAGCGCCCCATCCCCGCGGGCGGCGCGCGTGCCGCCGGGGCCCCGCGCAGTGAGCGAGGCTTCACCCCGCGGGGTCCGAGAGGAGGGAGGCTGGGGGTTCCGTTCACCGAGCGCGAGCAGAGCCCGGGGCGCGGGGCAGAGCGAGGAGGCCGGCGCCCGCCCGTCCTGCGGCGCCCTTAGGGGGCGCCCTCCCCCGGCCATTTAGACCCCCCGGGGCGCGAGGGAAGCAGTTTTGTTTGAGGAGGTAGCGGGACCCTGGGGGCGGGAAACTGACCCAAAGTCCCAGCGCGGCTGACCGCGCCCTCCAGCCTTGACCGTGAACCCCACCCTCCTGCCGCAGCCGGCGGAGCGTAGCTACCACAGTAGACAAATAACACACGCTGATTAAGGGAAACCGGTAGTGGCAGAAATAACCCCGTTTTGAAATGAAAAAAAGGCAACAGCTAGAGAGACGGGTTAAAATACAATGAAAAATATGATGCCAATAGCAGTCCATAGCATAATGGCCCCCCAAAAGGTGTCCACATCCTGATTCCTAATACCTGTGAAAGCGGGCAAACGGGCCCTTGCAGCTGAGGTTCAGTTAAAGATTTGAGACGGGGAGATGGGCTGGGGGGGGCGGGGGGGGCCTTGAAGTCACAGGGGAAGGCAGGGGGTTAGACCGAGTGGGCCCGTGAGCCGAGCAGCGCTGGCAATTCATAGAAGCTGGAGAGGGGAAGGAGGGGGCCCTTGCTTGCTCAGTTTAGGCTTCAGAACTATAGGATAAGGAATTTGTGTTGTTTAACCCACTGAGTTTGTGGTAATTTGTTGCAGCAGTAATAGTAAATTAATATACCAAATAATCTGAAAATGTAGACAAGAATACTTTTTAAAAATTTATCTTTATTGTTTAAAGTATTACGTTGACCCCCCCCCGCCCCCCCTTCCCCATACTATTGTCTGGGTCCATGGGTTATGCATATATGTATATAAATTCTTTGATTAATCTCTCCCACCCACTCCTCCATCCCATCTTCCCTCTGAGATCCCTCAGTCTGTTCCATGCTTCTGTGTCTCTGGATCTATTTTGTTCATCAGTTTATTTTGTTCATTAGATTCCACATATGAGTGAGATCATGTGATACTTGTCTTCCTCTGACTGGCTTATTTCACTTAGCATAATACTCTCCAGTTGCATCCATGCTGTCCCAAAAGCTAAGAGATCCTTCTTTTTTACAGCTGCATAGTGTTCCATGGTGTAAATGTGCCACAGCTTTTTTACCCACTTGTCTACTGATGGGCACTTGGGCTGTTTCCAGATTTAGCTATTGTAAATTGTACAGCTATGAGCATAAGGGTGCATAAATTCTTTCTGATTGGTGTTTCGGGTTTCATAGGATATAGCCCTAGGAGTGGGATCACTGGGTCAAATGGCAGTTCCATATTTAATTTTTTAAGGAAACGCCACACTGTTTTCCATAGTGGCTGCACCAGTCTGCATTCCCACCAGCGGTGTACTAGGCTCCCCTTTTCTCCACACCCTCGCCAGCACTTGTTGTTTGTGGACTTGTTGATTGTAGCCATTCTAACAGGTGTGAGGTGATAACAAGAATAATTTTATAGAAAAATACAGATTACCAAAAATAACTCAAGAAAAAAATGTTTAGACGCCTAAGTAGAACTCTAACATTAAAGAAATCAAATCATTCATCATGACCTCCCCACAAGAAAGCACTGGGCCATAACAAGTCCAAAGAAATAAATATACATTTATACAAAATATTTGATAGTTACACAATTCATTTTATCAAGCCAGAATAACCTTAATATCAAAATCAGACAATGACAGAAAAAGAGAAAAAATTATAGGCTTATTTATTTAATATATATGTTGAGTTATTCATCTATGTACACTAATTATTATATCACATGAATTAATTCAGTAAACAAATATTCTGCCCAGATTATGTAGGATAGATCAGTAAACAAAAATAAATGTCTGCTCTCACTGAATTTATATTTTCTTCAGGGAGATAAGCAAAAAACAAACAAATATATAATGTCAGCTGATGATAAGAGCTACGGAGAAAAGAACAGAGTAAGGGAACGCAGTGATTAATGGGGAAAGGCTGTCCCTTTGGCAAGATGGCAGTGAAAGCTTTTATGTATAACAGTGGTTTTTTAGTACTTACACACTTATATCCAATAATCCCAAAGAAAATCCTGACAAGTTGAATTCAATATGACCTGGTGTTTTATTTGTTTGTTTGTTTTGTTTTTACATATAGCACATAATAGGGCTTGTCCCAGGAATGCCAGGATACCTTAACATTTAGAACATTTAAAAAATAATTTATGAAATTGAGATACTGAAGGACAAAGATATATTTATCTCAACAGATGCAGGAGAAACATTTGATTAAATTCAATCATGATTCATGATTAAAACTGTTAGCAAACTATGAATAGAGAAGTTTCCTTAATATAATAAGTATTAGCTAATAAAATACAGCAAACAATGTCAAAATATCAAAAATATCAGAACACAACATGGACCACCTCTTTTATAATTAGCACTGTACTGAAAATGCTTACTAATAAAATAAGACAAGAAGAAATGAATGTAAAGAAATAAAATTGGTGTCATTTGTAGATGAGATAAACCTACATTCAAAATCTAAACCAGTTGCACCTTACCAAATACCAAGCTTATATACTACAGTAACAAAAATAGCATGATGTTGGTGTAGGGATGGTCAAATAGACAAGTGGAAATAGAACAGAAAATATGGAATTGTGCATAAACTGATGTGGAAATTTGATATAACAAGAGAACTGCCCTTACAAATTCTGGAAATGGTTGCACTGGAGTAAAAAGAATATAAAATTAGTACTGAGGAAAAATGGAACTGAAAAGTTGACGACAACTTATATAGGGGAGAAATAAAATTATATTTCCTTCTTCATACTTTATATAAAAAACATGTCAGATTGAAGACCTTTATGTAAATCCTAAGTATTTAAAATTTTGAGAAGAAATTTTAGGAAAATGTCATTATGAGATCAGAGTGAGAAATATTTCATAAGGAAGACTCAAGAAGCAAAGTATAAAAATAATGAAAAGTATGTCTATCTTAAAATTTTACATTTCTGAACCAATAAGGACACCATCAGCAAACTTTAAATCAAGCCAAAGGTGAGAGCAGGCTGTGGGACAGGAGTAGTGATATGTAAGGCTGGCTACTAGTCAGAGGAAAGCCCAGCTCAAGTTGGCCTTTTAAAGACACAAAACAATTTTACGATGCAGGTTTACAACTGCCTACGAGAAACATCTTATAAAATAAGCATCCAGGGCAGTTGCTTAGAGCCAAGTAAATGTTATATTAACATTTGTGTTAATTTGCATGTACATAGATAAAATTTGTGTTATAACATTTTGTGTTAATTTGCATTGTGTTATAACATAGATAAAATTTGTGTTATAACATTTGTGTTAATTTGCATGTACATAGATAAAATTCTGAGGGGCCTTGCCAAGGTGGGCCCCCAGCAGTATCCCTGTTTGGGACACTTACTGAAGTTTTGCTCTGAGACTGAGAGGTGCAGGTATCATGGGAACACACAAACATGCTGTAATCTTGGGGTTATTTATCACCATTTTATAATAATCTGTCAAATAAACCACTTTCCACAGAGATCTTTGGAATTTACTTAGAAAAAAGAACCAGTATCTAATATCTACGAAAACACCTACAAATAACTAAAGGAAGGACTAATTGGGAAAAAATGGACAAAGGACAGGAATTTCACAAGAGAGGAAATTCAAATGACCAATACAACTGTGGAAAGAAGCTCAATCTCAATAATTAGATAGTTGCAAGTTATAATAATAATTAATGCCATTTCACCTCCATTAGACTGGCAACAATGAGAGCAATGATAATATCCAACTGATTAAGAGGATGGGAAGAAATGAGAGGTCTCACATCCTGCTCTTAGAGAGAGAAATGTGTCAATTCCTAAAAAGTTGCTGGTATTTATATCCTCTGAACTTGAAATACTATGTATGCCTAAATATAAACTCTCAGGAGCTCTCATGTGTGGGCGTAAGAAAATCTCTACACTTGTGTTTAAGAATAAAAAGATGGACCCGATGCAAGCATCAATCAGTACAGGAATGGGAAAATTAACTATAGTATATTCATAAAAAGCACAAACTACACTTACATGTATCCACAAGGCTGAATCACAAAAATAGAAAGGGGAAAAAAGTACGATTCAATGTCTTAAGTATCCTGTTCTGCCATTTGTGTAACTTAGAAAGCACACAAAACAGTATAATAAATCACATATATCATGAAAGTTCAACTATATGGATGGGAAAAATATACATCAACTTCAGGGTATTAGTCCCCCTAGGGACAGAGGGATGGAAATGGAATGGGAGAAAGCTGTAACTATAGTATTTCATCTCTTAAACCAAAAATTCAGGAGGGGGTAATCTGGGTTAATTGTGGGAAAGCAAAAACAACAGAAAAGTTGGCAAAATAAAACCAGGCCTACTGCCTGCCTTAGTGTGAAATGTGGGTTACACATGGAAGCTGGTTTCATATCCTTCTTACTGCAGATCACATTGCTGTGTCACTCCTTTCCATCTCGATCCAGAAAGATCTCCAAGCACAGCAGGGAAAATGTCCTTGCACCCTTCCCGGACAGTCCATTGTAATTGGCACATACTCGGCCTGAGTCGGGCATCATTTCTCCAAGTGGTCAGCTGCGGAGCTGAGGCTCCAACTTGGAGGGTGGTCTTCGTAAACCCTGGAGGTGGGGATGCCTGTTCTTGTCTGAGATGATACCTTATTATTCATAAGAAGTCCCCTCCTTAACCTGAACATGATGCCTTCCTATTTGGATGACAGCTCTGGCACCTTAAATAAAGACTTAGTGACCATGAAGAAAATCACAGAGAGCTCCAGCCGCTCTATTGGCACCTGGGACTATGTCAATCATCTGTCTTTTGGGAAACACAATTTTCTCATCAGTAAAACAAGGATACTCATACCTGGTCTCAGCTCTGCACCCAAGTTGTTATAATAATTAGGCACATATGAAAAGACTTTATAAGTGTACAATATTTGTTGTTATTGTCTTTAGTAGTTCAACTGTTTCTTGCCATTAGCAAAATTTAAATGCCATTAAATACTCAGAAACCGAAGCATATACGTTCTTTTTTACAGGCAAAAGGAAAGAAACCATTATTTGTACAGTTGATCCTGGAAAATATATGGAGTTTGTATGATGCTGTCTTTTAAATGCCGTCTTTTAAAGGTTAAGAACACATGAGCCTTGAAGGAGGTCATGCTTGATAAAATAGTCTAAAATAATGAGTTTATTTTATAAGAAAATTTAGAAAGCATTCACTTTGTGCAAAAAGAAAAATGAGTGTCTTTCAAATCTTTTCCCAAATCGTATCTCATCTGTAATTATATTTTTCAGTGAAAATTAGCACAGCTCATCTATTTCTGTAGGTTTTAGTTTAGAAATACAGATCAGAAAATATGTTGGTTAATCATTGTTTGGTTTACATCAGTGTTCATTTATCTGTACAAAAACTGATTTGAACATGGATTTTTCTGTGTCAGCATTCCACAGGGTTTATAACATATACTATTGATTTTTGTATATACAAAAGAGAACATGTAAATTACTACCTGTCTTGACATTTCTATACGATCTATTACCTTCATTTAATGTTCAGTGTGCTGAAATAAGACATATTACGAAATAAGAGAAATGACTATTTTAAGTTTTTAGATACATTATTGAAGAGGAAAAGCGTTACTCAGCACTCAGTTCACTTCTCAAATAATTTTTCTTTTCTTTTGGCTCCAGAGAATCCAAAAGGACCATTTCTCTAAAAGAAATTCTAACATGTAACCAATAGGTTATTATTTTCTGAGATTCAAAATAAGCCTTTTTTAAAGATTGTGGTTGCAAACTTTCTCTGTCCCTAAATTGCTAGTTGTTAGTTTGAAAGTCTCTATCGACTATCCTCCCCCTTCACCACGTATTATAACAGTCCATTTAGAATTAATGGCAAAAATGGTACTGTTAGGGATAAATCACCAATATGATTATGTCTATCTCAAAATTCAAATATCAATATATAATTATGTAAAATGTAATATGAAAGAACAACAATTAAAATAATCCTTTATTTATGACAGAAAAAAATGTGTCTATTGGGCTACATAAAATATTTGGACGCCTACACCATATTGCATAGCCAAATTTTGTTTGTTTTTTTAATTGGAAAGAAACTTGAATGCAAAAAGGGGTAAAATTAAAGAAAAATTAACACATATATGACCATACATTCTAACCTTTAGCAGCTCTTTTTGGAAGTAAATGCTTTGTGAAATGCAGCCTCACCTTTTGATGAAAATCTTTTGAGAAACAGACACTAGTTGGCACTGAGCCATTAAAGAGATAGCTGGAGACCAGAGCACCTCAGGCTTTAGGCCCTTATATCTTCTCAAATAATATATTCTCCCAAGTTATTACTTTACTTTAGTTTTAAATCCTGTAAATAATTATAGTAAGCAGAACTTTTCAACAGTATCCAAAGAAAAATGTGATATCATAAAGATATATATTTTACTTCCTTCTATTATTTGGATCCAAGCTGTATGTTGATTCAATAAGATTCTTTCTAAGACTCTCCAAAACAAATCCTCCTACTCTGCTCTTGCTCCATCTCTGATCAAGTATTGCACTTTAAATCAGCTTTCTGTGTAATGTTGATACTGAATAATTAAGTATAAAAGCAAATCAGCCCAAACTACAGAAACATTCTTTGTTCAAAGTTTTAAAATACTAGTTAATTTGAATTTTCAGCAAATTGACTGGAATGTAACTTTTCTATGCAAAACCAGTACAGAAGATTATACATTTCTATATGAAAATTGAAAAGCTGAGACAGAAGGATTTTAAAGGAGGAACACATCACTGACTTGGCGTTCTTGGCAATCTATTAAATTTTAACTCCAGAAAAGAAATTGATTCAATGGACATATCTAAGCCTTGAGTCCTGGTACTTTTAGCAATTACATTCTTGATTAGTAGTTGAAATATAAATGATGCTGAGGCAGGATAGTAAGAAGCTAGGAAAATTCCTTGGCAAGTGGAATGGGGAAACTGAGACAGATAGCTGAACAAACTGGACAAGCAATTTATACAGCCAGATACAGAGGGTCACCAGCGTGGAAAGCCCTGGGTGCCTAGCAATGGGCAAAATGGGTGCCAGACCTCACCCCCAGGGGAGCTTTTCTCCCCTGGCATATCGCTGTCATGCCATTTAGACCCCCTGACCTTTCCTCCTTAGAGATAACATCTAGGCCTCAGTTGTATTTCAGCTCCAGGCCCAGGAAAGCAACGAAACCAGGTGGGCAAAGCCAAGGCCAGCACTTTGACTAATGACCCCCTACCCTCCTACCCTGGTGCAGACCTACTGTTCAGTGGAGTCAATGACCCTAAAAGGATATACCTGGAAAAGCTGCTGAATATTCGACTGACAACCTCCTCTGGGCCCTTCCCTACAACCCCACCCTTAAATGCCCTTAGGGCTCTGGCTCGGGGCCTGCCTGCGCCTTTCCTCTCCCCTCTTCCTCCCCCTTCTCTCTGCTAAGCTCCAAGGGCCCTTCTTTTGCCTCTGGGACTTGTTCCCTGAGCCCATTTCTTCTACGGCTCACTTCTACCTCTGTGGCTTTCTAAATAAACTTTCTCTTATAGTTTGAGTCCTGCCTCTGAATTCTTTCTTGGCCAGAACTCAAGTACCGAGGCCGCTGAACTGAGGTCCTGTCTGACTCCATGGGTCCAACACCTGGTTGCTGCCAACGACAGCGTCCTGTTCACCTTCAGGAATTCAGTAGCCTTCCCTAAGCATCCACCTTCAGGAGCAGGGGAGCCTTTCATTTCCACTCGCAGACAGCAAAGGAACCCATCAGCTTCTCTTATATTAGAGGCAGGACATACATGTGATTATATGACTGAGGCCCCTTGCAGTGCCCTGCCGTCTAGGGGAGGTGGCCTTGATGATGGTGTCCCCAAGGGTGGCCCCTTTTAAGCAGTGTAAGGAGGGGTGGCTTCCATGATTGTAAGACGCCTTTTAGCTCACTGGAGAACAGAACATACATTTGCTCTAGTACAGACTTCTATTCATGTGAATACTGGACCTTATAAAAGAATTTTATTTATAAAATAAGAGAATTTTTGGCTGCTGAGAAGAAATTAAAGATCAATAACCCAGCACAAATCCTTCATTTTAAAAATAAGGAAACAGACCAAAGTGGGTGAAGTTGTTTGCGCTCCATCATCAGTGCAGCACAAATAGACCTTGAACTAAAATCCAAGTCCACTGAGAGCGAAGGGGGAACAGGCAGGCAGTGGGTCAGGAAGGCTTCCTGAAGGAGGTGGCTGTAGAAGGGCAGGGAGGAGGAGCTGATCATTGAAGTGAGAGGAAGAACCCATGTTGCAAGCAGAGGGACTGACCCCAGCAGAGACTGGTAGAAGAGAGAAAGGAAAGTTTTGGAACAAGGAGCAGTTTGGTGTTGCTAGGATAATGCAGGAGAATTTTTGTTCTCAAAAAGCTTAATGTCGATTTTAGTTTTTGAAGAGTTCTTAATAAGGGAAAATATAATGTGATCTTTGACTTGGAGATCTACTTATCCTGAGTCTAGTGATATTTATATGTAGATTAATCTTTTATTTCTTCACCAATACTTACTGCTTACCTGCAAGACGCACAGAGGTGAACAAAACAGCTGTGGTCCATCTCCTGGAGGAACTTACACTGCAATAGAAAATGCAATCGGGTGAGTAAACACTGGATTAGAATCCACCGTGGCAAAGTGAGCTCTAGAACAGGGAAGGGGGGTTGCTAATGAAAACATAAAGAGCTGACTTATGCAGGCTGTATAATTAGGGCGAAAGTAGATGCCCTTGAGACCTGCAAGTGAATGGGGCAGGAGAGAGGAGGGGAGAATTGGACATCCAGAAGAAACTAGGGCAGAGCTGAAATTCAGCAAGATAGGCCTTACCAGGGTGGCAGCAGGGCAGGGTGACTGGGAAAAGAGTTGAAAGTGGAAGTAGGGAGGGGCAGGTCAGAGAGGCCATACAAGGGCACATTATGAGTACCCTTAAAAGCCAGTGATTTTCCCAGAGCATCCCCTACAACGATGCCCTGAGGGAGAGATGGGAGTCAGTGGAGGTCCAGGAAACTGATCTGAACCTCGGTCCATCCTTTGACTCTCTTCTTTCTGCCAGTAGCCTTTTTTCTTTCTTCCACCATCCCCACTTCTTTTGCACCTCAAATATATGATAAAATACACCTGGCAACACCTTGTGAATTTACACTGAAACAGTTAGTTACTAGAGAGAGAAAGATATTGACTTCCCTTCTAGTTCCAATATCCCAGGAAAGGACCAGACATGGTCTGACAACCATAACTGGATCTCACATGTGGCCAGAGGACATGCATAAACACCTTGAAGTTATGCTATATGGAGAAGTGACTGTGATGCACCTTTTAAACCAGTAGAGTAACTAAATGTAGATCCTTAAACACTAGCAGAATTTCATACAAAATTGTTAGATTTTCTAGATCTCGGATTTTTTAATCTGTATAAGACTTTTTTCTTACTTGTGTTCACAATCCATGGAGGATTTTATACCCAGAAAGATTTCCTCTTAGGCCTATAAAGAAGGGAAATAAAGAAGAGAAGGGAAGGCATATCCCTTTCACACCTCTACCCACCGAATTACCAGAGGTCACCTTGAAGCACAGCCCCTCTGTGGAGCTTACTGAAAACTGACTCAGGTTTCCCCCCTTTTCTCTGGATGCCCTTGAGGACACACAGAATGAGGGGGTCTGTAACCTAGGTCTTTAGTTAAGGAGAGTTTATCTGATTCTAGCACAGAAAATGGGACACAGGTTAAAAAAAAAAATCATTTCTCCTCTCCAAGCTCAAGGTGAAGAAAAATGAAAGTAATACAATATTTAAGAAAGATGTGAAGATCAAATTACAGAGAGAAAAATGATTGGAGGCAATCAAACAAGTATCTGCTATGCACCGCCTCTGTGCGGCACTGGGCTGCGTGCCTGACCAAGGGCACAGGACAGGATAGTTCTTAATTTTGAGTCCCTCACAGTCTAAAAGTGGGCTTCAAAATTACAGACGGAATTTTGGAGGCAATAACGCAGGGCATTTTTTATTTCCAACAAGTTCTGAAATTGTTTTAACTTCAGGTGCCATGTTTCAGAGTTTTGTATTTTGGAGGATATTTTATTGCTGTTCTATAACTGCTTATAAAAATGCTACTATTTTAAACTATTAACAGGAAATATTTTTAAAGTGTTAGAAATCTGCCATTTTAATAGAGGAAAATACTTTTAGTAAGAAAATATAGTCTCGGATCTTTATAGCATACAGTTCACTCAGATCATGAAAGCTAGACTTTCATGATCAAGTACATGCATATGACAATACTGAGGCGAGGTTCTAACGTCACTCTTTCATTGCCAAAGCAGGACAATCTTGGGAGTGTCTCTAATCTTCCTATAGTCATGTATCCTTATTTGTAAATGGTTAATATATTTAAAGATTATAATATTCCAAAAAATAATAAAAAATTTTAAATGTTCATATAATTGTCCTATTTGTGATATACATTTTTATATTATTTATTAAAATCTCTCTTTGGTACAAGAGTTTTGGGGGGGGAAAGAAACTCTAATATAGTTCCACCAACATCACTACTAATATTTATGAGTTATAACTGAAATAATGGCTCCTTATAAGTACATGTTGTTATATCTTTATATGATACATGTGCTATTAGCTAAAAGCATGGATTGTGTTCAAAACTATTGTGTTCATGTGGTCCATGCATTTATGATTGAAGTGATTGAATAAATGATTGAAAATATTTATAGTGATTTTCCAGATGGTGCATCATGTGGGTGGTTTTATTTTCATATATTATTTTTTTTTTCAGATTTCTGTAGTAAACATGTTATTCTTAGGATTAGGAAAAAGTAAATTCTTAAATCATATTGTTGAGTTAGAATTAACCAAATTCCTGGATTCACTGATGCTGTTCATTCACCTGTAAGACATGGACTGCACTTGGCCTGCCCAGCACTGAGAGACCCAGACACTCCCTCTCCCTCCCTGCTCCTTGAACTATGTTGTTTACAAAGTCAAAATAGCTTGTTCGTTTCTTTACAAGTGAAAGCCAGTTGTACTTGTCACTCTAATTATTTAAATTAACATTATATAAAAACTAATGAAGTAATTATGAAAATAAAGAGTTGTTATCTTTGCATATTTTATAAAGAAATGATTAAAGTGCTATTAAATTAGGTGGTGATGAGACAACTGTGAAATATTCTAAAACCTTAAAATGCTTATACATTTAGGTTGTTTTACAAGTAATAAGTTCTTTTTCTACTTTCATGAAACTCAAACAGGAAATGGAAATGATGTGTTATGTGTGTGGTTTGTGCAAGAAAGAAGATGGGCCTTCCATCAGGAGACACCACTCAAAAGGTTGGTGAATGAACAATAAATGTATATGTTTATATTAAAGTATTTAAAGTTTGTGTTAATCACTGTTTAAGGAATCCTCACATTCATCGCTCTTCAATTATGTAGCCAACTATAGCTTTCCTTGAATTAGATAAGAGAATTCCTCTGATACCTATTTATTTAGATGCTGGTATGTTCAGTAATCATTCTGCGGCTCCTTTCCTCTGACATCTATCTTACACTTGAATCTCAAGCGCCTCCTTTCTCTTCAAATCCTTAGTTACCAACAAAGCATAGATACACCCTGAACTACAATGACCTAGAGAAAAGAGCCTGAGCGAAATTATCTCAGAAGGACCCACCAACAATCTGCTTTTAATCCTGACTATTATTCTCATTACTGCAGTTTTTAAGGGAATTCATTTCTCGGTCAAATCAGTTTATTCACCCAACTTTGTTGTCTCCTATGGAGCAAAGGTTTATTACTATAGTTTATAGATGGAATGTTTTTTTAAAAGCATTTTATCTTGATCAAATTAAATAAAGTGTTCCTATTTTCCAGAATGGTTTGGGGGCGGATATACAGATATATAATTATTTTACATGCTTGTTAATTATACAAACATTTGCTGACTGTTATGCGCAAGACAGTGCAGTGTGCTTGTATGTACATGAAAAAACGGGAAAAAGATCTTCTGTAAGGAAGCTTGCTATGCCTATTGCCCTTGCTTTAGGGAAGGCTTCTTTGGATGATTTTAAACAAGGTGTATGAAATAGACTATGTAAAAAGTGAAGCGAAAGCCAATAGCACAGCTCAAAGATTGATCTGATAAAAGCACGTTTCCCTGAATAATACGAAGACGAATGCATGAAATTTAACACAGTGGGCAAGAAAAGTAACAAGGGAGGCTCCCGGGATTTGGAGGAAAGGTCATTGTTGTTTCCACCCCGTATTCAACATGCTGAAAATGCCCAAACCTGCACGCGGACACAATGCCTGGCGCATTTCCTCCCCGCGTCTTCAGCAATGCGGGCTTGCTAACGACAGCGTTTGCTCACGCGCCTTCCCCGCAGGAGAGCTGCAGCCTTCGGCTGAAGAATGTTCTGGAGCTGCAGAGCTGCCGGGGCTCATCTGTCGGGGTGAGTGAGACAGGCGATCTGCTCCCTAAGGGCAAGAAAACAAACAAAAATCAAACCAAAGGGAAACATTTTCATCAAAGGCATTCGGCAAATTAGTAGGTGCTCGAAGGAATCAAAGGCAAGGGCAGAAACAAACAGCACTTCATTCAATGAAATCTTTTGATTTCAATATTCCAAACATCAGTGAAACCATCGCTTATGTCTTCTGATTGCACAAATATGCAGGCTTGAAGCCCGGCCAAGGCTGCAGGCCTTCACACACTGCTAATACTCATTTGTCACTCTTTCTACAAATGTTTATCAAGCGTCGGCTACTCCCAGGCCCCATGCTGGGCTCTGGAAGGCTGCAAGGATGAGCAGAAACCCACAAGGATCCCCCTCATCAAGCCCAGAGTTTGCTGGGTGGGTGTGGGGAGGCAGGCATAGTAATTAAATTTTCACACAAGCCAATACACAATTGCAGTGGGTACACATTTGATGATGAGCCATGTGATTCTTAGAATCTATGGTTTTATCTAATCCAGAAGGTCAAAGACAACCTGTATAAGAAGTTCAGAAGGATTCTTAGAAATTAATTACTCAAAAAAAGGAAGAAAGGATACTCCAGGCAGAGGAAACATCTGCCCTCTAAGGCCTGGTGGCAAGAGAGGGTCTGATCAGTTGAGGCTGAAAGGAAGTCATTGGCCAACCCAGAGAGTGCGAAGGTGCTGTGCATGCTGTAGGCCTGAGAGGCAGACGAGGGAGCCAGAGCAAGAAGTGCCCCCACAGGTATGGTAAGTGGTTTTCCCTCTACCTTGAGAGATATATAAAGTCACTGGAGTGTTTGAGGCGTGTGTGTGTGTGTGTGTGTGTGTGTGTGTGTTCATGCATGGTGTGTGTCTGCTGCTGGTGAGGGTGTCATGCTACTTGAGTGGCGTGGCATGGTCCAGTTTACTTTCATACTCTATACTTTACTTAATCACTCTTAATTTTACCAACAGACAACTGTCCTTGTTAACAGTTTCTCCATATGTAAAGAGTAATTGCAGTTTAATAGAAAGTGGTTTATATCTAGATTGTGGAAAGCGCAAATATAGCATCATTTATGAAGAAAATATTAAATCAGTATCAATCACAAGTTTTGCATGTCATTTGTAACATAATGTAACTGAATGGCTTTTTAAAAATGTATGGTATGTATTCCAAATACAGGTGTGACAAAAGTAGATTTACAGTTGTTCATATGGAAAATAATACAATAATAAATAATAGAAGAATGTATTATTTCATGTACTCACAACTATAAACCTACTTTTGCCCTACCTTATAGTATAATTATTTTTTTTTAGTTTATCTTTATTGTTGAAAGCATTACAGATGTCCCCATTTTTCCCCATGGACCCCCTCCCACCCCACCCCCAGGACTTCACCACACTATAATTTGCTTTTAACATTAAGAGAATCAAGAGAAAACTTGTTCCGACTAAAACCAATTAAGTACTTGAGTAATCACCATTAGCATATACACTGTTGTTCCTGAGCAAAATAATGAAGAAAATATTATATACCCACCAGTACTGGTTACCTTAAAAGGTGAATGTTGTTCCTGTTTTAGAGAATTTAAGATACAGTGCATGGTAAGAGGCTGGAAACATAAAAGATCTGAATACACTCTAAGCATATCACACTGAATAATAATATACAAATTAACACATTTTTATAATTATTATAATAATAATAACTTGCCGTCATGGGTGACTTCAGCAATAAAGAGAACCCAGCTCATAGAATATTATCTTTTCAAATCAATTTACTAATATAGTAATATACCTACAGAATTATGGAATTATTTACACATGTTGCAGAGTTCCAGTTTTTAATGGATTTAGTGCCTGTTATGTGTTAGGTGCTTTAAACATTTCCATACTGAATCTTTGTGAGCGAGCTCTTTGCAGGAGGGGGTCCTCACAGAGCTTGAATCCCAGGCCTGCTGAAGCCTGAGCGTGGGTAATGGAACCTCACTTCATCCCACCTCCACGTAAACACTCGGGAAGGTGCTAATTTTGTTTTGCACTAGTTATTTGCACCTAGTGAAGAGGCAGGCATGTAGCTAGGGGCTCCAGAACAGCCCGCCTGATACCAGTGGTAGACTATTTACAAATTTTTTGAAAATGGCAAAGGAAGCTTCTCGCAGCTGGAGGAATCCCTCACTCCAGCCGGGCAGTGCCTTCTGAGCTGCATAATCCCTTCCCCTGGATGCGGGGAGCAGGGAAGCCACCCCTGTCTCTGAAACCTCACCGCGGCAGCCCCTGCTTCACCGAACCATTGTTGCTCCTGAAACCTTATATCTTTCTGTTGATCACATTCCCACCCCATTGTGACAGTGTGGAAATTATTACACCCGCTTTAGAAATGAAGACACCGAGGCTCTGAGCATTACAGTGGCTCCTGACATGAACGAGCAGTAGTGTGGAGGTCCTGAGCCACACACCGAAGCCTTTGTGGGTGTAACTGTTAGAAAAGGGCAGGGAGGCTCATGGGGAGCTTATTATAACATGAGCATTAGGAAGGGAAAAAGAAATCAGTTCCATAAATGTGCAGCTACGACACAGAGTGGAGATATATAGATAGATATCATGTCATATCGAGAGTAGTGTCTTTATAGCTCTATGTAGAGACATAGATTCATATATATAAAATATGTGCTTTCATTTTTTTCTAATCAATACCATATGCGTGAATTTTAACTTCTCAGATGACTTTCCCATCTGCTCTGCCCCATCCTGCACATTTGCCAGCTCTATGCCTGAGACTCAGAGGGAAGTAAACATGCACTGCGACAGCTGATTAGTGGTAGGCCCAAGGACCCAGGTGTCCTTGCCTCCTGCTTTTTCCTCTAGGGCCCATATTGCCGCCCTTGCGGTAGGTTTTAGTTGAAGAATAGCTAGATGTCAATCTGCCAATGCAATGCCATTTGGTTTCCACTTTTCTTATTTTTCTTGAAAATATACATAGCCCCCTGCACTATTTTATGAATGTTAGAAACCTATTGAAATATGTCTTTTCAACTTGATAACCTGTGTCTGCAGGTGTCTTTTATTTCTGAGAAAAAATTTAATGTGAACTCTTTAATTCAGCTTATCGCACTTCAGTATCACCGTGGTGTTTATTTTCAGCCCTTTGCTGAAACTAAGAAATGTCTGTTGACTCGCTAAAAGCAAGAACATAATGCTTCCACTTTGGGCACTAATGACAGTGAGTGGGGTGAGGAGTACTCAAAGCCTCTATAATGTAAAACACATAAAACTAACTCAGAAGGACAGGATTAAAGCAAATAGTTCTATTAAAAATAGGCCTACGTGTTATCAATATAGTTACTCTGTAGACACTCCGTCTTAAGGCCTGGGAGTGTGGAACTCTCACTCTCATTGTTGACTAAAACAAATAAATGTCTCCAGGCTATTGCTAATGCTTTAAGTAAAGAAATGAGGATCATGACAATCATAGTAAAAATTAAAGCAGAACAAAAAGAATGCGGGAAGATTCTAACTGTTGAGTTCCCAAAATAGATGCCTAAAATCATTTTTTAAAGAGAGCAGTGGTAGTTTAAAGCTTCCACCCTCCAAAGATCACAAACTTTTATTTTGTATTTCAGAACGCTTAAAGGATATGTGAAGGGAAGAATCCAGAGTCCAAAGCCAAAATCTACTTTATTTTCAGAGGTGTGGCATCCCCCACCTTCTAGCACCTTCCCCAGGAGTAAAGGCTGTCCTAACCCAGCAGCCCCCATGACCCAGGGGAGCCTAGTGAGAAGGTCCTCGCCCAGGCCGTCTAGTGTGGCTCCAGCGCCTCAAGATTGTGGGCTGGGAGTGCCCACGGATGAGCTCACTGAGTGGAAAGTCTTCCTTTTTGAAGTTCTGAGTGGACGCTGTAACTTTAGTTTTCCTCTGAAACTACTTGGAATCTCTGAAAACCTCCGCACAGTTGGGAAAGGCCCTCCCACCCCCAACTGTGTTAGGCCTAATTATGTTTCTCAAGGTCTCCAAATAATGGCTTTGCCAAGATGCTGCTTGAACTTGTGGGGTGTTTCTTCGGCCTGGGTTGGCTTCTCGAACTTGATGGCCTCCTGGAGGGTTAGGTGATGCCAGGTGGGTTCATTAACTGCCTCCCGCAGCCAATCTGTGTCATTTGATCACCTAGAGTTTGCACTTTAGTATGGCTAGATCTTTTCTGTATTGATTGTCCTTCATTCGGAAACCCAAGTTTTATGTATAAATAAATGTATAATTAAAAATCAACTATAGATTACATGTATAAGCAAAATGTGTAATTTGTGCACTGGCTGCAGATTTTCTTCAGAAAAACAAAAATACTTCATGTGAGGTTTTGGAATTAATAGAAACCTGTTCAGTTGTGATTTATGTGCACTTCCAATCTGAGATTGTTACAGAAAAAATTGTGGCAGTTAATCAACATGCAAATTACATGTTTATGTATGAGTTAAAATGAATTTTGACAGAAGTATGGATGCCAAATATTAAAATTTAAAGCTTTAGCTTTGTGATGAAAGAGACTCAAACCACAGAAATATCTGCCTTACCTGTTAGGTATATTGAAGGTCAAGAGAGTTTTAATTAATGCTTGTCAGATAATTTTTCACTTGTTGGTAACAGGTGATATAAAATAAAATATTCAAAATGCAGGAAGTAAGAAAACACTCATATTCAAAACCTCACCTGCCACCTCCTTTACAACATGTTGTTATAATATCCATTCCAATAAACATAATTTTTAGACATGTTTTCAGAATTAAAATGGGTATATTTAAATGACCATTGTGAGATGAAATTCTTTTTTTCTGTTCATAAATACTTGAAAATAAACTACTGTTTCATGGAAGGAACACCATGGAATACTATGCAGCTGTAAAGAAGAAGAATCTCGTACCCTTTGGGACAGTATGGATGGACCTGGAGAATATTATGCTAAGTGAAATAAGCCAGGCAGAGAAAGACAAACATCACATGATCTCGCTTATATGTGGAATCTAAAGAACTTAATAAACTGATGAACAGAACAGATTCAGTGACATGAAAGCATAGAACAGACTAATGAGTCTCAGAGGCATGGAGGAGGGCGGGTAGGTGCAGGGGGAGAGATTAACGAAAGAATTTATATGCATATATGCACAACCCAAGGTCACGGACAATGGTGTGGTGAGGGACTGGGGAGGGGGGTGGGACGGGGTGGAACGGGTCAATGGGGAGAAAAGGGGACATCTGTAATATTTTGAACAAAAAAAAAAAAAAAAAAGAAAGAAAGAAAATATGCTACTGTTTTCTGAATCTCAATCACAAAAGTTCAACTTTTGTTAGAAACTTTACAAGATTCTGAATAAAAGAAAGGAGCTGTGCCCTGGCCGGGTAGCTCAGTTGCTTACAGTGTCGTCCCAATACACCAAGGTTGGGGGTTCAGCCCCCAGTCAGGGCACATACAAGAATCAAACAATGACTGCATGGAGGGGGGAGCAGCAAATCAATATTTCTCTCTTTCCCTTTCTCTGTCTCTCTAACATCAGTAAGTTTTAAAAAAAAAGAAAGGTGCGTTTATGAAAAAGTATGAGATTAAAAGATAAACACGAAGTAATTAAAGTAATTTTCAGTAATGTCGCTCATCTGTGCTCTCTTTAATTCTCTTTGCTCATTTGGAAGAGCCTCAAGTTAATGTGATTTAACACTTACAGGGTGTCCCATCAGTGTTAGCTACTGTTATGTACTAGGCAGTGCACTAATTGCATTACAATCATTATTCTCTTTAAATGCTGGGAATTCAAGGAAACTGAAGCAAACTGAGGCCAAAGGAATGAAATAACTCGACCAGCTCACCCTGCCAAGAAGCAGTAGAGCTATGTTTTCAACCAAGGCCTGATCCCAGACTCCATGCACTTAACCCCTACACTGTACATTTCAGACTAAATAATTGACAAAGGACAATGTTTTCTCCCCCAATTCTTTGTCACTTCCTGGGTACATGACTGGTTCATGAATTTGCCATGGAACTAAAGTTGGAGTTACAAGATCCAGGATAGCACCTATGATGTCCAGGAACAGTTCGAGGAGAAATACTAGCTTTTGGTGTGAGAGGCAACAGGAAGTCAAAAGAGGGTAACTACAGAGAAGATAAGTGGATTTGGTCAGGGTCCGGGCAGAGACTAATTTCACAAATGATAGGCCTTCAGTGAGACGGCAAGGCAGAAAGTAGGGAATGGAAAGGGTGGTAGAAAATTCAGAAGGACAAATTTAAAATGTACATTAAAGAAATTTAATTATCAAGTGGAGACAAAAACGAACCAGTAATTAGAAAGGGCTGATGGAAAGAAGGAAGACCAAAAGAAGAAGGCAAGATAAAGGAAGAGAAACTAAAATGTATTTGTTAGCAGTGGAAAACGGGCACCAGGCCTTAGCACGGAGCTAGGCCAGACCTGGGTTCAGCAATCTTGCTACTTGAGTTCAGGGTAAGAGACGAATTCAGAGCCAAGACTCAAATTATAAGAGAAAATTTATTTAGAAAGCCACAGAGGTAGAAGTGAGCCATAGGAGAAACGGGCTCAGGGGGCAAGTTACGGAGACAAAGGAAGGGCCCTTGGAGTTTGGGGGGGAAGGGGCACCCTGGGGAAAGAAGAGGGTGGGGAAAGGCCCAGGCCTGCTCCACAGAGGGAGCCACACAGGTCCTCTGCCCCGAGGGCTGTCGTCTAAGGCCTCAGGGGAGGATCTCAATGGAATATTCATCAGCCTCCCGCTGTGTCTCCTCAGGGTTGTGGTCTCCACTGATTGCTTGGCACCAGGGGAGGGGGTCCTCAGCCATTGCAGCTGGTCCTGATGTCAGTCATGGCATCCGGTCCATCTGACTTTGGTGCTTCTCTGGGCCTGGAGGAGCCCAGCTCAGCTGAAGTCTAGATGTCATCTCCAGGGATAGTAACGCTCCAGGGAGTGGCCGTGCAAGCGCAGTTTCTCTCTGCTGCTGGGCTCCAGGGGCTCGCCGCCTGGTGACCCTCGGCGCCTGGCCCATTGCTCCTGCTCTGCTCACGCCTGTCTAACTGCCTACCGCACATTTACTGTCCCCCGTGGGACAGGCATGTTTGGATGCTTCGCTCCATTTAATTTCCATATTAACTGCTCCAAGAGCAAATACCTTAGAGTATATTTTTCCTCGTTGTTATCGATGAAGGTACTAAACCTTTTGAAGAACCCTGGGCTGACAGAACTTAAAGAGCCAGTATTTGACCCCAAGCCCTTTGATTCCCAATGCTGCCCTGTGTTTAAGTACAAGGAGAGAGGGAGTTAATAAAGAGAGATGTTTCAGATGATTTTGAATAGATATAATTTGGTAGGTAAATTGGAAATTTTCTGCCTATTTTTTCTAATTGTTTTTTTACCATCTTAATCATTTATAAGTTTATAGTTCAATAGTGTTAAGCACGTTCACATTGTGCAACCAATCTCCAGAATTCCTTTCATGTCACAAAACTGAAACTACCTATTAAACAACGTTCCCATTCCCCCCTCCCCCAGCTGCATATTAGCTTTTGAATATGAGAGTTATTAGTGGTTGTTGTTTTTTTTACTAATCTACACTTTATTTTCTTTTTCA